>NC_140204.1:375000-446532 GCF_965226575.1 Pagrus pagrus
ACCTTTAAACCAGGGTTCTTTATAAAGGTCTAAAATGCTGGACCGCCTTTGTAACAGGGTTCTGACAGGTTCTACGGCCTGTAAGGTCTGTAACCTTTCTAATAAAAGTGCTGAAGTATATTGAATTATTAGAGAACATTTCTAAGATGGTTCTTTATAATGTGTTGTTGAAGTTACACAGTATCTTTAATCATGAGGGAACATTTTATTTAGGGTTCTTCACGCATCATAGAGGTTGTACTGTCTGTAGAATCAGTAGATCTTTCAACAAGGTTCTTCTAAGTGTGGAACAAAGTAGAACTCCTGTAACAGGGTAACGGTTCTGCAGCATGCTTGATCCTGGAGAACCTTTCTTACAAGTTAACATGTTGTTGAATGGGTTCTTTCAGGCAACAAGAGTTCTCCGACTGTAAAGTCAGTACAGAACCGTTCTAACTAGATTATTGAAGCCACTAGGTTCTGCAGCGTGATTGATTATTGAACACTTTACAGGTTCAGGTTCTGATTGGTTCTTTTAGAAAGTGTAAGCATTCTCAGGACCGTACAGTCAGTACAGAACGTTGTTCCTCTGCATCACAGAAAGACGTTCTACCTTTAGGTCCTTTCATCAGTTTGATCTGTGTGACACGTTCAGTCGGTGGGCGTCGCCGCAGGACGTACAGCCTGACGACAGGCCCCGCCTCCTTCAGCGCCTCCACGGCGATGGAGTGAGTGACCTCACGCACGTCCACGTCGTTAACGAATACGATGCTGTCGTTCACCCTGAAGACGGAGAGAGAGAGTCGTCAGGGCGTTCAGTGAGTGTGTGCGGTGTGCGTGTGCGTGTGCGTGTGCGTGTGTGTGTGTGTGTGTGTGTGTGTGTGTGTACCTGAGGCGTCCGTCCTGGGCGGCTGCTCCTCCAGGGATGATCTTAGTGATGAAGATGGACGGGTCGTCTCCGATGTGAGGATTATCAGTTCCTCCTGCGATGCTAAAACCCAGACCAGAGTTCCCCTGTGCACGCACACACACACACACACACACACGCACACACACGTGCGCACACACACACACACACACACACACACACACACACACACACACACACACAGTACACTTTCAGACCCTGATGTGGACACACAACATGAAATCTTGTCTCACAGTCAGATGTTCAGATGTTTGACTTCTCTCTCGTGTCTCTAAGCGAAGTTAGCTCAGTTATCTTGAGGACTGCAGTCAGCATCTGAAGTGAGCTGCAGTCGTCTCTCAGGACAGCGTGTTTGACTCTGGAGACGTGAGGACGGATCAATGAGTCCATCAGTGTGATCAGATGTTGGCTGTGTTGTTTGATGCTGAGCTCTGCAGAAGCTGCAGTGACTCAGTGATGATGAACGTGTCCACACTGACAGCTGCGACTGTTCATGATGAAAGTTCAGCTCATTTCTAACATGTTTCTTAAAATAAGACGGCGAGGATAAAAATAACTGCTGCTGTCAGCCGGACGGAGTTTATTTGATGTCAGCCGGGCGGAGTTTATTTGATGTCAGCCGGGCGGAGTTTATTCTGGTGAGTGCTGACTGACAGTTAAAAACAGAGCAGCGAGCCTCACACAGCCGCTGTGTGTTGTACCATGGTCCAGGTTAATACTGGGTTCTGATTGGCTGCTGGGCGTCAGGTACCTCCTGACAGACAGTCTGTGTGTTGCCGCTCCACATTACAGTGAGAGCAGCTACATCGTCCTCTGAACGCCACAGGAGGGCGCTGTAACACTAGCTGCACGACACGTGATCCTCTCACAGCTCACTGGACGCCCGAGTGACACAGTGTGTGTGTGTGTGTTACTGTGTGTTACAGAGTGTGTGTGTGTGTGTTACAGTGTGTGTGTGTGTGTGTGTGTGTGTGTGTGGGGTACCCTCTCCAGTGTGATCTCCTCGTACTCCAGCTCTCCTTCTGATCCGTTCATCTGTAAAAACAGAAGAAAAAAAACATGATCCATCTCCATGGCAACACCATGGTAACAGCTGTTGAGCCCTCAGGGGGCGGTTACCTAGGCAACTGTAACTGCTGTAGCTATAGCGACCACCTCTCTCTCATATCATCTCTTCCATATAACATGATGATGACATCACTTCTTGTTTGTTCCAGAGAAAGTCACACACAGAAAACAGATACGTACAGTATATAAACACACATATAGAGTCCATACAGTCACACTGACTGTAATCATGATGCATATAGAGTCCATACAGTCACACTGACTGTAATCATGATGCATATAGAGTCCATACATTCACACCGACTGACTGTAATCATGATGCATATAGAGTCCATACATTCACACCGACTGACTGTAATCATGATGCATATAGAGTCCATACATTCACACCGAGTGACTGTAATCATGATGCATATAGAGTCCATACATTCACACTGACTGACTTTAATCATGATGCATATAGAGTCCATACAGTCACACTGACTGACTGTAATCATGATGCCTATAGAGTCTATACAGTCACACTGACTGACTGTAATCATGATGCATATAGAGTCCATACATTCACACTGACTGACTTTAATCATGATGCATATAGAGTCCATACAGTCACACTGACTGACTGTAATCATGATGCCTATAGAGTCCATACAGTCACACTGACTGTAATCGTGATGCATATAGAGTCCATACATGCACACTGACTGACTGTAATCATGATGCCTATAGAGTCCATACAGTCACACTGACTGACTGTAATCATGATGCATATAGAGTCCATACAGTCACACTGACTGTAATCATGATGCATATAGAGTCCATACAGTCACACTGACTGTAATCATGATGCATATAGAGTCCATACATTCACACTGACTGACTGTAATCATGATGCATATAGAGTCCATACATTCACACTGACTGACTGTAATCATGATGCATATAGAGTCCATACATTCACACTGACTGACTTTAATCATGATGCATGTAGAGTCCATACATTCACACTGACTGACTGTAATCATGATGCATATAGAGTCCATACATTCACACTGACTGACTGTAATCATGATGCATATAGAGTCCATACAGTCACACTGACTGTAATCATGATGCATATAGAGTCCATACAGTCACACTGACTGACTGTAATCATGATGCATATAGAGTCCATACATTCACACTGACTGACTTTAATCATGATGCATATAGAGTCCATACAGTCACACTGACTGACTGTAATCATGATGCATATAGAGTCCATACAGTCACACTGACTGTAATCATGATGCATATAGAGTCCATACATTCACACTGACTGACTGTAATCATGATGCATATAGAGTCCATACAGTCACACTGACTGTAATCATGATGCATATAGAGTCCATACAGTCACACTGACTGTAATCATGATGCATATAGAGTCCATACATTCACACTGACTGACTGTAATCATGATGCATATAGAGTCCATACATTCACACCGACTGACTGTTATCATGATGCATATAGAGCCCATACATTCACACTGACTGACTGTAATCATGATGCATATAGAGTCCATACATTCACACTGACTGACTGTAATCATGATGCATATAGAGTCCATACAGTCACACTGACTGTAATCATGATGCATATAGAGTCCATACAGTCACACTGACTGACTGTAATCATGATGCATATAGAGTCCATACATTCACACTGACTGACTTTAATCATGATGCATATAGAGTCCATACAGTCACACTGACTGACTGTAATCATGATGCATATAGAGTCCATACAGTCACACTGACTGTAATCATGATGCATATAGAGTCCATACATTCACACTGACTGACTGTAATCATGATGCATATAGAGTCCATACATTCACACTGACTGACTGTAATCATGATGCATATAGAGTCCATACAGTCACACTGACTGTAATCATGATGCATATAGAGTCCATACATTCACACTGACTGACTGTAATCATGATGCATATAGAGTCCATACAGTCACACTGACTGTAATCATGATGCATATAGAGTCCATACAGTCACACTGACTGTAATCATGATGCATATAGAGTCCATACATTCACACTGACTGACTGTAATCATGATGCATATAGAGTCCATACATTCACACTGACTGACTGTAATCATGATGCATATAGAGTCCATACAGTCACACTGACTGTAATCATGATGCATATAGAGTCCATACATTCACACTGACTGACTATAATCATGATGCATATAGAGTCCATACATTCGCACTGACTGACTTTAATCATGATGCATATAGAGTCCATACAGTCACACTGACTGACTGTAATCATGATGCATATAGAGTCCATACATTCACACTGACTGACTGTAATCATGATGCCTATAGAGTCCATACAGTCACACTGACTGACTGTAATCATGATGCATATAGAGTCCATACAGTCACACTGACTGTAATCATGATGCATATAGAGTCCATACAGTCACACTGACTGACTGTTATCATGATGCATATAGAGTCCATACATTCACACTGACTGACTTTAATCATGATGCATATAGAGTCCATACAGTCACACTGACTGACTGTAATCATGACGCCTATAGAGTCCATACAGTCACACTGACTGTAATCATGATGCATATAGAGTCCATACATGCACACTGACTGACTGTAATCATGATGCCTATAGAGTCCATACAGTCACACTGACTGACTGTAATCATGATGCATATAGAGTCCATACAGTCACACTGACTGTAATCATGATGCATATAGAGTCCATACAGTCACACTGACTGTAATCATGATGCATATAGAGTCCATACATTCACACTGACTGACTGTAATCATGATGCATATAGAGTCCATACATTCACACTGACTGACTGTAATCATGATGCATATAGAGTCCATACATTCACACTGACTGACTTTAATCATGATGCATATAGAGTCCATACATTCACACTGACTGACTGTAATCATGATGCATATAGAGTCCATACATTCACACTGACTGACTGTAATCATGATGCATATAGAGTCCATACAGTCACACTGACTGTAATCATGATGCATATAGAGTCCATACAGTCACACCGACTGACTGTTATCATGATGCATATAGAGCCCATACATTCACACTGACTGACTGTAATCATGATGCATATAGAGTCCATACAGTCACACTGACTGTAATCATGATGCATATAGAGTCCATACAGTCACACTGACTGTAATCATGATGCATATAGAGTCCATACAGTCACACTGACTGACTGTAATCATGATGCATATAGAGTCCATACAGTCACACTGACTGACTGTAATCATGATGCATATAGAGTCCATACAGTCACACTGACTGACTATAATCATGATGCATATAGAGTCCATACAGTCACACTGACTGATTTTAATCATGATGCATATAGAGTCCATACAGTCACACTGACTGACTGTTTCACACTTTTAACCTGTTTCACCTGCCGACAGCACAAAAGTTCATTCACTGGTCTATGAGGTCATTAGATGATCTTTGAGGTCATTAGAAGGTTTATGAGGTCATTAGCTGGTCTATGAGGTCATCAGCTGGTCTATGAGGTCATTAGAAGATCTATGAGGTCATTAGAAGTTCTATGAGGTCATTAGCTGGTCTATGAGGTCATTAGAAGTTCTATGAGGTCATTAGAAGATCTATGAGGTCATTAGAAGTTCTATGAGGTCATTAGAAGATCTATGAGGTCATTAGAAGATCTATGGAGGTCATTAGACGTTCTATGAGGTTATTAGAAGATCTATGAGGTCATTATAAGATCTATGAGGTCATTAGCTGGTCTATGAGGTCATTAGAAGTTCTATGAGGTCATCAGCAGCATCTTTATAAAATAAATGTTTGAAACTGTTTGAAACACGAGCGTCACGTCGGATTGAGCCATTAACGTTTTGATGTTTCCATTCGTGGTGCTGGACTGGAGCTGAGATCTGGAGTGAGACTCCAAAACTACGTTAGCGCACCGTGTCCGTCACAAGAACAACATGTCCTCCAACAGCGTTTGGATTTTTAAAACTGGACAGAAGTTCGTCCGTGTTGAGTTCACTGGTCACACGATGGTCACAGCTCACAGACGAGACGTCTCTTGACTGAAGGACATCTGATAAACTTCATCACCAACCAGCAGTCAACGACTGCACCTTCAATCACCTGCTGCTGCAACCGCTGTTCTCCAGGGAACAGGACGCTGGACCTCGTTCTTCCACTGGTTCCACCATCAACCCCCACCGGCTACATACTGAGTGCAGCAGTGGACAGCTGGAGTTGTGAGACCGAGGACTTCCCGCGATAATTACAGAAACACGCACGACTGCAGTTATGATATGTGTGATGAACACAACACAAAGTGTTCCCTACTGAAGGATCAGAAGAGCTTGTGTTTGTCTCTTTTTTGAGTTTTATTTTGAAAATCCCCCAGATGTTATATTGTTGTTTCGGTGTGACTTCCTGTCTGCTCTGTGCTGAATTCAGCTGAGTTGTTACATCGTGCTCCGGCAGAAACAGAAGTCTGTGTAGCTGCTGCAGAAGAGTCCTGATGCACAACGCTGCCGTGACGGATCAGAGACGGACCGAACATGGATCTGGTGGAACAGAGCGGTGGGTTCACCGCACTGTTCATCCATAAAGATTTAGGTTGTGGGAATCAGAGGTGGACAGAGTACACAACTTCACTACTTGAGTAAAAGTACAGATACTCCTTGTCAAATATTACTCCAATACAAGTAAAAGTAGCTTAGTCAAAATATTACTTAAGTAAAAGTACTAAAGTATTTGTTTAAAAAAATACTTAAGTAAAAGTATTTAAAAAATATCTCAGGAAATACAGGAAAGGAAAGTAGCTTAATGTCATTATACAATACACTGATGCGATTCTGCTACAGACGTGTTTATAGCTCAAAAATAAGCAAATAAAGGCAAGAAGCCTCAGAACACACACTCAGCTGCATTCATCAACACGTGAAATATATTGCAGACAGCTGCGGTCAGTTCAGTATATTTTTGCATCTGACATCCATGTTTTCTCTACATAAAAAGATGTAGATGTAGGCACTACAAGAACTGATATTGACATTTACAGATAAACAACTTATTGGCTAGTTTACTTATATCATACATCACAGCCAAAAATGAGCCGGATAAACCACATCAAAGACAGCCGCACCTCACTAACGCGCGCACACCCACTCTCTCTCTCTCTCTCTCTCTCTCTCTCTCTCTCTCTCTCACACACACACACACACACACACACACACACACACACTCTCTTTCACAAACATTAAGCTAGCTAACGTTAGTAGCTACTTTACATACCGCGACGTGCTTTTTCAGGTTGGAAGACGAGTCTTTGTGGTCCGTGATATAATTGCTCCGCGGTAAGAACAACCAACATTTAAACTGAAACGAATCAGTTTTTGTGACAAAAATCTCAAACATGGGTTTGAGATAAGGCCACGGGTGCTCATGACGTAGTACAGGTACGGCAATACGGCTAAGACAAACCATACGCGAATCAGCAGAAACAGTTTATTTTCTCTGAATTTTGCAAAAAAAAATAAAAAAACATCAGCTGACGTAAGCTCAAAAGTAGCGAGTAACGAGAACATCAATAGAAATGTAGTGGAGTAAAAAGTACAATATTTGTCCTTCAAATGTAGTGGAGTGAAAGTAAAAGTATCCCCCCAAAATAATACTCAAGTAAAGTACAGATACTCAAACACTGTACTTAAGTACAGTACTCAAGTAAATTTACTTCGTTACTGTCCACCACTGGTGGGAATAACACCAACACTATCATTACTGATTAGCCCGCTCAGCTAACGCTTCTGAAGCCTGAAGGTGTCACCGGTGCGTCAGTTATTACCACCGTTCACACTCGTTCCCCTGGAGACCCGCTGACGGACGCAGCTTGGTTTGATCTATTGTGTTAGACGAACAACTAACATAATCATCACCCCCCCCCACACACACACACACACACACCACCACCACCACACACACACACACACACCACCACCACACTGCAGCTCTCCAGAAACTGTTCAGAGAAACAAGGTTCACCTGATCACCAGCTCCACATGATCAGGTGTTATTAATGTGTCTGCCTGCCTGTCTGTCTGTCTGTCTGTCTGCCTGTCTCTCCACCTGTCTGCCTGCCTGTCTGCCTGTGTCTCTGCCTGCCTGTCTGTCTGCCTGCCTGCCTGTCTGTCTGTCTCTCTCTCTCTCTCTCTCTGCCTGCCTGTCTGCCTACCTGTCTCTCTCTCTCTCTGCCTGCCTGTCTGTCTCTCTGCCTGTCTCTCTGCCTGTCTGCCTGCCTGCCTGCCTGTCTCTCTGCCTGTCTCTCTGTCTCTCTCTCTGTCTGCCTGTCTCTCTGCCTGTCTCTCTGCCTGTCTCTCTGTCTCTCTCTCTGTCTGCCTGTCTCTCTGCCTGTCTCTCTGCCTGTCTCTCTCTCTGTCTCTCTGTGAGGAGAGGGTGAACTGTGCGAGTCCCTGCGGGGCTGAACAGCTGTCAACACTACAACACACAGTCGACTTCATTGTTTGTCTCTGGAGGATCTGGAGGAGCTTCAGTAGGGTTATATAACAGAGAGCGAGAGGGGGCGAGAGAGGTAGACTGACAGCAGGACAGAGAGAGAGAGAGAGTTACAGTTCTCTCTGAATTAATTAGTGGGCTGTGCTCGCAAGCCCACTAGGGACACCTCTATAGCAAAGCTATAGGTGTCCCTAGTGGGCTATTGTTATTCACCGCGCCTTCTTTTATTAGTGGGCTGTGCTCGCAAGCCCACTATGGACACCTCTATAGCAAAGCTATAGGTGTACATAGTGGGCTGTGCGGAGCACAGCCCACTATTGTTATTCCCCGGGCCTCTCTTTATTAGTGGGCTGTGCTCGCAAGCCCACTATGGACACCTCTATAGCAAAGCTATAGGTGTACATAGTGGGCTGTGCGAAGCACAGCCCACTATTGTTATTCCCCGGGCCTCTTTTTATTATTATTATTATTCTTCCTCCCGTTTTTCGGCGGTTCACTTGCCCCGCAGTTTTGAGCGCACACAAACAAAAAATACATCAAAACGTGCGCCTCGATCGGAAGATTACTGCTCTCATTCAGATTTCCAGAATATTAATTTTTCGCGTCGTAAGACGCGAAAAACTGCGAAAAATTTCCCATAAGAATGAATGGGATGAGGAAAAAAAAACTCGCAAATCTTCGACGTTTTTCAAGCATCTCCTGCTCGGGCCTACGTCGACCTAGAAACACCATTCAAACTTTAAAATGTAGGCACAGGTCTTGTCTATTTGAGTTGTATTTGAACTTTTTTCGTACGATGTTTCGTTTTTGACCTCTGACCCCTTAACGACGGTGAGGCGATTTTAGAAAAATTCAGGATTTATAATGGGTGTGTATTGCGGAATGTTCGTGCAGAGCCAACTGCCAGAGTGGGGGGAGAGTCAGAAAAACTCTCACAACTTTTCTCTTTCTCTGACGACCCCGGCCACAAATTACACAGTAGAAGAGTGATTTTTTCACCAAGTTGTAGCCACACTTGTCTTCTTTCTCCCAATGTGTCCACTTTATCAGTAGGATTTACGGTTTTTGATTTATCTGCCTCCAACCGACAAGAGTAGCTCTCAACTGCCCCATTTACTCCAATGCTAATCAGGAGGAGGATTTTCGAGGATTTTCCAAACTGCCCCTGTTTTTAACTCGCTCCTATGACAACATTTCAGAAGCTAGGACCACAAAAAATAATGGCTGTGTTCTTTAAGGCCTCCCTGGCTTGATGGTGAAGAAAATTTTCCCATATCATGTTTGGTTTTGAAGATATAGCAGTAGTTTGAGGTCTAGATTTGAGGCAGAAGTCACTCTCAAATCAGCTGTCCCAGGTGGTTGCTAGTGCTTAACGACAACCATCACCAAGCTGAACTTGGCCTGCAGATGTTAGTATTACTACACCCCCTTGCCATATTTCGGCAGTTAACTCGTCCCGCACCGTTGAGCGCACACAAACCAAAAATATATCAAAACGTGCGGCTCGGTCGGACTCGGTATGCTATCATTCAGTTTTCCAGAATATTAATTTTTCGCGTCGTGAGACGCGAAAAACTGCGCACAACTTTCCCATCAGAATGAATGGGACGAGGTCAAAATATCTCGCAAATCTGTGTCTTTTTCAAACATCTCCTGCTCTGGCCTACTTCCACCTAGAAACACCATTCAAACTTTAAAATGTAGGCACGGGTCTTGTCTATTTGAGTTGTATTTGAACTTTTTTCCTACGATGTTTCATTTTTGAACCCTGACCCTCTAATGATGGTGAGTGATTTTGGAAAAACTCAGGATTTTATAATGGGTGTGTATTGCGTGAGCTAGAGTGCAGAACATCACTGCTAGAGTGGAGAGCAGCTGGAAAAACTTGAGAAAAAACTCTCTTCAGCTTGACTTGGGTCCCACAGCTTTTACTTCACATAGACAATATATATATAGAAGTGTAGGAAATCTTGTTGGCTTTCAGATGATGGTCTTATTTCAGATGTGGGACTTGAACTTGGCTGTAGAAGCCCTCGAGCGACAAGCACTCCAGCATCTCCCCCATAAGCCGCAGTGTTAACTCTGAGACTACATTTCTGGAGTAGAGCAGACAGTACCGGTTTTGTCTCTCACTCTGGCTCCCTCATTTTTCACTCTACAGAAATAAAAAAGACATCACATGGTTCAGCAATGTCTCCTGTTACTCACTGTACTTATATTTTGGCCATAACCATTAGACTTTTGTCTCAAACTGCAGGAGTTTGGGAGGTGTTTTCCCATTCATCCTTATGGGGACATTTTCAAATTTCATCCTGCTACTGCTTCAGCATACATTCAGCTACAGAAACCGTTCAACTATCAAAATGTTTGGCTTTTTGAGCTCTTTCAGCTTTTCAACCTAGATAAAATATAATATAATGTAGATATGAAAGTTCTCAACGTACGTGGGGTGCGAATTAATATTCTGGAAATCTGAATGATAGCAGTAATCTCCTGATCGAGGCGCACGTTTTGATATATTTTTTGTTTGTGTGCGCTCAAAACTGCGGGGCAAGTGAACCGCCGAAAAACGGGAGGAAGAATAATAATAATAACAGAGACACACACACACACACACACACACACACACACACACACACACACACACACACACACACACACACACACACAGACGAAAACACAGTATATTTCCCAACATTTCAACTATATTTAACAATTATCTTTTCATTCATTCAAGCCATGAACTCCATTCCTGGGATGCCCTCTTGACCCAGTGCAGGTGGTGGGAGAGAGCAGGATGATGGACAAACTGTCATCGCTGCTGGTGAAGGAGTCCCACCCCCTGCAGGTCACTATCACCACACTGGTCAGCTTCTTCAGCGACAGACTGATACACCCCAAGTGTGTGAAGGAGAGGTATCACAGGTCCTTCCTTCCTGCTGCTGTCAGTCTACAATCAGCACTGCTCCCAGTAGACCTCACATGTGCACTGTGCAATACAAAACTCTACACATATCCACACACTGTTTGGTTTGCACTAGTTGGACAATTTTTAATAATCATATTTGTTATTTATTGTTTGTTGTAAATACTAAGTTCAAATTGTAAGTTCATATTGTAAATACTATGTATATATGAGTTAATTCTATTTCTTATCTTCTTATTATATTGTTTATTTTTTTACTTTGTATTATTGTTTAGTGTGACACTGTCCTTTGGCTGCTGTGACTAAGAAATTTCCCCATTTGCTGGACAAATAAAGGGATTCTGATTCTGATTCAAATATTTAAATGTTTCCAATCATCAATATATTGAGATTTATTGAATTTCTCAGTCTGATTCAGAGTATTTGACTCATTCTCACTGTAATATCTCTTCATACTCCATCAGCTGATATAATATAAATTGTTTTATGTTCTGTATTTAATGATATATAATATAATAATTCAATATTAATCAATCAATATTACTATTAAATAAGTTTTCTAATTAACATTGATGTTTTTTTTAATGTATTACATTCATAAAAATAAATATTAATCATGAACTGCAGCAGAGTCTGGGGTCTGTCTCAAGTGCTCAGATATCAGCCATCTCATTTGACAAATCACCTCGGATACAGATGACAGATAACACACACACACACACACAAATTTCCCCATTTGCTGGACAAATAAAGGAATTCTGATTCTGATTCAAATATTTAAATGTTTCCAATCATCAATATATTGAGATTTATTGAATTTCTCAGTCTGATTCAGAGTATTTGACTCATTCTCACTGTAATATCTCTTCATACTCCAACAGCTGATATAATATAAATTGTTTTATGTTCAGTATTTAATGATATATAATACAATAATTCAATATTAATCAATCAATATTACTATTAAATAAGTTTTCTAATTAACATTGATGTTTTTTTTAATGTATTACATTCATAAAAATAAATATTAATCATGAACTGCAGCAGAGTCTGGAGTCTGTCTCAAGTGCACAGATATCAGCCATCTCACTTGACAAATCACCTCGGATACAGATGACAGATAACACGGGAGGACTCTGATTGGACAGTTGTGTGGCGTGATTTTGGCCTTGATATAACCCTGGTCCGGCTCTGCTCGTCCCCTTTGACCTACTTGTAGGTAAGTACCAGTCATGTTTGACATGAGCACACTGAAATCGTTCATAAAAGTGGATTTTATTGAAGACATTAGACATTACTATCTCTCCTATGATCACGATAACTCATGATTTCGGAAAAATGAATGTAATTGTTTATGGTCGGTCTGTTTCATCAATATTAATCCGCTGTTGGCCCGGAGCTACTGGGCTCCGACTAGCCAAGCTAACGTGCGTTAGCTAACTGCTAACGGTCGGTCTGTTATAGCAGTAACGCTAGCGGAGCGCTAGCTCGAGTGACCGAGCGCTCGGCTAGTCGGAGCCCAGTAGCTCCGGGCCAGCAGCGGTTAGCAAAGCTACAGGGGTCCATAAGTACAGAATGTGTCTGTGTAGCTAACGGTAATGGGCCTCCGTCAGTCTGTTTCAATACAACACTATTAAGCATGCTAACGGCGCTACTAGGGTCTGGTACATAAACCAGTAGGCCGCAGTCGAAGCCAACAGCGGTGATTTGCTTTTTCTATGAAGAAAAGCTAACCGGAGCGAAAAGCTAACTGTGTGAATGTGTCTGTGTAGCTAACAGTAATGGGTCTCCGTCAGTCTGTTTCAATACAACACTATTAAGACGAGCTAACGGCGCTACTAGGCTCTGGTACATAAACCAGTAGGCCGCAGTCGAAGCCAACAGCGGTGATTTGCTTTTTCTATGAAGAAAAGCTAACTGTGCTAACATCCGTACATGTTTAACAAAAGGGAGCTTATTGAAGCTAGACATTACTGTCTCGTGATTTTGGTTAGGCTGATGTTTATGGCCGATCTGTTTCTATATAAGAACACTGAGCTAAAAGCTAAAACATAAGGCCGAGCTAGATGCTAACAGCGTGAACTCTGGCCTTTGGTCTCTGGTGGCGCGAGCGGCCATCTTCTCTGTTGGTGTGAACTGTACTGTCTCATGCATAGACCCTTAACACAGGTCAGATTTTTTAATAGATGTTACTCATAACATCCGTACATGTTGAACAAAAGTGAGCTTATTGAAGCTAGACATTACTGTCTCGTGATTTTGGTTGGACGGATGTTTATGGCCGATCTGTTTCTATATAAGAACAGCGGCCATCTTCTCTTCCGGTGTGAACTGGACTGTCATGCATAGATCATTAGCACAGGTCAGATTTTTAATAGGCGATATTACACTCATGATTTTGGGATTTTAAAAAAAGGGTTTTATTTAGGTATTCTGTTTTTATACAAGAACATTAATACAAGCTGAAAGCTGTATTTTTTTTTTTTATCCACTTGTTTAGTTTGACTAGTATTTAATACTCCCTTCTGTCCACCGAAAAGCACATTTCTCTTTTTCCGTGTTTGTTTGATTGTCTGTGATAAAATGTGATGAAATGTTTTTTTATTTAGTTAGAAAAGTATCATACTTAAATGTATTATACACTTTTACAACCTGCCTTGATTAAATGGAATAGGAAGCATTTTCATACGTGACTATTTTTGCTTTTGGGAATAAATGTGCATTCAGATGTTGATAAAATCTTGTACAGTTGAAGTTAATGTTGTTTTTACTTGTGTAGTATATTCATTGTCTCATAGTAATTCTTTGTTTTGAGAATACTGTGTAGTATAAAATCATTTATATCATTGATAGTTATTATAATATAGAATTATTTAAAAAAAAATACTGTGCCCAAAAACACACATTATGACAAGTACAGATGTACGTGTGTCTGTTATGCTATTAGCTTGTTGCTAATACTGACTCGTAACATTTGAGACACTTATCTTTTTATTGCACTTTCTCTTTTAGATTAAAGGGTTCCTGTGCTGCAGCTGAGAGTGACCATCCACTGAGATTAATCGCCCTCAACCGTCAGAGCAGAGCATCAACCTTGTGTATCACCACATCACCCACACACCCACAATCACCACATTCATTTTGCATACAAGATATTATATAACGTTGTCTTCAATTACATTTACTAACATTTGAGAAGCATTTCTCGTGTTTTCTTTGTTTTTGACTTTCAGCAGGATGCCCAGGAAGTCGAGGCGGTCTGCGGCGCTGAAGCAGCGCTGGACTAGGCTCAACCTGGAGGAGCCGAGTTCTCCCCCTCCCCCCCCGAAGGTACTTACACAGTAGATAAGCTTCTGTGTCGCAGTGACAACTGTCTGCATGAAAATGGCTGTAGAAATGTTACACCTATTGCTTTTTCCTTTTTTAATGCTGAGTTCTGTGTGTCTGCCATATCTTTGATGTTAATGTTTCTTCTTCAGACGGTGTCCCCTCCGGCCGGAGAGGAGCCTTCTAGCGGGTCAAGGACCAAGCGGACCAGGGAGACCCACCCCCTCTGCTCCCGCGCTCCAGTTGGCAACGTATGCTCTCTCTCACTCTCACTCTCACACTCTCACACACACACACACACACACACACACACGTGCAAAGACATTGTCTGAGGTTAAATGTGTTTGTAATGTTTGTATTGCTTTAAATGTTTTATTATATTTTGTTTTAACTTGTTTGTCTATCTTATGCTTGTTGTTGTTATGATTTATTATTATTTTATGTTTATTTTTTTTATCTGTCATCAGGTGGTTGGCTCTTCACCCCCAGCCAAGCCCTTCTGGAGCACCGGTCGTGCCGAGGTTCGTGCACGTAAGTATCCACCTGTTTTATCCCTAAATGAACAATAAATTAATGAATCATCAATATTACACTTTTTAAACTGGTTTTCATGTACTTTTTTTACTGGTATAAACAAGTGATTGTTGATGTTTCCTGGTAGGCTTTCCTTCATTAGTTTTACACTTTTTCTTTTTTTTAAAATCTGTTTTGTCCTTTACTAAACAGGCCGCGGTACTGGTTACCGCCATCGGGTGCGGAGGTGGCCAACTTCCAAGCTCACCGGACGGAGCCACAAGTTGGTCATCCCACCGGAGTCTCCTGACAAGAAGGTGCTATTATTGTCCAGTTTATGAAGGAAGTAATTGATCTTGAGAGGGATTAATGATTTTCATGCTAAAGAAATTGTCTTTGTTGTTGCAGTTTGTTCTGATTGTCGGGGACTCCCATCTCCGGGCCATCGTGGACGGCTTCGTCGTGATGCCAGAAGGGAAGTATACTTTTGGTTTCATGTCGACCCCTGGGGCCCATGCCGCTCAGCTGCGGACTGAGGTTGTTCACGCTGTTATTCCTCGGACCCCTGATGCTGTCTGTGTTCTTGCCCCCAGTAACAACCTGACGGCGAGCAGGACCGTGGACGAGGCAGCCGCGGACTACGGCCAACTCCTCGCTGCTGTGAGGGACCGCTGGCCGAAGGTAAGCATTTATGCATTTTTTTTGGCGTAGACACCTTTTTTTATTTATTTAGACAAACTGCATTTTGAAATGGGAAAGAGAGGGGGTGTGACATGCAGCAAAGGGATTTGAACCAGAGTCTGCTGCGTATGTGGCATGAGCTCTAACCACTCGACTACCTCCGCGCCCATGGTAAGCTTTTATTTCATGTCTCCCTTGTCCTGCATTCTTAGTAGTTTAACAACAATAGAAGTAGACTGACTACTCTAATAAGACTAATTGTATGAGCTTTTAAATAATAATGTGTACTTAATGTGGTGTGTGTGTGATTTTTGAATGAAACTGTCAGTTGGTGTTTTCTAAAATTTTGTTCTCTACAGGTCTTTGTGCTGGACTTCCCCCCCCGCCTGACTGAGGATGAGGAGCACCAGCGGGCCCTCCGCCAAGAGTTCCACCGCGTGGCAGCTCGTATGGGTATGTAAAACGATATCTTGTCAAGAAAAAGAAATGTACTTAAAAATGTCTGTGATGAACATAGTCATGATGCTACATGTGTGGATGTTGTAATGACTCACTTTTTTTCTTTTTTACATTTTAGGTGTGAGGTACTTCTCTGCCGAGGAGTACTTCCCCCGTACGCGCCTGGAGCTGTGGAGCAGAGACGGCGTAAGTAGAATATCTGTGTGATAGAAAAAGTCTAATTGTCTATAATTTCTTGTGTGTTAATATGAAACCGTCAACACGAGCTACGCTTTTTAGAGTTGAACTTTGTCTGTAAATGGATTTGTCATTCCTGCAGGTTCACCTGAGCGACCGTGAGGGGATGGGCATCCTCGCCGAGCTGCTGTGGACCTCCACGGAGCAGTTCCTGGAGACACCACCACCTCCTCCTCCCACGGTGTCTCCTACCCCTTCACAGCCGCTTAGGAAGGTTTCTCCTAAGCTGGTTGTGAAGGGCGAGGTACGTGCCCCTCTGTCTTCTGACCCCTTCCAATGGAAGGTCGTTGGTCAGAGCCCCAAGGTTAGTACGCTTTTTTATTATAACTATATTATCATTTGTGTTTACTTGTGTTTATGTACATTATGGTGAACAGGTTCACAGTCGTAACTTAAAAAGCACCTATTTAATCAAATATGTGTTGTGCTTTCCCAGTCGCAGGTTCCCGGTCAGGCCAGCGCGGCTCAGCAGCAGGTGACTAATTTTTCTTTTTTTCACAACAAGTTAACTGGTTAGTATTTAAACTTTGTGTATTTGACCAGACAAATATTCATGTCTTTTTTGTTTTTGTTTTTGTCTTTCACAGGAGAAGGAGTCCTTCCTCCCACTGAACCCAATTTGGTTCAGTAGCACGTCCCTTCGTGCTATGGAGCAAGTGTCTCCTTCTCGGCTGTCTGACGTGGCGGACGTCCCGTCTCCTCCGGCGCGCAAGAAGGTAAATGATCTGACATATTCTTCTCAGCTGTATTATAAAGTTTCTGCTGGTTCCCTACAGTTACTGGTGCTATGTTTTTATTTAACGGTGCAGGTGGCCTCCCCAGCGGCAGCCAGGCGTCGTAGGACCACGGAGAGACGCCCCCCTCGCAGCCAGTCTCCTGTGAACAACGTATGTTGCGCAATTGACACACAGTCAGTGTTTACAGTTGAAACGGTGTCTTCATGGAGACATAACTACATTGTCCACTCTGTCTGAATTTTAATATATTTGTCCTCATCTGTCAACAGCTGGTTGGATCCCCTCCAGCCAGGCTGTCACGGAGACTGGAGGACGACGCCCCCTCCAGCCCCCCCCCTCGGTCCAGGACCATGGACGGACCACCCCCCAGCACCCAAACTTCAGTGACCAACGTATGTTACTCTCTGACACAATCTCACACAGAACATGCACTGAGATGTGTAAAGTTTAACATGTTTGTTCTCATGTCTCAATAGCTGGTTGGATCCCCTCCAGCCAGGTTGTCCTGCAGTTTGGGTGATCCGGTGACCCCCTGCTCTTCACCGGCTGCCAAGGTAAATATTATTCCTATTGAATAAAGTTCATAATGTCATTAAAGTCTTCATTTTGCTGAATTATTTGTTCTCAGGTGGCCAGGATGAAGACTCCTTCACCGGCTGGACCGTCCCAGACCCTTAAAGCTGCGGCCTGTCATTCTCCTCGCCCAGCTAAGGTATTTGCTCCACAACTGACACACACAACGTTTACTGTAAAATCAGCTGTAACTACATTACACTGGTTCATTTAACATGTCTGATACCATATCTTTCTCTGCAGTTCACAAATGTCAGTGAGTAAATACATTTGGAAACTTGCTGCGTTGTGTTGTCTCATGTCTAAATATTAACTGGTGTTTATGACTTTTCACAGACCGTCTCGTCACCCGCATCGACCTGCTGGCCCTGGATCATCGACGACGGACTCTCCACCTCTCAGTCCCCTTCGAAAAAGGTAAGGACATTTACATTTGGGTTTATCGTGGGCTTAATAAAGTGTTTGTTTGAGGGGAAAGTATGGTTTACTTTCAACTGAAATGCCAAAACTATTAAGGAAATGAAGGAGAATTAATAATATATTATTGTTAATAATAAAAGTAATAATGGTAATACAATTATGAACAATAACTGAACAACTAGTTTGACACGATTTTATCAATTGTTTAAAGATACACAAGTAACGGAACAGAGGTTTTCTGATTTATTATCTTGGTCAGTTAACATCTTGAAGTGTCAATCTGGTGAGTTTAAAATTTCTGTCATGTTTTTTTTAACCATTTCAATGAATCCAATTCAAAAAAAAAAAAAGACCCAACCCAAAACCAACCTTTTTGTGCCATTGACTCCCATGTAAGCTACGTTTTTAATACACTGCCATTGTAGTATAAATTTAAATATTTATCAATGTTTTCATGTGTAATAGGTGTGAGACAAGTACTAGGGATGTATGAGAGTTGATAGTTATTAATTTAATTAAAGCTGCAGTAGGTAAAATGTTTTTAGTCACATTTCCTTAACCTGTCACTATGCTATGACTGTAGTATATGAAACAGTTAATTACTACAACTAATATTAATGTTAACTAGGCTTATGATTATGCTAATAAGTAATACTTTATGATAATTACTACAACTAATATTAATGTTAACTAGGCTTATGATTATGCTAATAAGTAATACTTTATGATAATGATTATAATTTATCTTATATTTCAGGTACCGGTTAGGGCTACTGTTAGGGCTACTGTTAGGGCTAGTCATAGTCAGAGTCACATGAGGTACAGGAAGTTCTCCAGGAACCACCAGTGTACCTGCATGTCCCTGACTTTTCTGGCGTATCAAAACGAGGGCTGTCAGTTCAACACTGCTGCCCTCGATAGAGTGCTGGCAAAGGGAGATTCGCTTTATGTAGATGTAAAACGTCAGCTGATCCGGAAAAAAACATTCCGCAGTGACCATCTCACTGTGGAAGAACTGCCCAAAAAAGTCCTGACTGACACAGAGGTGTGTAACGTCCACATGCCTGAAATCAGGTGTGGACTTGTGAAAGCCAGTGAAGGCCAGGATTGGTATCTGCCCCTAGCCACACAGTTAGAGTGTTTGTCAGGCGACGTTAATCTGGCTTTAATCATAGTTAGTCCGGAGTGCATTGCAGTTTTCCGTGACCAATCAGGCAGGTACGGTGTGTTTGATTCACACTCGAGAAACGCGGTGGGCTTACCTCACCCCCACGGAACTGCAATTATGAGGACCTTCTCGGAAATCAGTGACTTGGCTGACCACCTGCACAAACTCTTTTCAAATCGTGGACCTTCTGCCGGTTACGAGTTTGTGCCGGTGTCATTCGAAGCCATTGGTTCCAGAGAACGCCCTCAGGCATCTCCTAAACCCAGTACAGCTCTCCCACCAGCAGCAGAGCGTGTCCTTAAGACGGCTCCTGCACCGCCAGCGACAGCCCCTGCACCGCCAGCAGCAGCCCGCGCACCGACAGCGACAGCCCGCGCACCGCCGTCAGCAGCCCGCGCACCGCCGTCAGCAGCCCCCGTCCGCAAGACAGCCCGCGCACCGCCGTCAGCAGCCCCCGTCCGCAAGACAGCCCCCGTCCGCAAGACAGCCCGCGCACCGCCGTCAGCAGCCCCCGTCCGCAAGACAGCCCGCACACCGCCGTCAGCAGCCCCCGTCCGAAAGACAGCCCCCGCACCGCCGGCAGCAGCCCCCGCACCGCAAGCGTCGGAACCTGTCCTCAAGACTGCCCCCGCGCCGCCAGCAAAAGAGAATTTGACAAAGTGGCCAAAGCATCAGCGAAGAAAAGTGATGCGGAAAGCCAGCAAAAAACACACATTACTGTCTGGTGAACAAAGAAGCAACAAGTACAACAGCAAACTCCAAGCACAAAGGAGAAAATACGCCCAAGACGGTCTCGATCGGAAACAGCGATCCTTCGAATTTTACCACAAAAACGCAAAAGTTCGAGACAAGAAGAGGGAAGAAGTCGTCAGAAGATACAGGGAAGATGCTACTTTCAGAAGACGACAGAAGACTTACGTCACAAAGAAGTACAAGGAAGATGCCGCGTTCTGCACCAGACAGAAGAAAGTCATTACAGATAGATACAGAGAAGATGCCGCGTTCCGCACCAGACAGAAGAAAGTCATTACAGAAAGATACAAGGAAGATGCCACGTTCCGCGCCAGACAGAAGAGGTACATGACTGACAGATACAGATCAGATGCAGCGTTTCGGAGCAGACAAACATTTGGCATGTCTCTGAGATACAACACAGATCAAAGCTATAGGCAAAAGCAAAAGCACAAGTTCAATGTTAGATATCAGAATGATCTGGAATTTAGACGTCGTTTCAATCAACGTTGCAACCAGCAGAGAAAAACCAAATTGGACACAAATGCTGCCTTTAGTGTATTTTACAAGATGCGGAAAGCGCTTAGAATCAGACGCAAATACAGACAAATTGTGCACCACCGCCCCAAGCCCCTGATTGATCCGGTGATCGCAGTAGCCATAGCTGTCTTTCGTGAGTCCATTAGCCATGGACCCACATACATTTGTACCGTTTGTCACAGAGCCATGTTTCCTAATCAGGTCAAAGAATGTAAAAGACAAAAATATAGGGAGCACGCAAAAGTGGCGGCAGCATGCTTGACAAGAAAATATGTTCACTTTTGCGACGGCGAGTGCTCTACCCCTTGCTCTGTGCCACAAGAGAGACTGCATGAGTGGATATGCGACACCTGTGACGGCCACCTTGGCAGAGGACGCATACCACCCATGGCAGTCGCAAACAATTTAGAGTTGGCGCCCATCCCCACAGAATTGGCTACACTTAATATGCTTGAGAGGCAGCTGATTTCAAAAATCCTTCCCTTTGCCAAAATTGTTGCTCTGCCAAAAGGCCAACAGAGGGCAGTCCACGGAGCTGTTGTGTGCGTTCCAGCAGAGGTGCAATCGATCGTCAACAGTCTCCCAAGGCCCAGAGCAGAAGCGCAGCTGCTTCAAGTCAAATTGAAAAGGCATATTAAGTACAAAGGTTACCAGCACTTCTACACCGTTAATATGCAGAATGTGCTAGCTGCCCTTGCAAAATTGAGAGAAACGCATTCGGAATATAGAAATGTGTTTATCGACGAGACTGCCACTTTCGACTGTCTGCTCGAAGAAGAGGAGCCCAGCATCCCAGAGGAAGATAGGGATGTCGATTTGGAGGAATTTTTTAACAGTCAAAATGAACCGGGACAGTTCGAGGCAGCTGAAGAAGAAGAGGAGGAGCTGAGACCGCAGCCCAGCTCAGAAGAGGAGCCCATCCCAGAAGAGTTCAGACCGGAAGAGGAGCCGAGCATCCCAGAGGACGATAGGGATGTAGATTTGGATGATTTTTTTCAGAGCCAAAATGAACCGGGACAGTTGGAGGAGCTGAGACCAGAGCCCATCGGAGAAGAGGAGCCCATCGGAGAAGAGTATCCCAGCATCCCAGAGGACGATATGGATGTAGATTTAGAGGAGTTCTTCAAAAGCGAAAATGAACCGGGACAGTCAGAAGCCGCTGAGGAGGAAGAAGAGGAGGAGCTGAGACCAGGCCTCTCCCTGGACACTTGCATGCAGCCCCCCGACATTGCACAGGAAATCCTTTCATATGGCGACGGCGTATTTAGTGTTGCCCCCGCGCAAGGCAACAAACCGGTTGGTTTTTTCACCGTACCCAAGTTAGAGGCCATGGCTTTTCCTGTGCAATTTCCGACGGGAGAGAACACGTTGGACGAAGATAGAAGCGTCTCCCTGTCCCCGAGTCTCTACTTTAATTGTAGGCTCTTTGCTGCAGATGCGCGTTTTGCAAGTGACCAGAGTTATCTTTTCTTTGCGCAGTTTGTTACAGAGACTCACCTCGCGACCAGTAGCATGTCTATACAAATGCGCAAAGGAAAGTCCAAAACCAGAGACGGCCGTAGGATCAATAACGTCATGCTCCAGGATAAGGACGAAGTAGAGCGGCTCATTATGAACCAAGACGCGACTAGGTTCATGCAACCTCTCAGAGGCACTCCAGCCTATTGGAACAAAACCCTCAAAGACGTGCACGCGATGGTTCGTCAAATTGGAAAACCGACATTTTTTGCGACGTTCTCTGCTGCTGAGATGAGATGGCCTGAGTTCATAGAGGCCATCAAAGCTCAGCAGGGTGAACAACAACAACCGTTTTCAGATTTGGATTGGAAAACAAAATGCGACATTCTGAGAAGTAACCCCGTCACAGTAATGCGCATGTTTGAAAAGAGAGTCGAAGCTCTCATGACAAACCTCATCCTCTCTCCCGCACAACCGCTCGGGGAAGTAGATGATTATTTTTATCGCGTCGAGTTCCAAGCCAGGGGAAGCCCGCACATCCACATGCTTATTTGGATAAAAGATTCGCCTAAATTCGAAGACGCCTCCGATAGAGAAATCAGGGAATTTATAGATCGTTATATTAGTTGCAAAATGCCCGACCCTGACGCAGATCCGGAACTCCACAAAACAGTGTCAGAGGTTCAGGTGCACAGCAGGAAACATTCAAAGTCCTGTAAGAAGGGTAATGTAGCCTGCAGGTTCGGCTTTCCAAAACTACCGATGGATAAAACGTTCATCACCAGGCCCCCCACTATTAATTGCCACCAAAAAGAAGATCAAGATGATGCAGACTTCGAAGCAGAAATAGCGGAGCAGAAAAAGGCCCTCGCAGACCAACAAAAATTGGCTAAACAAACGCTCCAACCACTTAGAGATCTGCTTATGGATCCGGCCGCTTCGTTCAGCAGTTTGACAGACTTGCTTTGCCGGTGCAACTTGACTCACGAAGAATACGTCGACGCCGCAGAGTGCCTGGCAAACAGTCACGTCGTGATGCTGAGGCGCCATCCAAATGATTGTTGGGTTAATGCCTACAATCCCGATTTGCTTAGGGCGTGGAACGCAAATATGGACATCCAGTACGTCATAGACGATTATAGCTGCATCATGTACATGATGTCGTACGTAACAAAACCGGAGCACGAGATGACGGAATTCCTTAAGAACGTCATCAAAGATGTTAAGCAATCTGACGTTAACGAGCGCGACGAAATGAAACAAATTATGCAGGCCTACTCTAAACACAGAGAGGTCAGCGCTCAAGAGGCCGTAGCCCGTACCTGCAGCTTACGCCTCAAGAAGTGCTCCCGATCCGTGGCCTTCATTCGGACCGACGAGGACGGCGTGAGAATGAGTCACCCCATGGGTAGACTGGAAAAAATGGACCCGCAATCGGAGGACGTATGGATGTCGGGGTTGCCTGAGAAATACATCAACAGACCTCGCGATCGAGAGTTTGAAGGCATGTGCCTGGCCGAGTTTGTGTCGGAGTACAGGGTACTCTACGGCCATCAAAAGGAAAGTCCGAACGCCATTTCGCTGTTAAACGATCAGGGATATATCCAAAAGAGAACCGTGGGAAAACCGGCGATTATTAGATTCACGCGCTTCTCTGAGGAAAAAAATCCAGAAAAGTTTTACAGACGACTGCTGAAACTTTATCTGCCACATCGATCCGACGCCGATCTGACAGATAACGCGTACCCCACTTACGAACAGTTTTACAAGTGTGGCGAGAAGTGGGGTATGACAGTAGAGCAAATTGTGGGGCGCAACAAAAAACGCTACGAGGGCCAGGGAAAAAGCATGGACGCTGCGTTTGAACAGCTTGAGGTGTGCGGTCCTCTCGTGAATGCGTGGAACTCTTTTGCGCCCGAAGTCGAAGTAGACAGGCTGGAGTGCATGGCGGAACTCGAACCTCGCGATCAGGACGAAAACGGCGAAGACGTCCCGGAATTCGGCACTAAAAAGGATAAGGGGAGCTCTATGCCTAGAATAGATGCTCCAGAGTTGAGTCCAGACTTTGTTAGGAAAATGTACCAAAGTCTGAACGAAACTCAGGCTTCCGTTTTCTACAGCGTTCGACAGTGGTGCTTTGACCTAGTCTGGGGCCACAATCCAGAACCGTTTTATTACTTCCTATCGGGAGGGGCTGGATGTGGCAAATCGCATGTGATCAAGTGCATTCACCACGAGGCAACGAGAGTTCTGCGTGAGCTCCCGAGATTTCGGGACGACGCAGACATGTCCCAACCGGCAGTGCTGCTGACCGCATTCACGGGTACAGCGGCATTCAACATATCAGGCAACACGTTGCACTCGATTCTCAAATTGCCAAGGTCCTTGAAGCCACCTTATCAAGGTCTTGGAAATGCACTGGACGAGGTCAGAGCAACGCTGGCGAACGCTGAGATTCTCATCATCGACGAGATATCCATGGTCTCTAAAGAGCTATTTGCCTACGTGCATTGGCGATTTCAGCAGATCAGGGGTAATCGGAAGCCGTTCGGAGGCATGTCTGTCCTGGCCGTAGGTGACTTTTATCAACTGCCGCCCCTTGGTAAAGCCAAGCCGCTGTGTGTGTACGAAGAGACCGAGTTTGATCTCTGGAAGGATCACTTCAAAATGGTCACCCTGACAGAGATCATGCGACAGAAAGACGATCGAGCTTTTGCTGAACTCTTGAACCGTCTCAGGGTGAAGCAAAAGCAAGATCCTTTGTTAGATGAAGACAGGCTCTTGCTTACACAGGCGGTGGCTGATAGTCAGCATTGCACAGCACAGGGTCTACACATCTACGCCACAAACAAAGAAGTAGACCGTCACAACGCCGACATCGTAAACGCCTCCTACGAGAACGCGACTGCCATTGCAGCTCGTGATTTTCGAAAAGACCCCAGAACTGGCTGCATGACGTTTGTGTCTGGGCAAATTAAAGGACACAGGCGAGACTTGCCCGACAACATAATGGCTGCTCAAGGAGTACGCGTTATGTTGATCCGAAATTTAGATGTGGAGGACGGCCTCGTGAACGGTACATTTGGAACCATTTCGAACATTGTATTTGAAGAACCACAAGGCGTGAAGATGATTGGACTCCTGCTGGACAATCCTACAGCAGGACAGAGATTCCGCAAAAAAATGTTAGGTCCCTCAGATAACTCGGTGTACATAGAAAGATCTGAGGAGCACCTAAGTAATAGAAAGGGGGTTGTTCGTCGCCAGTTCCCCCTCAAATTAGCTTTCGCGTGTACGACCCACAAAGTTCAAGGAATGACCATGCCGTCGGCCGTTGTGTGTCTGAAGCGTGTTTTTGAGCCCGGTATGGCCTACGTTGCTCTCAGCCGCACAACGTCGCTTCAAGGTCTCACCATCCTTGACTTTGATGAGAAAAAAATTTACGCTGACCCCAAGATCAAGACAGCTCTGGAAAGTATGCCTCAAGCATCTTTCCAAAGCTGTCGACCATTGTTGACGCTGTTGAAATCTGTTAAACAAACTCCAAAGGTTTTGACAATCGTCCACCACAACACGCAGGGTCTGCCATGTCACATGGTGGACCTGAAATCGCATCACGAGCTCCGACAAGCAGATGTGCTTTGCCTAACAGAGACACACTTGTCGGGCTCCTCTGTCGCTGAAATTTTTCATTTGGAGGGGCACACCATGTTCACACGTAGCAGACAGCTGTCTTACAACAGCTGTGTGAACATGGCCAAAAAAGAGGGAGGTGGAGTTGCGATGTACTGTAGAGACACTGTTCAAGCAGAGCCTCGCAGGTACATGCAAAACGTCACTGATTTGGAGTTTGTTGTCGTCAAAATTGAGGCTCCAGTCAAAGTGCTAATAGCGACTGTGTACAAACCGCCAAGTTTTCAACTGGGAATCTTTCTCCCAAACTTGGAAAAGCTCTTGGACTCATTGGAAATGTCAGGTCAGCAGCCCATCGTTGTTTGTGGCGATTTTAACGAGGACCTCCTTTCAAAAGGGACAAAAAGTATCCGAGATTTGTTTCAGTCCAGAGGGTACACTCAATTAGTAGCAAATTCGACAACCGAAAAGAACACACTGATTGACCACATTTATATTTCACATCCCGATAAATGTCTTCAATCAGGTGTTCTCCAAACGTATTACAGTTACCACAGTCCAGTTTATTGTGTTTTGACTGACTAATAGCCTCTCCAGCTGTTCTGTCCAAGACCTGTTGTGCCACGTTTTACAGTGTATCTGGAGTCTGTGATTTGGTTATTTATTGAGCTAATTCATTTATTGAGCTAATTATCATTGTGATTTATTGAGCCAAGTGATTTGTGATTTATTGAGCTAATTATCATTGTTAAATCATGCTGTAATTTATTTCAGGATTTACTCGTTTAGTCTTTGTGCATTTTGTCATGTAATTGTTTTTCATATGTATGTTGTTACAGTGGCATGTCTTGGCTGGAAATGGTTTAATCTTGTGGAAATGTAAATGTCTTTATTTATATATTTGTGTATTTGTTCATTTTAGAATGGGGTCAGCAAATTCTTCTCATGAGGTCACAAAAGTTACCATGTAATTATGTATTTTTAATCATGCATGTATCATGTAATGTAATTGTATTTTTAATCATGCATGTATCATGTAATCTAATTTTATTTTTAATCATGCATCTATCATGTAATGTTATTGTGTTTTTATTGTATTTTCTTTTTTTTACTGTATTTTCTTTTTTTTCTTTTTCTTTTTCTTTTTCTGCTGGGTTGTTGTCACTATTCATCGTTGCAGGGAGGAAGCTGAACATCCAGCTGAGATGCAGACCAAGCTGCATGTCAAACCAGGTCCATCACAAGGTAAGTGTCTTTTTTTTCCTTTTTTTTTTTTTGAGTGATTCATTTGCATTGAGTGATTTAACTCAATGATGATGTCATTGTCTTTCTAGGATGATCCAGTGAGAAAGACCCCCAGAGGACTTCAGCAGATCTCTCTCCAGCGACGACAACAACCCAGGAGAAAATAAGGGAAGTAAGATTTAGTTAAATTCTCATCTTTCAATTCAGTCTTTGAAATTTGTAACCAATTTATGTCTTTTAAATCTGACAACATATTATACAGACAGCAGGAAGAAGACCTTCAGAAGACTGCAGCACCAATAAGGGAAGTAAGATTTCGTTAAATTCTCAACTTTCACTTCACTCTTTTGAAATCTGTAACCAATTTGTGTTTTAAATCTGACATTTACAGACAGCAGGAAGAAGACCGCCAGAGGACTGCAGCAACAATAAGGGAAGTAAAATTTCGTTATATTCTCAACTTTCACTTCAGTCTTTGAAACCTGTAACCAATTTGTCTTTGAAATCTGACATTTACAGACGGCAGGAAGAAGACCTCCAGAGGACTGCAGCAACAATAAGGGAAGTAAAATTTCGTTAAATTCTCAACTTTCACTTCAGTCTTTGAAACCTGTAACCAATTTGTCTTTGAAATCTGACATTTACAGACGGCAGGAAGAAGACCTCCAGAGGACTGCAACAACAATACGGGAAGTAAGATTTCATTAAATTCTCAACTTTCACTTCAGTCTTTGAAATCTGTAACTAATTTATGTCTTTTAAATCTGGCAACATTTATACAGACGGTGGGAAGAAGACCTCCAGAGGACTGCAACAACAATACGGGAAGTAAGATTTCATTAAATTCTCAACTTTCACTTCACTCTTTTGAAACCTGTAACTAATTTATGTCTTTTAAATCTGGCAACATTTATACAGACGGTGGGAAGAAGACCTCCAGAGGACTGCAGCAACAATAAGGGAAGTAAGAGTTTTTCAACTTTGACTTTTTTTCACTCCAGGAAGAAAGCCGCCTGCTTTTTTTTTTTTTTTTTAAGAAAAATAAACGTTATCTCTGTTACAAAATGATGGTGTATGCCTCTTGAATTATTAATTATGTTCCATGTTTAGCTTTAGTTTGTAACAAACACCATAGATGAAGATGCTGAGAATGAATGGTAGGTGGTGAAATGAATACATTGTAGCATTGTAGTGTAGTGTAGTATTGTATCATAGCATTGTCAATCCTCATTTCTCATTGACAATGAAAAAAATGAAACCGTTTTTCAAAAATCAACATCTCTGGCATAGTTTGACCTAGACACACTAGTCAAACTTAAAATGTAGATCTAAAAGTTCTCAACGTACGTGGGGTGCGAATTTGCACAGAGCACAGCCCACTCTCGCGATTTCCCAACGGGAAATTGTCTAGTGTTTGTATTACTACACCCCCTTGCCTGATTTCGGCACTTAACTCGTCCCTCACCGTTGAGCGCACACACACAAAAAATATATCAAAACGTGCGGCTCGCTCTGACTCGGTATGCTATTATTCAGTTTTCCAGAATATTAATTTTTCGCGTCGTAAGACGCGAAAAACTGTTTCCCATCAGAATGAATGGGATGAGGTCAAAAGAACTCGCAAATCTGCCTCTTTTTCAAACATCTCCTGCTCTGGCCTACTTTCACCTAGAAACACCATTCAAACTTTAAAATGTAGGCACGGGTCTTGTCTATTTGAGTTGCATTTGAACTTTTTTTCTACGATGTTTCGTTTTTGAACCCTGACCCTCTAATGATGGTGAGTGATTTTGGAAAAACTCAGGACTTTATAATGGGTGTGTATTGCGTGAGCTAGAATGCAGAACATCACTGAGTCTCCCCCACACACACAGAGAGAGAGACAGAGAGAGAGACACACAGACTATCAGACAGACACACACGGACACACACACAGAGACAGACAGATAGACAGGGACACACACACACACACACAGACAGACAGATAGACAGAGACACACACACATAAACACACGCACACACAGACATACACACACACTCCTTATGGGGACATTTTCAAATTTCATCCTGCGACTGCTTCATCATACGTTCAGCTACAGGAACCGTTCAACTATCAAAATGTTCGGCTTTTTAACCTCTTTCAGCCTAGATATAATATAATGTAAATATGAAAGTTCTCAACTTACGTGGCGTGCGAATTTGCACAGAGCACAGCCCACTCTCGCGATTTCCCAACGGGAAATTGTCTAGTTAGTGGGCTGTGCCCCGCAAAGCCCACTATGTACACCTCTGTACAGAGGTGTACATAGTGGGCTGTGCGGAGCACAGCCCACTATTGTTATTCACCGCGCCTCTTTTTATTATTCTTCCTCCCGCCCTTTTTTTGACGGTTAACTTGCCCCGCAGCTTTGAGCGCACACAAACAAAAAATATATCAAAACGTGCGCCTCGATCGGACTCGGTGTGCTATCATTCAGATTTCCAGAATATTAATTTTTCGCGTCGTAAGACGCGAAAAACTGCGAAAAATTTCCCATAAGAATGAATGGGACGAGGAAAAAAAAACTCGCAAATCTTCGACGTTTTTCAAACATCTCCTGCTCGGGCCTACGTTGACCTAGAAACACCATTCAAACTTTAAAACGTAGGCACGGGTCTTGTCTATTTAAGTTGTATTTGAAGTTTTTTCGCACGATGTTTCATTTTTGAACTCTGACCCTTGAAAGATGGTGAGTGATTTTGGAAAAATTCAGGACTTTATAATGGGTGTGTATTGCGGAATGTTCGTGCAGAGCCAACTGCCAGAGTGGGGGGAGACTCAGAAAAACTCTCACAACTTTTCTCTTTCTCTGACGACCACAGCCACAAATTACACAGTAGAAAAGTGATTTTTTCATCAAGTTGTAGCCACACTTGTCCTCTTTCTCCCAATGTGTCCACTTTATTGGTAGGATTTACGGTTTTTGATTTATCTGCCTCCAACCGACAAGAGTAGCTCTCAACTGCTCCATTTACCCCAATGTTAATCTGGAGGAGGATTTTCGAGGATTTTCCAAACTGCCCCTGTTTTTAACTCGCTCCTATGACCACATTTCAGAAGCTAGGACCACCAAAAATAATGGCTGTGTTCTTTAAGGCCTTCCTGGCTTGATGGTGAAGAAAATTTTCCAATATCATGTTTGGTTTTGAAGATATAGCACTAGTTTGAGGTCTAGATTTGGGGCAAAAGTCACTCTCAAATCAGCTGTCCCAGGTGGTTGCTAGGGGTTAACGACAACCATCACCGCGGCAACCAAGCTGAACTGGCCCTGCAGAGACACACACACACAGACAGAGACAGATAGACAGACAGACAGACAGACACACACAGACACAGACACACACAGACACACACAGACACACACACACACACACACACACACAGACATACAGATAGACAGACAGACAGACAGACAGACACAGACACAGACACACACACACACAGACAGACACACACACACACACACAGACATACAGATACACAGACAGACAGACAGACACACACAGACACAGACACACACAGACACACACACACACACACACACAGACATACAGATAGACAGACAGACAGACAGACACAGACACACACAGACACACACACACACAGACAGACATACAGATAGACAGACACACGACAGACAGACACACACACACAGACACACACAGAGAGACACACACACACTCCTTATGGGGACATTTTCAAATTTCATCCTGCTACTGCTTTTGCATACGTTCAGCTACAGAAACCGTTCGGTCTGTCTGTCTGTCTGTGTGTGTGTCTGTCTGTCTGTCTGTGTATCTGTCTCTCTCTGTGTGTGCGTGTGCATCTGTGTGTCTGTATATCTGTATGTCTGTGTGTGTGTGTGTGTGTGTGTGTCTCTGTCTGTCTGTCTGTCTGTCTGTCTCTCCCATAAACCGCAGTGTTAACTTTGAGCCTAAATTTCTGGAGTGGAGCAGAGAGTACCTGTTTTGTCTCTCGCTCTGGCTCCCTCATTTTTCACTCTACAGTAATAAAAAAGACATCACATGGTTCAGCAATGTCTCCTGTTACTCACTGTATACATATTTTGGCAATAACCATTAGACTTTTTTCTCAAACTGCAGGAGTTTGGGAGGTGTTTTCCCATTCATCCTTATGGGGACATGTTCAAATTTCATCCTGCTACTGCTTCAGCATACGTTCAGCTACAGAAACCGTTCAACTATCAAAATGTTCGGCTTTTTAAGCTCTTTCAGCCCATTTTCAGGTTCTCAACCTAGATATAATATAATATAATGTAGATATGAAAGTTCTCAACGTACGTGGGGTGCGAATTTGCACAGAGCACAGCCCACTCTCGCGATTTCCCAACGGGAAATTGTCTAGTTAGTGGGTTGTGCCCCGCAAAGCCCACTATGTACACCTCTGTACAGAGGTGTACATAGTGGGCTGTGCGGAGCACAGCCCACTATTGTTCTTCCCCGGGCCTTTTTTTATTATTATTCTTCCTCCCGGTTTAACATTGATTTCCCCCCTGCGCTTCGGCGCGTAACTTGCCCCGCAGTTCTAAACGCACACAAACAAAAAATATATCAAAACGTGCGGCTCGATCGGGAGATTTATGCTATTATTTGTTTTCTCCAGATCGGAAGTTTTCGCGTCGTAAGACGCGAAAAACCGCGAAAAATTTCCCATAAGAATGAATGGGACGAGGAAAAAAAAAATCGCAAATCTCAAACATCTCCTGCTCGGGCCTACGTTCACCTAGAAACACCATTCAAACTTTAAAAAGGAGCCACAGGTCTTGTCTATTTAAGTTGTATTTGAAGTTTTTTTGCACGATGTTTCGTTTTTGAACTCTGACCCTTGAAAGATGGTGAGTGATTTTGGAAAAATTCAGGACTTTATAATGGGTGTGTATTGCGGAATGTTCGTGCAGAGCCAACTGCCAGAGTGGGGGGAGAGTCAGAAAAACTCTCACAACTTTTCTCTTTCTCTGACAACCACAGCCACAAATTACACAGTAGAAGAGTGATTTTTTCACCAAGTTGTAGCCACACTTGTCTTCTTTCTCCCAATGTGTCCACTTTATTGGTAGGATTTACGGTTTTTGATTTATCTGCCTCCAACCGACAAGAGTAGCTGTCAACTGCTCCATTTACCCCAATGTTAATCTGGAGGAGGATTTTCGAGGATTTTCCAAACTGCCCCTGTTTTTAACTCGCTCCTATGACCACATTTCAGAAGCTAGGACCACCAAAAATAATGGCTGTGTTCTTTAAGGCCTTCCTGGCTTGATGGTGAAGAAAATTTTCCAATATCATGTTTGGTTTTGAAGATATAGCACTAGTTTGAGGTCTAGATTTGGGGCAAAAGTCACTCTCAAATCAGCTGTCCCAGGTGGTTGCTAGGGGTTAACGACAACCATCACCGCGGCAACCAAGCCGAACTGGCCCTGCAGAGACACACACACACAGACAGAGACAGATAGACAGACAGACAGACACACACAGACACAGACACACACACACAGACAGACAGACACACACAGACACACACACACACACACACACACACACACACAGACATACAGATAGACAGACAGACAAACAGACACAGACACACACAGACACACACACACACAGACAGACATACAGATAGACAGACACACGACAGACAGACACAGACACACACACACACACACACACACAGAGACACACACACACTCCTTATGGGGACATTTTCAAATTTCATCCTGCTACTGCTTTTGCATACGTTCAGCTACAGAAACCGTTCGGTCTGTCTGTCTGTGTGTGTCCGTGTGTGTGTATGTCATCTGTGTGTGTGTGTGTCTGTCTGTCTATCTGTCTCTCTCTGTGTGTGCGTTTGCATCTGTGTGTCTGTATGTCTGTGAGTGTGTGTGTGTGTGTCTCTGTCTGTCTGTCTGTCTGTCTGTCTGTCTGTCTCCCCCATAAGCCGCAGTGTTAACTTTGAGCCTAAATTTCTGGAGTGGAGCAGAGAGTACCTGTTTTGTCTCTCGCTCTGGCTCCCTCATTTTTCACTCTACAGTAATAAGAAAGACATCAAAATGTTCAGCAATGTCTCCTGTTACTCACTCTATACATATTTTGGCCATAACCATTAGACTTTTTTCTCAAACTGCAGGAGTTTGGGAGGTGTTTTCCCATTCATCCTTATGGGGACATTTTCAAATTTCATCCTGCTACTACTTCAGCATAGATTCAGCTACAGAAACCGTTCAACTATCAAAATGTTCAGCTTTTTAAGCTCTTTCAGCCTGTTTTCAGCTTTTCAACTTAGATATAATATAATATAATGTAGATCTGAAAGTTCTCAACGTACGTGGGGTGCGAATTTGCACAGAGCACAGCCCACTCTCGCGATTTCCCAACGGGAAATTGTCTAGTGTTTGTATTACTACACCCCCTTGCCTGATTTCGGCACTTAACTCGTCCCACACCGTTGAGCGCACACAAACAAAAAATATATCAAAACGTGCGCCTCGGTCGGACTCGGTATGCTATTATTCAGTTTTCCAGAATATTAATTTTTCGCGTCGTAAGACGCGAAAAACTGTTTCCCATCAGAATGAATGGGACGAGGTCAAAAGAACTCGCAAATCTGCCTCTTTTTCAAACATCTCCTGCTCTGGCCTACTTCCACCTAGAAACACCATTCAAACTTTAAAATGTAGGCACAGGTCTTGTCTATTTGAGTTGTATTTGAACTTTTTTCCTACGATGTTTCATTTTTGAACCCTGACCCTCTAATGATGGTGAGTGATTTTGGAAAAACTCAGGACTTTATAATGGGTGTGTATTGCGTGAGCTAGAATGCAGAACATCACTGAGTCTCCCCCACACACACAGAGAGAGAGACAGAGAGAGAGACACACAGACAGACACACAGACAGACACACACACACAGAGACAGACAGATAGACAGAGACACACACACACACACACACACACACATGCACACACAGACAGACACACACACTCCTTATGGGGACATTTTCAAATTTCATCCTGCGACTGCTTCATCATACGTTCAGCTACAGAAACCGTTCAACTATCAAAATGTTTGGCTTTTTAAGCTCTTTCAGCCTGGATATAATATAATGTAAATATGAAAGTTCTCAACGTACGTGGGGTGCGAATTTGCACAGAGCACAGCCCACTCTCGCGATTTCCCAACGGGAAATTGTCTAGTGTTTGTATTACTACACCCCCTTGCCTGATTTTGGCACTTAACTCGTCCCACACCGTTGAGCGCACACAAACAAAAAATATATCAAAACGTGCGCCTCGGTCGGACTCGGTATGCTATTATTCAGTTTTCCAGAATATTAATTTTTCGCGTCGTAAGACGCGAAAAACTGTTTCCCATCAGAATGAATGGGATGAGGTCAAAAGAACTCGCAAATCTTCCTCTTTTTCAAACATCTCCTGCTCTGGCCTACTTCCACCTAGAAACACCATTCAAACTTTAAAATGTAGTCACAGGTCTTGTCTATTTGAGTTGCATTTGAACTTTTTTTCTACGATGTTTCGTTTTTGAACCCTGACCCTCTAATGATGGTGAGTGATTTTGGAAAAACTCAGGACTTTATAATGGGTGTGTATTGCGTGAGCTAGAATGCAGAACATCACTGAGTCTCCCCCACACACACAGAGAGAGAGACAGAGAGAGAGACACACAGACAGACACACAGACAGACACACATGGACACACACACACAGAGACAGACAGATAGACAGAGACACACACACACACACACGCACACACAGACAGACACACACACTCCTTATGGGGACATTTTCAAATTTCATCCTGCGACTGCTTCATCATACGTTCAGCTACAGAAACCTTTCAACTATCAAAATGTTCGGCTTTTTAAGCTCTTTCAACCTAGATATAATATAATGTAATAAATATGAAAGTTCTCAACGTATGTGGGGTGCGAATTTGCACAGAGCACAGCCCACTCTCGCGATTTCCCAACGGGAAATTGTCTAGTTAGTGGGCTGTGCTCGCAAGCCCACTATGGACACCTCTATAGCAAAGCTATAGGTGTACATAGTGGGCTGTGCGAAGCACAGCCCACTATTGTTATTCCCCGGGCCTCTTTTTATTATTATTATTATTCTTCCTCCCGTTTTTCGGCGGTTCACTTGCCCCGCAGTTTTGAGCGCACACAAACAAAAAATACATCAAAACGTGCGCCTCGATCGGAAGATTACTGCTCTCATTCAGATTTCCAGAATATTAATTTTTCGCGTCGTAAGACGCGAAAAACTGCGAAAAATTTCCCATAAGAATGAATGGGATGAGGAAAAAAAAACTCGCAAATCTTCGACGTTTTTCAAGCATCTCCTGCTCGGGCCTACGTCGACCTAGAAACACCATTCAAACTTTAAAATGTAGGCACAGGTCTTGTCTATTTGAGTTGTATTTGAACTTTTTTCGTACGATGTTTCGTTTTTGACCTCTGACCCCTTAACGACGGTGAGGCGATTTTAGAAAAATTCAGGATTTATAATGGGTGTGTATTGCGGAATGTTCGTGCAGAGCCAACTGCCAGAGTGGGGGGAGAGTCAGAAAAACTCTCACAACTTTTCTCTTTCTCTGACGACCCCGGCCACAAATTACACAGTAGAAGAGTGATTTTTTCACCAAGTTGTAGCCACACTTGTCTTCTTTCTCCCAATGTGTCCACTTTATCAGTAGGATTTACGGTTTTTGATTTATCTGCCTCCAACCGACAAGAGTAGCTCTCAACTGCCCCATTTACTCCAATGCTAATCAGGAGGAGGATTTTCGAGGATTTTCCAAACTGCCCCTGTTTTTAACTCGCTCCTATGACAACATTTCAGAAGCTAGGACCACAAAAAATAATGGCTGTGTTCTTTAAGGCCTCCCTGGCTTGATGGTGAAGAAAATTTTCCCATATCATGTTTGGTTTTGAAGATATAGCAGTAGTTTGAGGTCTAGATTTGAGGCAGAAGTCACTCTCAAATCAGCTGTCCCAGGTGGTTGCTAGTGCTTAACGACAACCATCACCAAGCTGAACTTGGCCTGCAGATGTTAGTATTACTACACCCCCTTGCCATATTTCGGCAGTTAACTCGTCCCGCACCGTTGAGCGCACACAAACCAAAAATATATCAAAACGTGCGGCTCGGTCGGACTCGGTATGCTATCATTCAGTTTTCCAGAATATTAATTTTTCGCGTCGTGAGACGCGAAAAACTGCGCACAACTTTCCCATCAGAATGAATGGGACGAGGTCAAAATATCTCGCAAATCTGTGTCTTTTTCAAACATCTCCTGCTCTGGCCTACTTCCACCTAGAAACACCATTCAAACTTTAAAATGTAGGCACGGGTCTTGTCTATTTGAGTTGTATTTGAACTTTTTTCCTACGATGTTTCATTTTTGAACCCTGACCCTCTAATGATGGTGAGTGATTTTGGAAAAACTCAGGATTTTATAATGGGTGTGTATTGCGTGAGCTAGAGTGCAGAACATCACTGCTAGAGTGGAGAGCAGCTGGAAAAACTTGAGAAAAAACTCTCTTCAGCTTGACTTGGGTCCCACAGCTTTTACTTCACATAGACAATATATATATAGAAGTGTAGGAAATCTTGTTGGCTTTCAGATGATGGTCTTATTTCAGATGTGGGACTTGAACTTGGCTGTAGAAGCCCTCGAGCGACAAGCACTCCAGCATCTCCCCCATAAGCCGCAGTGTTAACTCTGAGACTACATTTCTGGAGTAGAGCAGACAGTACCGGTTTTGTCTCTCACTCTGGCTCCCTCATTTTTCACTCTACAGAAATAAAAAAGACATCACATGGTTCAGCAATGTCTCCTGTTACTCACTGTACTTATATTTTGGCCATAACCATTAGACTTTTGTCTCAAACTGCAGGAGTTTGGGAGGTGTTTTCCCATTCATCCTTATGGGGACATTTTCAAATTTCATCCTGCTACTGCTTCAGCATACATTCAGCTACAGAAACCGTTCAACTATCAAAATGTTTGGCTTTTTGAGCTCTTTCAGCTTTTCAACCTAGATAAAATATAATATAATGTAGATATGAAAGTTCTCAACGTACGTGGGGTGCGAATTAATATTCTGGAAATCTGAATGATAGCAGTAATCTCCTGATCGAGGCGCACGTTTTGATATATTTTTTGTTTGTGTGCGCTCAAAACTGCGGGGCAAGTGAACCGCCGAAAAACGGGAGGAAGAATAATAATAATAACAGAGACACACACACACACACACACACACACACACACACACACACACACACACACACACACACACACACACACACAGACGAAAACACAGTATATTTCCCAACATTTCAACTATATTTAACAATTATCTTTTCATTCATTCAAGCCATGAACTCCATTCCTGGGATGCCCTCTTGACCCAGTGCAGGTGGTGGGAGAGAGCAGGATGATGGACAAACTGTCATCGCTGCTGGTGAAGGAGTCCCACCCCCTGCAGGTCACTATCACCACACTGGTCAGCTTCTTCAGCGACAGACTGATACACCCCAAGTGTGTGAAGGAGAGGTATCACAGGTCCTTCCTTCCTGCTGCTGTCAGTCTACAATCAGCACTGCTCCCAGTAGACCTCACATGTGCACTGTGCAATACAAAACTCTACACATATCCACACACTGTTTGGTTTGCACTAGTTGGACAATTTTTAATAATCATATTTGTTATTTATTGTTTGTTGTAAATACTAAGTTCAAATTGTAAGTTCATATTGTAAATACTATGTATATATGAGTTAATTCTATTTCTTATCTTCTTATTATATTGTTTATTTTTTTACTTTGTATTATTGTTTAGTGTGACACTGTCCTTTGGCTGCTGTGACTAAGAAATTTCCCCATTTGCTGGACAAATAAAGGGATTCTGATTCTGATTCAAATATTTAAATGTTTCCAATCATCAATATATTGAGATTTATTGAATTTCTCAGTCTGATTCAGAGTATTTGACTCATTCTCACTGTAATATCTCTTCATACTCCATCAGCTGATATAATATAAATTGTTTTATGTTCTGTATTTAATGATATATAATATAATAATTCAATATTAATCAATCAATATTACTATTAAATAAGTTTTCTAATTAACATTGATGTTTTTTTTAATGTATTACATTCATAAAAATAAATATTAATCATGAACTGCAGCAGAGTCTGGGGTCTGTCTCAAGTGCTCAGATATCAGCCATCTCATTTGACAAATCACCTCGGATACAGATGACAGATAACACACACACACACACACAAATTTCCCCATTTGCTGGACAAATAAAGGAATTCTGATTCTGATTCAAATATTTAAATGTTTCCAATCATCAATATATTGAGATTTATTGAATTTCTCAGTCTGATTCAGAGTATTTGACTCATTCTCACTGTAATATCTCTTCATACTCCAACAGCTGATATAATATAAATTGTTTTATGTTCAGTATTTAATGATATATAATACAATAATTCAATATTAATCAATCAATATTACTATTAAATAAGTTTTCTAATTAACATTGATGTTTTTTTTAATGTATTACATTCATAAAAATAAATATTAATCATGAACTGCAGCAGAGTCTGGAGTCTGTCTCAAGTGCACAGATATCAGCCATCTCACTTGACAAATCACCTCGGATACAGATGACAGATAACACGGGAGGACTCTGATTGGACAGTTGTGTGGCGTGATTTTGGCCTTGATATAACCCTGGTCCGGCTCTGCTCGTCCCCTTTGACCTACTTGTAGGTAAGTACCAGTCATGTTTGACATGAGCACACTGAAATCGTTCATAAAAGTGGATTTTATTGAAGACATTAGACATTACTATCTCTCCTATGATCACGATAACTCATGATTTCGGAAAAATGAATGTAATTGTTTATGGTCGGTCTGTTTCATCAATATTAATCCGCTGTTGGCCCGGAGCTACTGGGCTCCGACTAGCCAAGCTAACGTGCGTTAGCTAACTGCTAACGGTCGGTCTGTTATAGCAGTAACGCTAGCGGAGCGCTAGCTCGAGTGACCGAGCGCTCGGCTAGTCGGAGCCCAGTAGCTCCGGGCCAGCAGCGGTTAGCAAAGCTACAGGGGTCCATAAGTACAGAATGTGTCTGTGTAGCTAACGGTAATGGGCCTCCGTCAGTCTGTTTCAATACAACACTATTAAGCATGCTAACGGCGCTACTAGGGTCTGGTACATAAACCAGTAGGCCGCAGTCGAAGCCAACAGCGGTGATTTGCTTTTTCTATGAAGAAAAGCTAACCGGAGCGAAAAGCTAACTGTGTGAATGTGTCTGTGTAGCTAACAGTAATGGGTCTCCGTCAGTCTGTTTCAATACAACACTATTAAGACGAGCTAACGGCGCTACTAGGCTCTGGTACATAAACCAGTAGGCCGCAGTCGAAGCCAACAGCGGTGATTTGCTTTTTCTATGAAGAAAAGCTAACTGTGCTAACATCCGTACATGTTTAACAAAAGGGAGCTTATTGAAGCTAGACATTACTGTCTCGTGATTTTGGTTAGGCTGATGTTTATGGCCGATCTGTTTCTATATAAGAACACTGAGCTAAAAGCTAAAACATAAGGCCGAGCTAGATGCTAACAGCGTGAACTCTGGCCTTTGGTCTCTGGTGGCGCGAGCGGCCATCTTCTCTGTTGGTGTGAACTGTACTGTCTCATGCATAGACCCTTAACACAGGTCAGATTTTTTAATAGATGTTACTCATAACATCCGTACATGTTGAACAAAAGTGAGCTTATTGAAGCTAGACATTACTGTCTCGTGATTTTGGTTGGACGGATGTTTATGGCCGATCTGTTTCTATATAAGAACAGCGGCCATCTTCTCTTCCGGTGTGAACTGGACTGTCATGCATAGATCATTAGCACAGGTCAGATTTTTAATAGGCGATATTACACTCATGATTTTGGGATTTTAAAAAAAGGGTTTTATTTAGGTATTCTGTTTTTATACAAGAACATTAATACAAGCTGAAAGCTGTATTTTTTTTTTTTATCCACTTGTTTAGTTTGACTAGTATTTAATACTCCCTTCTGTCCACCGAAAAGCACATTTCTCTTTTTCCGTGTTTGTTTGATTGTCTGTGATAAAATGTGATGAAATGTTTTTTTATTTAGTTAGAAAAGTATCATACTTAAATGTATTATACACTTTTACAACCTGCCTTGATTAAATGGAATAGGAAGCATTTTCATACGTGACTATTTTTGCTTTTGGGAATAAATGTGCATTCAGATGTTGATAAAATCTTGTACAGTTGAAGTTAATGTTGTTTTTACTTGTGTAGTATATTCATTGTCTCATAGTAATTCTTTGTTTTGAGAATACTGTGTAGTATAAAATCATTTATATCATTGATAGTTATTATAATATAGAATTATTTAAAAAAAAATACTGTGCCCAAAAACACACATTATGACAAGTACAGATGTACGTGTGTCTGTTATGCTATTAGCTTGTTGCTAATACTGACTCGTAACATTTGAGACACTTATCTTTTTATTGCACTTTCTCTTTTAGATTAAAGGGTTCCTGTGCTGCAGCTGAGAGTGACCATCCACTGAGATTAATCGCCCTCAACCGTCAGAGCAGAGCATCAACCTTGTGTATCACCACATCACCCACACACCCACAATCACCACATTCATTTTGCATACAAGATATTATATAACGTTGTCTTCAATTACATTTACTAACATTTGAGAAGCATTTCTCGTGTTTTCTTTGTTTTTGACTTTCAGCAGGATGCCCAGGAAGTCGAGGCGGTCTGCGGCGCTGAAGCAGCGCTGGACTAGGCTCAACCTGGAGGAGCCGAGTTCTCCCCCTCCCCCCCCGAAGGTACTTACACAGTAGATAAGCTTCTGTGTCGCAGTGACAACTGTCTGCATGAAAATGGCTGTAGAAATGTTACACCTATTGCTTTTTCCTTTTTTAATGCTGAGTTCTGTGTGTCTGCCATATCTTTGATGTTAATGTTTCTTCTTCAGACGGTGTCCCCTCCGGCCGGAGAGGAGCCTTCTAGCGGGTCAAGGACCAAGCGGACCAGGGAGACCCACCCCCTCTGCTCCCGCGCTCCAGTTGGCAACGTATGCTCTCTCTCACTCTCACTCTCACACTCTCACACACACACACACACACACACACACACGTGCAAAGACATTGTCTGAGGTTAAATGTGTTTGTAATGTTTGTATTGCTTTAAATGTTTTATTATATTTTGTTTTAACTTGTTTGTCTATCTTATGCTTGTTGTTGTTATGATTTATTATTATTTTATGTTTATTTTTTTTATCTGTCATCAGGTGGTTGGCTCTTCACCCCCAGCCAAGCCCTTCTGGAGCACCGGTCGTGCCGAGGTTCGTGCACGTAAGTATCCACCTGTTTTATCCCTAAATGAACAATAAATTAATGAATCATCAATATTACACTTTTTAAACTGGTTTTCATGTACTTTTTTTACTGGTATAAACAAGTGATTGTTGATGTTTCCTGGTAGGCTTTCCTTCATTAGTTTTACACTTTTTCTTTTTTTTAAAATCTGTTTTGTCCTTTACTAAACAGGCCGCGGTACTGGTTACCGCCATCGGGTGCGGAGGTGGCCAACTTCCAAGCTCACCGGACGGAGCCACAAGTTGGTCATCCCACCGGAGTCTCCTGACAAGAAGGTGCTATTATTGTCCAGTTTATGAAGGAAGTAATTGATCTTGAGAGGGATTAATGATTTTCATGCTAAAGAAATTGTCTTTGTTGTTGCAGTTTGTTCTGATTGTCGGGGACTCCCATCTCCGGGCCATCGTGGACGGCTTCGTCGTGATGCCAGAAGGGAAGTATACTTTTGGTTTCATGTCGACCCCTGGGGCCCATGCCGCTCAGCTGCGGACTGAGGTTGTTCACGCTGTTATTCCTCGGACCCCTGATGCTGTCTGTGTTCTTGCCCCCAGTAACAACCTGACGGCGAGCAGGACCGTGGACGAGGCAGCCGCGGACTACGGCCAACTCCTCGCTGCTGTGAGGGACCGCTGGCCGAAGGTAAGCATTTATGCATTTTTTTTGGCGTAGACACCTTTTTTTATTTATTTAGACAAACTGCATTTTGAAATGGGAAAGAGAGGGGGTGTGACATGCAGCAAAGGGATTTGAACCAGAGTCTGCTGCGTATGTGGCATGAGCTCTAACCACTCGACTACCTCCGCGCCCATGGTAAGCTTTTATTTCATGTCTCCCTTGTCCTGCATTCTTAGTAGTTTAACAACAATAGAAGTAGACTGACTACTCTAATAAGACTAATTGTATGAGCTTTTAAATAATAATGTGTACTTAATGTGGTGTGTGTGTGATTTTTGAATGAAACTGTCAGTTGGTGTTTTCTAAAATTTTGTTCTCTACAGGTCTTTGTGCTGGACTTCCCCCCCCGCCTGACTGAGGATGAGGAGCACCAGCGGGCCCTCCGCCAAGAGTTCCACCGCGTGGCAGCTCGTATGGGTATGTAAAACGATATCTTGTCAAGAAAAAGAAATGTACTTAAAAATGTCTGTGATGAACATAGTCATGATGCTACATGTGTGGATGTTGTAATGACTCACTTTTTTTCTTTTTTACATTTTAGGTGTGAGGTACTTCTCTGCCGAGGAGTACTTCCCCCGTACGCGCCTGGAGCTGTGGAGCAGAGACGGCGTAAGTAGAATATCTGTGTGATAGAAAAAGTCTAATTGTCTATAATTTCTTGTGTGTTAATATGAAACCGTCAACACGAGCTACGCTTTTTAGAGTTGAACTTTGTCTGTAAATGGATTTGTCATTCCTGCAGGTTCACCTGAGCGACCGTGAGGGGATGGGCATCCTCGCCGAGCTGCTGTGGACCTCCACGGAGCAGTTCCTGGAGACACCACCACCTCCTCCTCCCACGGTGTCTCCTACCCCTTCACAGCCGCTTAGGAAGGTTTCTCCTAAGCTGGTTGTGAAGGGCGAGGTACGTGCCCCTCTGTCTTCTGACCCCTTCCAATGGAAGGTCGTTGGTCAGAGCCCCAAGGTTAGTACGCTTTTTTATTATAACTATATTATCATTTGTGTTTACTTGTGTTTATGTACATTATGGTGAACAGGTTCACAGTCGTAACTTAAAAAGCACCTATTTAATCAAATATGTGTTGTGCTTTCCCAGTCGCAGGTTCCCGGTCAGGCCAGCGCGGCTCAGCAGCAGGTGACTAATTTTTCTTTTTTTCACAACAAGTTAACTGGTTAGTATTTAAACTTTGTGTATTTGACCAGACAAATATTCATGTCTTTTTTGTTTTTGTTTTTGTCTTTCACAGGAGAAGGAGTCCTTCCTCCCACTGAACCCAATTTGGTTCAGTAGCACGTCCCTTCGTGCTATGGAGCAAGTGTCTCCTTCTCGGCTGTCTGACGTGGCGGACGTCCCGTCTCCTCCGGCGCGCAAGAAGGTAAATGATCTGACATATTCTTCTCAGCTGTATTATAAAGTTTCTGCTGGTTCCCTACAGTTACTGGTGCTATGTTTTTATTTAACGGTGCAGGTGGCCTCCCCAGCGGCAGCCAGGCGTCGTAGGACCACGGAGAGACGCCCCCCTCGCAGCCAGTCTCCTGTGAACAACGTATGTTGCGCAATTGACACACAGTCAGTGTTTACAGTTGAAACGGTGTCTTCATGGAGACATAACTACATTGTCCACTCTGTCTGAATTTTAATATATTTGTCCTCATCTGTCAACAGCTGGTTGGATCCCCTCCAGCCAGGCTGTCACGGAGACTGGAGGACGACGCCCCCTCCAGCCCCCCCCCTCGGTCCAGGACCATGGACGGACCACCCCCCAGCACCCAAACTTCAGTGACCAACGTATGTTACTCTCTGACACAATCTCACACAGAACATGCACTGAGATGTGTAAAGTTTAACATGTTTGTTCTCATGTCTCAATAGCTGGTTGGATCCCCTCCAGCCAGGTTGTCCTGCAGTTTGGGTGATCCGGTGACCCCCTGCTCTTCACCGGCTGCCAAGGTAAATATTATTCCTATTGAATAAAGTTCATAATGTCATTAAAGTCTTCATTTTGCTGAATTATTTGTTCTCAGGTGGCCAGGATGAAGACTCCTTCACCGGCTGGACCGTCCCAGACCCTTAAAGCTGCGGCCTGTCATTCTCCTCGCCCAGCTAAGGTATTTGCTCCACAACTGACACACACAACGTTTACTGTAAAATCAGCTGTAACTACATTACACTGGTTCATTTAACATGTCTGATACCATATCTTTCTCTGCAGTTCACAAATGTCAGTGAGTAAATACATTTGGAAACTTGCTGCGTTGTGTTGTCTCATGTCTAAATATTAACTGGTGTTTATGACTTTTCACAGACCGTCTCGTCACCCGCATCGACCTGCTGGCCCTGGATCATCGACGACGGACTCTCCACCTCTCAGTCCCCTTCGAAAAAGGTAAGGACATTTACATTTGGGTTTATCGTGGGCTTAATAAAGTGTTTGTTTGAGGGGAAAGTATGGTTTACTTTCAACTGAAATGCCAAAACTATTAAGGAAATGAAGGAGAATTAATAATATATTATTGTTAATAATAAAAGTAATAATGGTAATACAATTATGAACAATAACTGAACAACTAGTTTGACACGATTTTATCAATTGTTTAAAGATACACAAGTAACGGAACAGAGGTTTTCTGATTTATTATCTTGGTCAGTTAACATCTTGAAGTGTCAATCTGGTGAGTTTAAAATTTCTGTCATGTTTTTTTTAACCATTTCAATGAATCCAATTCAAAAAAAAAAAAAGACCCAACCCAAAACCAACCTTTTTGTGCCATTGACTCCCATGTAAGCTACGTTTTTAATACACTGCCATTGTAGTATAAATTTAAATATTTATCAATGTTTTCATGTGTAATAGGTGTGAGACAAGTACTAGGGATGTATGAGAGTTGATAGTTATTAATTTAATTAAAGCTGCAGTAGGTAAAATGTTTTTAGTCACATTTCCTTAACCTGTCACTATGCTATGACTGTAGTATATGAAACAGTTAATTACTACAACTAATATTAATGTTAACTAGGCTTATGATTATGCTAATAAGTAATACTTTATGATAATTACTACAACTAATATTAATGTTAACTAGGCTTATGATTATGCTAATAAGTAATACTTTATGATAATGATTATAATTTATCTTATATTTCAGGTACCGGTTAGGGCTACTGTTAGGGCTACTGTTAGGGCTAGTCATAGTCAGAGTCACATGAGGTACAGGAAGTTCTCCAGGAACCACCAGTGTACCTGCATGTCCCTGACTTTTCTGGCGTATCAAAACGAGGGCTGTCAGTTCAACACTGCTGCCCTCGATAGAGTGCTGGCAAAGGGAGATTCGCTTTATGTAGATGTAAAACGTCAGCTGATCCGGAAAAAAACATTCCGCAGTGACCATCTCACTGTGGAAGAACTGCCCAAAAAAGTCCTGACTGACACAGAGGTGTGTAACGTCCACATGCCTGAAATCAGGTGTGGACTTGTGAAAGCCAGTGAAGGCCAGGATTGGTATCTGCCCCTAGCCACACAGTTAGAGTGTTTGTCAGGCGACGTTAATCTGGCTTTAATCATAGTTAGTCCGGAGTGCATTGCAGTTTTCCGTGACCAATCAGGCAGGTACGGTGTGTTTGATTCACACTCGAGAAACGCGGTGGGCTTACCTCACCCCCACGGAACTGCAATTATGAGGACCTTCTCGGAAATCAGTGACTTGGCTGACCACCTGCACAAACTCTTTTCAAATCGTGGACCTTCTGCCGGTTACGAGTTTGTGCCGGTGTCATTCGAAGCCATTGGTTCCAGAGAACGCCCTCAGGCATCTCCTAAACCCAGTACAGCTCTCCCACCAGCAGCAGAGCGTGTCCTTAAGACGGCTCCTGCACCGCCAGCGACAGCCCCTGCACCGCCAGCAGCAGCCCGCGCACCGACAGCGACAGCCCGCGCACCGCCGTCAGCAGCCCGCGCACCGCCGTCAGCAGCCCCCGTCCGCAAGACAGCCCGCGCACCGCCGTCAGCAGCCCCCGTCCGCAAGACAGCCCCCGTCCGCAAGACAGCCCGCGCACCGCCGTCAGCAGCCCCCGTCCGCAAGACAGCCCGCACACCGCCGTCAGCAGCCCCCGTCCGAAAGACAGCCCCCGCACCGCCGGCAGCAGCCCCCGCACCGCAAGCGTCGGAACCTGTCCTCAAGACTGCCCCCGCGCCGCCAGCAAAAGAGAATTTGACAAAGTGGCCAAAGCATCAGCGAAGAAAAGTGATGCGGAAAGCCAGCAAAAAACACACATTACTGTCTGGTGAACAAAGAAGCAACAAGTACAACAGCAAACTCCAAGCACAAAGGAGAAAATACGCCCAAGACGGTCTCGATCGGAAACAGCGATCCTTCGAATTTTACCACAAAAACGCAAAAGTTCGAGACAAGAAGAGGGAAGAAGTCGTCAGAAGATACAGGGAAGATGCTACTTTCAGAAGACGACAGAAGACTTACGTCACAAAGAAGTACAAGGAAGATGCCGCGTTCTGCACCAGACAGAAGAAAGTCATTACAGATAGATACAGAGAAGATGCCGCGTTCCGCACCAGACAGAAGAAAGTCATTACAGAAAGATACAAGGAAGATGCCACGTTCCGCGCCAGACAGAAGAGGTACATGACTGACAGATACAGATCAGATGCAGCGTTTCGGAGCAGACAAACATTTGGCATGTCTCTGAGATACAACACAGATCAAAGCTATAGGCAAAAGCAAAAGCACAAGTTCAATGTTAGATATCAGAATGATCTGGAATTTAGACGTCGTTTCAATCAACGTTGCAACCAGCAGAGAAAAACCAAATTGGACACAAATGCTGCCTTTAGTGTATTTTACAAGATGCGGAAAGCGCTTAGAATCAGACGCAAATACAGACAAATTGTGCACCACCGCCCCAAGCCCCTGATTGATCCGGTGATCGCAGTAGCCATAGCTGTCTTTCGTGAGTCCATTAGCCATGGACCCACATACATTTGTACCGTTTGTCACAGAGCCATGTTTCCTAATCAGGTCAAAGAATGTAAAAGACAAAAATATAGGGAGCACGCAAAAGTGGCGGCAGCATGCTTGACAAGAAAATATGTTCACTTTTGCGACGGCGAGTGCTCTACCCCTTGCTCTGTGCCACAAGAGAGACTGCATGAGTGGATATGCGACACCTGTGACGGCCACCTTGGCAGAGGACGCATACCACCCATGGCAGTCGCAAACAATTTAGAGTTGGCGCCCATCCCCACAGAATTGGCTACACTTAATATGCTTGAGAGGCAGCTGATTTCAAAAATCCTTCCCTTTGCCAAAATTGTTGCTCTGCCAAAAGGCCAACAGAGGGCAGTCCACGGAGCTGTTGTGTGCGTTCCAGCAGAGGTGCAATCGATCGTCAACAGTCTCCCAAGGCCCAGAGCAGAAGCGCAGCTGCTTCAAGTCAAATTGAAAAGGCATATTAAGTACAAAGGTTACCAGCACTTCTACACCGTTAATATGCAGAATGTGCTAGCTGCCCTTGCAAAATTGAGAGAAACGCATTCGGAATATAGAAATGTGTTTATCGACGAGACTGCCACTTTCGACTGTCTGCTCGAAGAAGAGGAGCCCAGCATCCCAGAGGAAGATAGGGATGTCGATTTGGAGGAATTTTTTAACAGTCAAAATGAACCGGGACAGTTCGAGGCAGCTGAAGAAGAAGAGGAGGAGCTGAGACCGCAGCCCAGCTCAGAAGAGGAGCCCATCCCAGAAGAGTTCAGACCGGAAGAGGAGCCGAGCATCCCAGAGGACGATAGGGATGTAGATTTGGATGATTTTTTTCAGAGCCAAAATGAACCGGGACAGTTGGAGGAGCTGAGACCAGAGCCCATCGGAGAAGAGGAGCCCATCGGAGAAGAGTATCCCAGCATCCCAGAGGACGATATGGATGTAGATTTAGAGGAGTTCTTCAAAAGCGAAAATGAACCGGGACAGTCAGAAGCCGCTGAGGAGGAAGAAGAGGAGGAGCTGAGACCAGGCCTCTCCCTGGACACTTGCATGCAGCCCCCCGACATTGCACAGGAAATCCTTTCATATGGCGACGGCGTATTTAGTGTTGCCCCCGCGCAAGGCAACAAACCGGTTGGTTTTTTCACCGTACCCAAGTTAGAGGCCATGGCTTTTCCTGTGCAATTTCCGACGGGAGAGAACACGTTGGACGAAGATAGAAGCGTCTCCCTGTCCCCGAGTCTCTACTTTAATTGTAGGCTCTTTGCTGCAGATGCGCGTTTTGCAAGTGACCAGAGTTATCTTTTCTTTGCGCAGTTTGTTACAGAGACTCACCTCGCGACCAGTAGCATGTCTATACAAATGCGCAAAGGAAAGTCCAAAACCAGAGACGGCCGTAGGATCAATAACGTCATGCTCCAGGATAAGGACGAAGTAGAGCGGCTCATTATGAACCAAGACGCGACTAGGTTCATGCAACCTCTCAGAGGCACTCCAGCCTATTGGAACAAAACCCTCAAAGACGTGCACGCGATGGTTCGTCAAATTGGAAAACCGACATTTTTTGCGACGTTCTCTGCTGCTGAGATGAGATGGCCTGAGTTCATAGAGGCCATCAAAGCTCAGCAGGGTGAACAACAACAACCGTTTTCAGATTTGGATTGGAAAACAAAATGCGACATTCTGAGAAGTAACCCCGTCACAGTAATGCGCATGTTTGAAAAGAGAGTCGAAGCTCTCATGACAAACCTCATCCTCTCTCCCGCACAACCGCTCGGGGAAGTAGATGATTATTTTTATCGCGTCGAGTTCCAAGCCAGGGGAAGCCCGCACATCCACATGCTTATTTGGATAAAAGATTCGCCTAAATTCGAAGACGCCTCCGATAGAGAAATCAGGGAATTTATAGATCGTTATATTAGTTGCAAAATGCCCGACCCTGACGCAGATCCGGAACTCCACAAAACAGTGTCAGAGGTTCAGGTGCACAGCAGGAAACATTCAAAGTCCTGTAAGAAGGGTAATGTAGCCTGCAGGTTCGGCTTTCCAAAACTACCGATGGATAAAACGTTCATCACCAGGCCCCCCACTATTAATTGCCACCAAAAAGAAGATCAAGATGATGCAGACTTCGAAGCAGAAATAGCGGAGCAGAAAAAGGCCCTCGCAGACCAACAAAAATTGGCTAAACAAACGCTCCAACCACTTAGAGATCTGCTTATGGATCCGGCCGCTTCGTTCAGCAGTTTGACAGACTTGCTTTGCCGGTGCAACTTGACTCACGAAGAATACGTCGACGCCGCAGAGTGCCTGGCAAACAGTCACGTCGTGATGCTGAGGCGCCATCCAAATGATTGTTGGGTTAATGCCTACAATCCCGATTTGCTTAGGGCGTGGAACGCAAATATGGACATCCAGTACGTCATAGACGATTATAGCTGCATCATGTACATGATGTCGTACGTAACAAAACCGGAGCACGAGATGACGGAATTCCTTAAGAACGTCATCAAAGATGTTAAGCAATCTGACGTTAACGAGCGCGACGAAATGAAACAAATTATGCAGGCCTACTCTAAACACAGAGAGGTCAGCGCTCAAGAGGCCGTAGCCCGTACCTGCAGCTTACGCCTCAAGAAGTGCTCCCGATCCGTGGCCTTCATTCGGACCGACGAGGACGGCGTGAGAATGAGTCACCCCATGGGTAGACTGGAAAAAATGGACCCGCAATCGGAGGACGTATGGATGTCGGGGTTGCCTGAGAAATACATCAACAGACCTCGCGATCGAGAGTTTGAAGGCATGTGCCTGGCCGAGTTTGTGTCGGAGTACAGGGTACTCTACGGCCATCAAAAGGAAAGTCCGAACGCCATTTCGCTGTTAAACGATCAGGGATATATCCAAAAGAGAACCGTGGGAAAACCGGCGATTATTAGATTCACGCGCTTCTCTGAGGAAAAAAATCCAGAAAAGTTTTACAGACGACTGCTGAAACTTTATCTGCCACATCGATCCGACGCCGATCTGACAGATAACGCGTACCCCACTTACGAACAGTTTTACAAGTGTGGCGAGAAGTGGGGTATGACAGTAGAGCAAATTGTGGGGCGCAACAAAAAACGCTACGAGGGCCAGGGAAAAAGCATGGACGCTGCGTTTGAACAGCTTGAGGTGTGCGGTCCTCTCGTGAATGCGTGGAACTCTTTTGCGCCCGAAGTCGAAGTAGACAGGCTGGAGTGCATGGCGGAACTCGAACCTCGCGATCAGGACGAAAACGGCGAAGACGTCCCGGAATTCGGCACTAAAAAGGATAAGGGGAGCTCTATGCCTAGAATAGATGCTCCAGAGTTGAGTCCAGACTTTGTTAGGAAAATGTACCAAAGTCTGAACGAAACTCAGGCTTCCGTTTTCTACAGCGTTCGACAGTGGTGCTTTGACCTAGTCTGGGGCCACAATCCAGAACCGTTTTATTACTTCCTATCGGGAGGGGCTGGATGTGGCAAATCGCATGTGATCAAGTGCATTCACCACGAGGCAACGAGAGTTCTGCGTGAGCTCCCGAGATTTCGGGACGACGCAGACATGTCCCAACCGGCAGTGCTGCTGACCGCATTCACGGGTACAGCGGCATTCAACATATCAGGCAACACGTTGCACTCGATTCTCAAATTGCCAAGGTCCTTGAAGCCACCTTATCAAGGTCTTGGAAATGCACTGGACGAGGTCAGAGCAACGCTGGCGAACGCTGAGATTCTCATCATCGACGAGATATCCATGGTCTCTAAAGAGCTATTTGCCTACGTGCATTGGCGATTTCAGCAGATCAGGGGTAATCGGAAGCCGTTCGGAGGCATGTCTGTCCTGGCCGTAGGTGACTTTTATCAACTGCCGCCCCTTGGTAAAGCCAAGCCGCTGTGTGTGTACGAAGAGACCGAGTTTGATCTCTGGAAGGATCACTTCAAAATGGTCACCCTGACAGAGATCATGCGACAGAAAGACGATCGAGCTTTTGCTGAACTCTTGAACCGTCTCAGGGTGAAGCAAAAGCAAGATCCTTTGTTAGATGAAGACAGGCTCTTGCTTACACAGGCGGTGGCTGATAGTCAGCATTGCACAGCACAGGGTCTACACATCTACGCCACAAACAAAGAAGTAGACCGTCACAACGCCGACATCGTAAACGCCTCCTACGAGAACGCGACTGCCATTGCAGCTCGTGATTTTCGAAAAGACCCCAGAACTGGCTGCATGACGTTTGTGTCTGGGCAAATTAAAGGACACAGGCGAGACTTGCCCGACAACATAATGGCTGCTCAAGGAGTACGCGTTATGTTGATCCGAAATTTAGATGTGGAGGACGGCCTCGTGAACGGTACATTTGGAACCATTTCGAACATTGTATTTGAAGAACCACAAGGCGTGAAGATGATTGGACTCCTGCTGGACAATCCTACAGCAGGACAGAGATTCCGCAAAAAAATGTTAGGTCCCTCAGATAACTCGGTGTACATAGAAAGATCTGAGGAGCACCTAAGTAATAGAAAGGGGGTTGTTCGTCGCCAGTTCCCCCTCAAATTAGCTTTCGCGTGTACGACCCACAAAGTTCAAGGAATGACCATGCCGTCGGCCGTTGTGTGTCTGAAGCGTGTTTTTGAGCCCGGTATGGCCTACGTTGCTCTCAGCCGCACAACGTCGCTTCAAGGTCTCACCATCCTTGACTTTGATGAGAAAAAAATTTACGCTGACCCCAAGATCAAGACAGCTCTGGAAAGTATGCCTCAAGCATCTTTCCAAAGCTGTCGACCATTGTTGACGCTGTTGAAATCTGTTAAACAAACTCCAAAGGTTTTGACAATCGTCCACCACAACACGCAGGGTCTGCCATGTCACATGGTGGACCTGAAATCGCATCACGAGCTCCGACAAGCAGATGTGCTTTGCCTAACAGAGACACACTTGTCGGGCTCCTCTGTCGCTGAAATTTTTCATTTGGAGGGGCACACCATGTTCACACGTAGCAGACAGCTGTCTTACAACAGCTGTGTGAACATGGCCAAAAAAGAGGGAGGTGGAGTTGCGATGTACTGTAGAGACACTGTTCAAGCAGAGCCTCGCAGGTACATGCAAAACGTCACTGATTTGGAGTTTGTTGTCGTCAAAATTGAGGCTCCAGTCAAAGTGCTAATAGCGACTGTGTACAAACCGCCAAGTTTTCAACTGGGAATCTTTCTCCCAAACTTGGAAAAGCTCTTGGACTCATTGGAAATGTCAGGTCAGCAGCCCATCGTTGTTTGTGGCGATTTTAACGAGGACCTCCTTTCAAAAGGGACAAAAAGTATCCGAGATTTGTTTCAGTCCAGAGGGTACACTCAATTAGTAGCAAATTCGACAACCGAAAAGAACACACTGATTGACCACATTTATATTTCACATCCCGATAAATGTCTTCAATCAGGTGTTCTCCAAACGTATTACAGTTACCACAGTCCAGTTTATTGTGTTTTGACTGACTAATAGCCTCTCCAGCTGTTCTGTCCAAGACCTGTTGTGCCACGTTTTACAGTGTATCTGGAGTCTGTGATTTGGTTATTTATTGAGCTAATTCATTTATTGAGCTAATTATCATTGTGATTTATTGAGCCAAGTGATTTGTGATTTATTGAGCTAATTATCATTGTTAAATCATGCTGTAATTTATTTCAGGATTTACTCGTTTAGTCTTTGTGCATTTTGTCATGTAATTGTTTTTCATATGTATGTTGTTACAGTGGCATGTCTTGGCTGGAAATGGTTTAATCTTGTGGAAATGTAAATGTCTTTATTTATATATTTGTGTATTTGTTCATTTTAGAATGGGGTCAGCAAATTCTTCTCATGAGGTCACAAAAGTTACCATGTAATTATGTATTTTTAATCATGCATGTATCATGTAATGTAATTGTATTTTTAATCATGCATGTATCATGTAATCTAATTTTATTTTTAATCATGCATCTATCATGTAATGTTATTGTGTTTTTATTGTATTTTCTTTTTTTTACTGTATTTTCTTTTTTTTCTTTTTCTTTTTCTTTTTCTGCTGGGTTGTTGTCACTATTCATCGTTGCAGGGAGGAAGCTGAACATCCAGCTGAGATGCAGACCAAGCTGCATGTCAAACCAGGTCCATCACAAGGTAAGTGTCTTTTTTTTCCTTTTTTTTTTTTTGAGTGATTCATTTGCATTGAGTGATTTAACTCAATGATGATGTCATTGTCTTTCTAGGATGATCCAGTGAGAAAGACCCCCAGAGGACTTCAGCAGATCTCTCTCCAGCGACGACAACAACCCAGGAGAAAATAAGGGAAGTAAGATTTAGTTAAATTCTCATCTTTCAATTCAGTCTTTGAAATTTGTAACCAATTTATGTCTTTTAAATCTGACAACATATTATACAGACAGCAGGAAGAAGACCTTCAGAAGACTGCAGCACCAATAAGGGAAGTAAGATTTCGTTAAATTCTCAACTTTCACTTCACTCTTTTGAAATCTGTAACCAATTTGTGTTTTAAATCTGACATTTACAGACAGCAGGAAGAAGACCGCCAGAGGACTGCAGCAACAATAAGGGAAGTAAAATTTCGTTATATTCTCAACTTTCACTTCAGTCTTTGAAACCTGTAACCAATTTGTCTTTGAAATCTGACATTTACAGACGGCAGGAAGAAGACCTCCAGAGGACTGCAGCAACAATAAGGGAAGTAAAATTTCGTTAAATTCTCAACTTTCACTTCAGTCTTTGAAACCTGTAACCAATTTGTCTTTGAAATCTGACATTTACAGACGGCAGGAAGAAGACCTCCAGAGGACTGCAACAACAATACGGGAAGTAAGATTTCATTAAATTCTCAACTTTCACTTCAGTCTTTGAAATCTGTAACTAATTTATGTCTTTTAAATCTGGCAACATTTATACAGACGGTGGGAAGAAGACCTCCAGAGGACTGCAACAACAATACGGGAAGTAAGATTTCATTAAATTCTCAACTTTCACTTCACTCTTTTGAAACCTGTAACTAATTTATGTCTTTTAAATCTGGCAACATTTATACAGACGGTGGGAAGAAGACCTCCAGAGGACTGCAGCAACAATAAGGGAAGTAAGAGTTTTTCAACTTTGACTTTTTTTCACTCCAGGAAGAAAGCCGCCTGCTTTTTTTTTTTTTTTTTAAGAAAAATAAACGTTATCTCTGTTACAAAATGATGGTGTATGCCTCTTGAATTATTAATTATGTTCCATGTTTAGCTTTAGTTTGTAACAAACACCATAGATGAAGATGCTGAGAATGAATGGTAGGTGGTGAAATGAATACATTGTAGCATTGTAGTGTAGTGTAGTATTGTATCATAGCATTGTCAATCCTCATTTCTCATTGACAATGAAAAAAATGAAACCGTTTTTCAAAAATCAACATCTCTGGCATAGTTTGACCTAGACACACTAGTCAAACTTAAAATGTAGATCTAAAAGTTCTCAACGTACGTGGGGTGCGAATTTGCACAGAGCACAGCCCACTCTCGCGATTTCCCAACGGGAAATTGTCTAGTTAGTGGGCTGTGCTCGCAAGCCCACTAGGGACACCTCTATAGCAAAGCTATAGGTGTCCCTAGTGGGCTGTGCGGAGCACAGCCCACTATTGTTATTCACCGCGCCTCTTTTTATTATTCTTCCTCCCGCCCTTTTTTTGACGGTTAACTTGCCCCGCAGCTTTGAGCGCACACAAACAAAAAATATATCAAAACGTGCGCCTCGATCGGACTCGGCGTGCTATTATTTGTTTTCTCCAGGTCGGAAGTTTTCGCGTCGTAAGACGCGAAAAACTGCGAAAAATTTCCCATAAGAATGAATGGGACGAGGAAAAAAAAGATCGCAAATCTTCCACGTTTTTCAAACATGTCCTGCTCGGGCCTACGTTGACCTAGAAACACCATTCAAACTTTAAAACGTCGGCATGGGTCTTGTCTATCTGAGTTGTATTTGAAGTTTTTTCCCACGATGTTTCGTTTTTGAACTCTGACCCTTGAAAGATGGTGAGTGATTTTGGAAAAATTCAGGACTTTATAATGGGTGTGTATTGCGGAATGTTCGTGCAGAGCCAACTGCCAGAGTGGGGGGAGACTCAGAAAAACTCTCACAACTTTTCTCTTTCTCTGACGACCACAGCCACAAATTACACAGTAGAAGAGTGATTTTTTCACCAAGTTGTAGCCACACTTGTCTTCTTTCTCCCAATGTGTCCACTTTATTGGTAGGATTTACGGTTTTTGATTTATCTGCCTCCAACCGACAAGAGTAGCTCTCAACTGCTCCATTTACCCCAATGTTAATCTGGAGGAGGATTTTCGAGGATTTTCCAAAATGCCCCTGTTTTTAACTCGCTCCTATTACCACATTTCAGAAGCTAGGACCACCAAAAATAATGGCTGTGTTCTTTAAGGTCTCCCTGGCTTGATGGTGAAGAAAATTTTCCAATATCATGTTTGGTTTTGAAGATATAGCACTAATTTGAGGTCTAGATTTGGGGCAAAAGTCACTCTCAAATCAGCTGTCCCAGGTGGTTGCTAGGGGTTAACGACAACCATCACCGCGGCAACCAAGCAGAGCTGGGCCTGCAGATGTTAGTATTACTACACCCCTTTGCCATATTTCGGCACTTAACTCGTCCCGCACCGTTGAGCGCACGCAAACAAAAAATATATCAAAACGTGCGGCTCGCTCTGACTCGGTATGCTATTATTCAGTTTTCCAGAATATTAATTTTTCGCGTCGTAAGACGCGAAAAACTGTTTCCCATAAGAATGAATGGGACGAGGTCAAAAGTCTGCGTCTTTTTCAAACATCTCCTGCTCTGGCCTACTTTCACCTAGAAACACCATTCAAACTTTAAAATGTAGGCACGGGTCTTGTCTATTTGAGTTGTATTTGAACTTTTTTCCTACGATGTTTCGTTTTTGAACCCTGACCCTCTAACGATCGTGAGTGATTTTGGAAAAACTCAGGACTTTATAATGGGTGTGTATTGCGTGAGCTAGAATGCAGAACATCACTGAGTCTCCCCCACACACACACAGAGAGAGACAGAGAGAGAGACACACAGACAGACACACAGACAGACACACACACACAGAGACAGACAGATAGACAGAGACACACACACACACACACACACACACATGCACACACAGACAGACACACACACTCCTTATGGGGACATTTTCAAATTTCATCCTGCGACTGCTTCATCATACGTTCAGCTACAGAAACCGTTCAACTATCAAAATGTTTGGCTTTTTAAGCTCTTTCAGCCTGGATATAATATAATGTAAATATGAAAGTTCTCAACGTACGTGGGGTGCGAATTTGCACAGAGCACAGCCCACTCTCGCGATTTCCCAACGGGAAATTGTCTAGTGTTTGTATTACTACACCCCCTTGCCTGATTTCGGCACTTAACTCGTCCCGCACCGTTGAGCGCACACAAACAAAAAATATATCAAAACGTGCGGCTCGGTCGGACTCGGTATGCTATTATTCAGTTTTCCAGAATATTAATTTTTCGCATCGTGAGACGCGAAAAACTGTTTCCCATCAGAATGAATGGGACGAGGTCAAAAGAACTTGCAAATCTGCGTCTTTTTCAAACATCTCCTGCTCTGGCCTACTTCCACCTAGAAACACAATTCAAACTTTAAAATGTAGGCACGGGTCTTGTCTATTTGAGTTGTATTTGAACTTTTTTCCTACGATGTTTCGTTTTTGAACCCTGACCCTCTAACGATCATGAGTGATTTTGGAAAAACTCAGGACTTTATAATGGGTGTGTATTGCGTGAGCTAGAATGCAGAACATCACTGAGTCTCCCCCACACACACAGAGAGAGAGACAGAGAGAGAGACACACAGACAGACACACAGACAGACACACACGGACACACACACACAGAGAGAGACAGATGGACAGAGACACACACACGCACACACAGACAGACACACACACTCCTTATGGGGACATTTTCAAATTTCATCCTGCGACTGCTTCATCATACGTTCAGCTACAGAAACCGTTCAACTATCAAAATGTTCGGCTTTTTAAGCTCTTTCAGCCTAGATATAATATAATGTAAATATGAAAGTTCTCAACGTACGTGGGGTGCGAATTTGCACAGAGCACAGCCCACTCTCGCGATTTCCCAACGGGAAATTGTCTAGTTAGTGGGCTGTGCTCGCAAGCCCACTATGGACACCTCTATAGCAAAGCTATAGGTGTACATAGTGGGCTGTGCGAAGCACAGCCCACTATTGTTATTCCCCGGGCCTCTTTTTATTATTATTATTATTCTTCCTCCCGTTTTTCGGCGGTTCACTTGCCCCGCAGTTTTGAGCGCACACAAACAAAAAATACATCAAAACGTGCGCCTCGATCGGAAGATTACTGCTCTCATTCAGATTTCCAGAATATTAATTTTTCGCGTCGTAAGACGCGAAAAACTGCGAAAAATTTCCCATAAGAATGAATGGGATGAGGAAAAAAAAACTCGCAAATCTTCGACGTTTTTCAAGCATCTCCTGCTCGGGCCTACGTCGACCTAGAAACACCATTCAAACTTTAAAATGTAGGCACAGGTCTTGTCTATTTGAGTTGTATTTGAACTTTTTTCGTACGATGTTTCGTTTTTGACCTCTGACCCCTTAACGACGGTGAGGCGATTTTAGAAAAATTCAGGATTTATAATGGGTGTGTATTGCGGAATGTTCGTGCAGAGCCAACTGCCAGAGTGGGGGGAGAGTCAGAAAAACTCTCACAACTTTTCTCTTTCTCTGACGACCCCGGCCACAAATTACACAGTAGAAGAGTGATTTTTTCACCAAGTTGTAGCCACACTTGTCTTCTTTCTCCCAATGTGTCCACTTTATCAGTAGGATTTACGGTTTTTGATTTATCTGCCTCCAACCGACAAGAGTAGCTCTCAACTGCCCCATTTACTCCAATGCTAATCAGGAGGAGGATTTTCGAGGATTTTCCAAACTGCCCCTGTTTTTAACTCGCTCCTATGACAACATTTCAGAAGCTAGGACCACAAAAAATAATGGCTGTGTTCTTTAAGGCCTCCCTGGCTTGATGGTGAAGAAAATTTTCCCATATCATGTTTGGTTTTGAAGATATAGCAGTAGTTTGAGGTCTAGATTTGAGGCAGAAGTCACTCTCAAATCAGCTGTCCCAGGTGGTTGCTAGTGCTTAACGACAACCATCACCAAGCTGAACTTGGCCTGCAGATGTTAGTATTACTACACCCCCTTGCCATATTTCGGCAGTTAACTCGTCCCGCACCGTTGAGCGCACACAAACCAAAAATATATCAAAACGTGCGGCTCGGTCGGACTCGGTATGCTATCATTCAGTTTTCCAGAATATTAATTTTTCGCGTCGTGAGACGCGAAAAACTGCGCACAACTTTCCCATCAGAATGAATGGGACGAGGTCAAAATATCTCGCAAATCTGTGTCTTTTTCAAACATCTCCTGCTCTGGCCTACTTCCACCTAGAAACACCATTCAAACTTTAAAATGTAGGCACGGGTCTTGTCTATTTGAGTTGTATTTGAACTTTTTTCCTACGATGTTTCATTTTTGAACCCTGACCCTCTAATGATGGTGAGTGATTTTGGAAAAACTCAGGATTTTATAATGGGTGTGTATTGCGTGAGCTAGAGTGCAGAACATCACTGCTAGAGTGGAGAGCAGCTGGAAAAACTTGAGAAAAAACTCTCTTCAGCTTGACTTGGGTCCCACAGCTTTTACTTCACATAGACAATATATATATAGAAGTGTAGGAAATCTTGTTGGCTTTCAGATGATGGTCTTATTTCAGATGTGGGACTTGAACTTGGCTGTAGAAGCCCTCGAGCGACAAGCACTCCAGCATCTCCCCCATAAGCCGCAGTGTTAACTCTGAGACTACATTTCTGGAGTAGAGCAGACAGTACCGGTTTTGTCTCTCACTCTGGCTCCCTCATTTTTCACTCTACAGAAATAAAAAAGACATCACATGGTTCAGCAATGTCTCCTGTTACTCACTGTACTTATATTTTGGCCATAACCATTAGACTTTTGTCTCAAACTGCAGGAGTTTGGGAGGTGTTTTCCCATTCATCCTTATGGGGACATTTTCAAATTTCATCCTGCTACTGCTTCAGCATACATTCAGCTACAGAAACCGTTCAACTATCAAAATGTTTGGCTTTTTGAGCTCTTTCAGCTTTTCAACCTAGATAAAATATAATATAATGTAGATATGAAAGTTCTCAACGTACGTGGGGTGCGAATTAATATTCTGGAAATCTGAATGATAGCAGTAATCTCCTGATCGAGGCGCACGTTTTGATATATTTTTTGTTTGTGTGCGCTCAAAACTGCGGGGCAAGTGAACCGCCGAAAAACGGGAGGAAGAATAATAATAATAACAGAGACACACACACACACACACACACACACACACACACACACACACACACACACACACACACACACACACACACAGACGAAAACACAGTATATTTCCCAACATTTCAACTATATTTAACAATTATCTTTTCATTCATTCAAGCCATGAACTCCATTCCTGGGATGCCCTCTTGACCCAGTGCAGGTGGTGGGAGAGAGCAGGATGATGGACAAACTGTCATCGCTGCTGGTGAAGGAGTCCCACCCCCTGCAGGTCACTATCACCACACTGGTCAGCTTCTTCAGCGACAGACTGATACACCCCAAGTGTGTGAAGGAGAGGTATCACAGGTCCTTCCTTCCTGCTGCTGTCAGTCTACAATCAGCACTGCTCCCAGTAGACCTCACATGTGCACTGTGCAATACAAAACTCTACACATATCCACACACTGTTTGGTTTGCACTAGTTGGACAATTTTTAATAATCATATTTGTTATTTATTGTTTGTTGTAAATACTAAGTTCAAATTGTAAGTTCATATTGTAAATACTATGTATATATGAGTTAATTCTATTTCTTATCTTCTTATTATATTGTTTATTTTTTTACTTTGTATTATTGTTTAGTGTGACACTGTCCTTTGGCTGCTGTGACTAAGAAATTTCCCCATTTGCTGGACAAATAAAGGGATTCTGATTCTGATTCAAATATTTAAATGTTTCCAATCATCAATATATTGAGATTTATTGAATTTCTCAGTCTGATTCAGAGTATTTGACTCATTCTCACTGTAATATCTCTTCATACTCCATCAGCTGATATAATATAAATTGTTTTATGTTCTGTATTTAATGATATATAATATAATAATTCAATATTAATCAATCAATATTACTATTAAATAAGTTTTCTAATTAACATTGATGTTTTTTTTAATGTATTACATTCATAAAAATAAATATTAATCATGAACTGCAGCAGAGTCTGGGGTCTGTCTCAAGTGCTCAGATATCAGCCATCTCATTTGACAAATCACCTCGGATACAGATGACAGATAACACACACACACACACACAAATTTCCCCATTTGCTGGACAAATAAAGGAATTCTGATTCTGATTCAAATATTTAAATGTTTCCAATCATCAATATATTGAGATTTATTGAATTTCTCAGTCTGATTCAGAGTATTTGACTCATTCTCACTGTAATATCTCTTCATACTCCAACAGCTGATATAATATAAATTGTTTTATGTTCAGTATTTAATGATATATAATACAATAATTCAATATTAATCAATCAATATTACTATTAAATAAGTTTTCTAATTAACATTGATGTTTTTTTTAATGTATTACATTCATAAAAATAAATATTAATCATGAACTGCAGCAGAGTCTGGAGTCTGTCTCAAGTGCACAGATATCAGCCATCTCACTTGACAAATCACCTCGGATACAGATGACAGATAACACGGGAGGACTCTGATTGGACAGTTGTGTGGCGTGATTTTGGCCTTGATATAACCCTGGTCCGGCTCTGCTCGTCCCCTTTGACCTACTTGTAGGTAAGTACCAGTCATGTTTGACATGAGCACACTGAAATCGTTCATAAAAGTGGATTTTATTGAAGACATTAGACATTACTATCTCTCCTATGATCACGATAACTCATGATTTCGGAAAAATGAATGTAATTGTTTATGGTCGGTCTGTTTCATCAATATTAATCCGCTGTTGGCCCGGAGCTACTGGGCTCCGACTAGCCAAGCTAACGTGCGTTAGCTAACTGCTAACGGTCGGTCTGTTATAGCAGTAACGCTAGCGGAGCGCTAGCTCGAGTGACCGAGCGCTCGGCTAGTCGGAGCCCAGTAGCTCCGGGCCAGCAGCGGTTAGCAAAGCTACAGGGGTCCATAAGTACAGAATGTGTCTGTGTAGCTAACGGTAATGGGCCTCCGTCAGTCTGTTTCAATACAACACTATTAAGCATGCTAACGGCGCTACTAGGGTCTGGTACATAAACCAGTAGGCCGCAGTCGAAGCCAACAGCGGTGATTTGCTTTTTCTATGAAGAAAAGCTAACCGGAGCGAAAAGCTAACTGTGTGAATGTGTCTGTGTAGCTAACAGTAATGGGTCTCCGTCAGTCTGTTTCAATACAACACTATTAAGACGAGCTAACGGCGCTACTAGGCTCTGGTACATAAACCAGTAGGCCGCAGTCGAAGCCAACAGCGGTGATTTGCTTTTTCTATGAAGAAAAGCTAACTGTGCTAACATCCGTACATGTTTAACAAAAGGGAGCTTATTGAAGCTAGACATTACTGTCTCGTGATTTTGGTTAGGCTGATGTTTATGGCCGATCTGTTTCTATATAAGAACACTGAGCTAAAAGCTAAAACATAAGGCCGAGCTAGATGCTAACAGCGTGAACTCTGGCCTTTGGTCTCTGGTGGCGCGAGCGGCCATCTTCTCTGTTGGTGTGAACTGTACTGTCTCATGCATAGACCCTTAACACAGGTCAGATTTTTTAATAGATGTTACTCATAACATCCGTACATGTTGAACAAAAGTGAGCTTATTGAAGCTAGACATTACTGTCTCGTGATTTTGGTTGGACGGATGTTTATGGCCGATCTGTTTCTATATAAGAACAGCGGCCATCTTCTCTTCCGGTGTGAACTGGACTGTCATGCATAGATCATTAGCACAGGTCAGATTTTTAATAGGCGATATTACACTCATGATTTTGGGATTTTAAAAAAAGGGTTTTATTTAGGTATTCTGTTTTTATACAAGAACATTAATACAAGCTGAAAGCTGTATTTTTTTTTTTTATCCACTTGTTTAGTTTGACTAGTATTTAATACTCCCTTCTGTCCACCGAAAAGCACATTTCTCTTTTTCCGTGTTTGTTTGATTGTCTGTGATAAAATGTGATGAAATGTTTTTTTATTTAGTTAGAAAAGTATCATACTTAAATGTATTATACACTTTTACAACCTGCCTTGATTAAATGGAATAGGAAGCATTTTCATACGTGACTATTTTTGCTTTTGGGAATAAATGTGCATTCAGATGTTGATAAAATCTTGTACAGTTGAAGTTAATGTTGTTTTTACTTGTGTAGTATATTCATTGTCTCATAGTAATTCTTTGTTTTGAGAATACTGTGTAGTATAAAATCATTTATATCATTGATAGTTATTATAATATAGAATTATTTAAAAAAAAATACTGTGCCCAAAAACACACATTATGACAAGTACAGATGTACGTGTGTCTGTTATGCTATTAGCTTGTTGCTAATACTGACTCGTAACATTTGAGACACTTATCTTTTTATTGCACTTTCTCTTTTAGATTAAAGGGTTCCTGTGCTGCAGCTGAGAGTGACCATCCACTGAGATTAATCGCCCTCAACCGTCAGAGCAGAGCATCAACCTTGTGTATCACCACATCACCCACACACCCACAATCACCACATTCATTTTGCATACAAGATATTATATAACGTTGTCTTCAATTACATTTACTAACATTTGAGAAGCATTTCTCGTGTTTTCTTTGTTTTTGACTTTCAGCAGGATGCCCAGGAAGTCGAGGCGGTCTGCGGCGCTGAAGCAGCGCTGGACTAGGCTCAACCTGGAGGAGCCGAGTTCTCCCCCTCCCCCCCCGAAGGTACTTACACAGTAGATAAGCTTCTGTGTCGCAGTGACAACTGTCTGCATGAAAATGGCTGTAGAAATGTTACACCTATTGCTTTTTCCTTTTTTAATGCTGAGTTCTGTGTGTCTGCCATATCTTTGATGTTAATGTTTCTTCTTCAGACGGTGTCCCCTCCGGCCGGAGAGGAGCCTTCTAGCGGGTCAAGGACCAAGCGGACCAGGGAGACCCACCCCCTCTGCTCCCGCGCTCCAGTTGGCAACGTATGCTCTCTCTCACTCTCACTCTCACACTCTCACACACACACACACACACACACACACACGTGCAAAGACATTGTCTGAGGTTAAATGTGTTTGTAATGTTTGTATTGCTTTAAATGTTTTATTATATTTTGTTTTAACTTGTTTGTCTATCTTATGCTTGTTGTTGTTATGATTTATTATTATTTTATGTTTATTTTTTTTATCTGTCATCAGGTGGTTGGCTCTTCACCCCCAGCCAAGCCCTTCTGGAGCACCGGTCGTGCCGAGGTTCGTGCACGTAAGTATCCACCTGTTTTATCCCTAAATGAACAATAAATTAATGAATCATCAATATTACACTTTTTAAACTGGTTTTCATGTACTTTTTTTACTGGTATAAACAAGTGATTGTTGATGTTTCCTGGTAGGCTTTCCTTCATTAGTTTTACACTTTTTCTTTTTTTTAAAATCTGTTTTGTCCTTTACTAAACAGGCCGCGGTACTGGTTACCGCCATCGGGTGCGGAGGTGGCCAACTTCCAAGCTCACCGGACGGAGCCACAAGTTGGTCATCCCACCGGAGTCTCCTGACAAGAAGGTGCTATTATTGTCCAGTTTATGAAGGAAGTAATTGATCTTGAGAGGGATTAATGATTTTCATGCTAAAGAAATTGTCTTTGTTGTTGCAGTTTGTTCTGATTGTCGGGGACTCCCATCTCCGGGCCATCGTGGACGGCTTCGTCGTGATGCCAGAAGGGAAGTATACTTTTGGTTTCATGTCGACCCCTGGGGCCCATGCCGCTCAGCTGCGGACTGAGGTTGTTCACGCTGTTATTCCTCGGACCCCTGATGCTGTCTGTGTTCTTGCCCCCAGTAACAACCTGACGGCGAGCAGGACCGTGGACGAGGCAGCCGCGGACTACGGCCAACTCCTCGCTGCTGTGAGGGACCGCTGGCCGAAGGTAAGCATTTATGCATTTTTTTTGGCGTAGACACCTTTTTTTATTTATTTAGACAAACTGCATTTTGAAATGGGAAAGAGAGGGGGTGTGACATGCAGCAAAGGGATTTGAACCAGAGTCTGCTGCGTATGTGGCATGAGCTCTAACCACTCGACTACCTCCGCGCCCATGGTAAGCTTTTATTTCATGTCTCCCTTGTCCTGCATTCTTAGTAGTTTAACAACAATAGAAGTAGACTGACTACTCTAATAAGACTAATTGTATGAGCTTTTAAATAATAATGTGTACTTAATGTGGTGTGTGTGTGATTTTTGAATGAAACTGTCAGTTGGTGTTTTCTAAAATTTTGTTCTCTACAGGTCTTTGTGCTGGACTTCCCCCCCCGCCTGACTGAGGATGAGGAGCACCAGCGGGCCCTCCGCCAAGAGTTCCACCGCGTGGCAGCTCGTATGGGTATGTAAAACGATATCTTGTCAAGAAAAAGAAATGTACTTAAAAATGTCTGTGATGAACATAGTCATGATGCTACATGTGTGGATGTTGTAATGACTCACTTTTTTTCTTTTTTACATTTTAGGTGTGAGGTACTTCTCTGCCGAGGAGTACTTCCCCCGTACGCGCCTGGAGCTGTGGAGCAGAGACGGCGTAAGTAGAATATCTGTGTGATAGAAAAAGTCTAATTGTCTATAATTTCTTGTGTGTTAATATGAAACCGTCAACACGAGCTACGCTTTTTAGAGTTGAACTTTGTCTGTAAATGGATTTGTCATTCCTGCAGGTTCACCTGAGCGACCGTGAGGGGATGGGCATCCTCGCCGAGCTGCTGTGGACCTCCACGGAGCAGTTCCTGGAGACACCACCACCTCCTCCTCCCACGGTGTCTCCTACCCCTTCACAGCCGCTTAGGAAGGTTTCTCCTAAGCTGGTTGTGAAGGGCGAGGTACGTGCCCCTCTGTCTTCTGACCCCTTCCAATGGAAGGTCGTTGGTCAGAGCCCCAAGGTTAGTACGCTTTTTTATTATAACTATATTATCATTTGTGTTTACTTGTGTTTATGTACATTATGGTGAACAGGTTCACAGTCGTAACTTAAAAAGCACCTATTTAATCAAATATGTGTTGTGCTTTCCCAGTCGCAGGTTCCCGGTCAGGCCAGCGCGGCTCAGCAGCAGGTGACTAATTTTTCTTTTTTTCACAACAAGTTAACTGGTTAGTATTTAAACTTTGTGTATTTGACCAGACAAATATTCATGTCTTTTTTGTTTTTGTTTTTGTCTTTCACAGGAGAAGGAGTCCTTCCTCCCACTGAACCCAATTTGGTTCAGTAGCACGTCCCTTCGTGCTATGGAGCAAGTGTCTCCTTCTCGGCTGTCTGACGTGGCGGACGTCCCGTCTCCTCCGGCGCGCAAGAAGGTAAATGATCTGACATATTCTTCTCAGCTGTATTATAAAGTTTCTGCTGGTTCCCTACAGTTACTGGTGCTATGTTTTTATTTAACGGTGCAGGTGGCCTCCCCAGCGGCAGCCAGGCGTCGTAGGACCACGGAGAGACGCCCCCCTCGCAGCCAGTCTCCTGTGAACAACGTATGTTGCGCAATTGACACACAGTCAGTGTTTACAGTTGAAACGGTGTCTTCATGGAGACATAACTACATTGTCCACTCTGTCTGAATTTTAATATATTTGTCCTCATCTGTCAACAGCTGGTTGGATCCCCTCCAGCCAGGCTGTCACGGAGACTGGAGGACGACGCCCCCTCCAGCCCCCCCCCTCGGTCCAGGACCATGGACGGACCACCCCCCAGCACCCAAACTTCAGTGACCAACGTATGTTACTCTCTGACACAATCTCACACAGAACATGCACTGAGATGTGTAAAGTTTAACATGTTTGTTCTCATGTCTCAATAGCTGGTTGGATCCCCTCCAGCCAGGTTGTCCTGCAGTTTGGGTGATCCGGTGACCCCCTGCTCTTCACCGGCTGCCAAGGTAAATATTATTCCTATTGAATAAAGTTCATAATGTCATTAAAGTCTTCATTTTGCTGAATTATTTGTTCTCAGGTGGCCAGGATGAAGACTCCTTCACCGGCTGGACCGTCCCAGACCCTTAAAGCTGCGGCCTGTCATTCTCCTCGCCCAGCTAAGGTATTTGCTCCACAACTGACACACACAACGTTTACTGTAAAATCAGCTGTAACTACATTACACTGGTTCATTTAACATGTCTGATACCATATCTTTCTCTGCAGTTCACAAATGTCAGTGAGTAAATACATTTGGAAACTTGCTGCGTTGTGTTGTCTCATGTCTAAATATTAACTGGTGTTTATGACTTTTCACAGACCGTCTCGTCACCCGCATCGACCTGCTGGCCCTGGATCATCGACGACGGACTCTCCACCTCTCAGTCCCCTTCGAAAAAGGTAAGGACATTTACATTTGGGTTTATCGTGGGCTTAATAAAGTGTTTGTTTGAGGGGAAAGTATGGTTTACTTTCAACTGAAATGCCAAAACTATTAAGGAAATGAAGGAGAATTAATAATATATTATTGTTAATAATAAAAGTAATAATGGTAATACAATTATGAACAATAACTGAACAACTAGTTTGACACGATTTTATCAATTGTTTAAAGATACACAAGTAACGGAACAGAGGTTTTCTGATTTATTATCTTGGTCAGTTAACATCTTGAAGTGTCAATCTGGTGAGTTTAAAATTTCTGTCATGTTTTTTTTAACCATTTCAATGAATCCAATTCAAAAAAAAAAAAAGACCCAACCCAAAACCAACCTTTTTGTGCCATTGACTCCCATGTAAGCTACGTTTTTAATACACTGCCATTGTAGTATAAATTTAAATATTTATCAATGTTTTCATGTGTAATAGGTGTGAGACAAGTACTAGGGATGTATGAGAGTTGATAGTTATTAATTTAATTAAAGCTGCAGTAGGTAAAATGTTTTTAGTCACATTTCCTTAACCTGTCACTATGCTATGACTGTAGTATATGAAACAGTTAATTACTACAACTAATATTAATGTTAACTAGGCTTATGATTATGCTAATAAGTAATACTTTATGATAATTACTACAACTAATATTAATGTTAACTAGGCTTATGATTATGCTAATAAGTAATACTTTATGATAATGATTATAATTTATCTTATATTTCAGGTACCGGTTAGGGCTACTGTTAGGGCTACTGTTAGGGCTAGTCATAGTCAGAGTCACATGAGGTACAGGAAGTTCTCCAGGAACCACCAGTGTACCTGCATGTCCCTGACTTTTCTGGCGTATCAAAACGAGGGCTGTCAGTTCAACACTGCTGCCCTCGATAGAGTGCTGGCAAAGGGAGATTCGCTTTATGTAGATGTAAAACGTCAGCTGATCCGGAAAAAAACATTCCGCAGTGACCATCTCACTGTGGAAGAACTGCCCAAAAAAGTCCTGACTGACACAGAGGTGTGTAACGTCCACATGCCTGAAATCAGGTGTGGACTTGTGAAAGCCAGTGAAGGCCAGGATTGGTATCTGCCCCTAGCCACACAGTTAGAGTGTTTGTCAGGCGACGTTAATCTGGCTTTAATCATAGTTAGTCCGGAGTGCATTGCAGTTTTCCGTGACCAATCAGGCAGGTACGGTGTGTTTGATTCACACTCGAGAAACGCGGTGGGCTTACCTCACCCCCACGGAACTGCAATTATGAGGACCTTCTCGGAAATCAGTGACTTGGCTGACCACCTGCACAAACTCTTTTCAAATCGTGGACCTTCTGCCGGTTACGAGTTTGTGCCGGTGTCATTCGAAGCCATTGGTTCCAGAGAACGCCCTCAGGCATCTCCTAAACCCAGTACAGCTCTCCCACCAGCAGCAGAGCGTGTCCTTAAGACGGCTCCTGCACCGCCAGCGACAGCCCCTGCACCGCCAGCAGCAGCCCGCGCACCGACAGCGACAGCCCGCGCACCGCCGTCAGCAGCCCGCGCACCGCCGTCAGCAGCCCCCGTCCGCAAGACAGCCCGCGCACCGCCGTCAGCAGCCCCCGTCCGCAAGACAGCCCCCGTCCGCAAGACAGCCCGCGCACCGCCGTCAGCAGCCCCCGTCCGCAAGACAGCCCGCACACCGCCGTCAGCAGCCCCCGTCCGAAAGACAGCCCCCGCACCGCCGGCAGCAGCCCCCGCACCGCAAGCGTCGGAACCTGTCCTCAAGACTGCCCCCGCGCCGCCAGCAAAAGAGAATTTGACAAAGTGGCCAAAGCATCAGCGAAGAAAAGTGATGCGGAAAGCCAGCAAAAAACACACATTACTGTCTGGTGAACAAAGAAGCAACAAGTACAACAGCAAACTCCAAGCACAAAGGAGAAAATACGCCCAAGACGGTCTCGATCGGAAACAGCGATCCTTCGAATTTTACCACAAAAACGCAAAAGTTCGAGACAAGAAGAGGGAAGAAGTCGTCAGAAGATACAGGGAAGATGCTACTTTCAGAAGACGACAGAAGACTTACGTCACAAAGAAGTACAAGGAAGATGCCGCGTTCTGCACCAGACAGAAGAAAGTCATTACAGATAGATACAGAGAAGATGCCGCGTTCCGCACCAGACAGAAGAAAGTCATTACAGAAAGATACAAGGAAGATGCCACGTTCCGCGCCAGACAGAAGAGGTACATGACTGACAGATACAGATCAGATGCAGCGTTTCGGAGCAGACAAACATTTGGCATGTCTCTGAGATACAACACAGATCAAAGCTATAGGCAAAAGCAAAAGCACAAGTTCAATGTTAGATATCAGAATGATCTGGAATTTAGACGTCGTTTCAATCAACGTTGCAACCAGCAGAGAAAAACCAAATTGGACACAAATGCTGCCTTTAGTGTATTTTACAAGATGCGGAAAGCGCTTAGAATCAGACGCAAATACAGACAAATTGTGCACCACCGCCCCAAGCCCCTGATTGATCCGGTGATCGCAGTAGCCATAGCTGTCTTTCGTGAGTCCATTAGCCATGGACCCACATACATTTGTACCGTTTGTCACAGAGCCATGTTTCCTAATCAGGTCAAAGAATGTAAAAGACAAAAATATAGGGAGCACGCAAAAGTGGCGGCAGCATGCTTGACAAGAAAATATGTTCACTTTTGCGACGGCGAGTGCTCTACCCCTTGCTCTGTGCCACAAGAGAGACTGCATGAGTGGATATGCGACACCTGTGACGGCCACCTTGGCAGAGGACGCATACCACCCATGGCAGTCGCAAACAATTTAGAGTTGGCGCCCATCCCCACAGAATTGGCTACACTTAATATGCTTGAGAGGCAGCTGATTTCAAAAATCCTTCCCTTTGCCAAAATTGTTGCTCTGCCAAAAGGCCAACAGAGGGCAGTCCACGGAGCTGTTGTGTGCGTTCCAGCAGAGGTGCAATCGATCGTCAACAGTCTCCCAAGGCCCAGAGCAGAAGCGCAGCTGCTTCAAGTCAAATTGAAAAGGCATATTAAGTACAAAGGTTACCAGCACTTCTACACCGTTAATATGCAGAATGTGCTAGCTGCCCTTGCAAAATTGAGAGAAACGCATTCGGAATATAGAAATGTGTTTATCGACGAGACTGCCACTTTCGACTGTCTGCTCGAAGAAGAGGAGCCCAGCATCCCAGAGGAAGATAGGGATGTCGATTTGGAGGAATTTTTTAACAGTCAAAATGAACCGGGACAGTTCGAGGCAGCTGAAGAAGAAGAGGAGGAGCTGAGACCGCAGCCCAGCTCAGAAGAGGAGCCCATCCCAGAAGAGTTCAGACCGGAAGAGGAGCCGAGCATCCCAGAGGACGATAGGGATGTAGATTTGGATGATTTTTTTCAGAGCCAAAATGAACCGGGACAGTTGGAGGAGCTGAGACCAGAGCCCATCGGAGAAGAGGAGCCCATCGGAGAAGAGTATCCCAGCATCCCAGAGGACGATATGGATGTAGATTTAGAGGAGTTCTTCAAAAGCGAAAATGAACCGGGACAGTCAGAAGCCGCTGAGGAGGAAGAAGAGGAGGAGCTGAGACCAGGCCTCTCCCTGGACACTTGCATGCAGCCCCCCGACATTGCACAGGAAATCCTTTCATATGGCGACGGCGTATTTAGTGTTGCCCCCGCGCAAGGCAACAAACCGGTTGGTTTTTTCACCGTACCCAAGTTAGAGGCCATGGCTTTTCCTGTGCAATTTCCGACGGGAGAGAACACGTTGGACGAAGATAGAAGCGTCTCCCTGTCCCCGAGTCTCTACTTTAATTGTAGGCTCTTTGCTGCAGATGCGCGTTTTGCAAGTGACCAGAGTTATCTTTTCTTTGCGCAGTTTGTTACAGAGACTCACCTCGCGACCAGTAGCATGTCTATACAAATGCGCAAAGGAAAGTCCAAAACCAGAGACGGCCGTAGGATCAATAACGTCATGCTCCAGGATAAGGACGAAGTAGAGCGGCTCATTATGAACCAAGACGCGACTAGGTTCATGCAACCTCTCAGAGGCACTCCAGCCTATTGGAACAAAACCCTCAAAGACGTGCACGCGATGGTTCGTCAAATTGGAAAACCGACATTTTTTGCGACGTTCTCTGCTGCTGAGATGAGATGGCCTGAGTTCATAGAGGCCATCAAAGCTCAGCAGGGTGAACAACAACAACCGTTTTCAGATTTGGATTGGAAAACAAAATGCGACATTCTGAGAAGTAACCCCGTCACAGTAATGCGCATGTTTGAAAAGAGAGTCGAAGCTCTCATGA
>NC_140204.1:446732-514232 GCF_965226575.1 Pagrus pagrus
TAATACTCAAGTAAAGTACAGATACTCAAACACTGTACTTAAGTACAGTACTCAAGTAAATTTACTTCGTTACTGTCCACCACTGGTGGGAATAACACCAACACTATCATTACTGATTAGCCCGCTCAGCTAACGCTTCTGAAGCCTGAAGGTGTCACCGGTGCGTCAGTTATTACCACCGTTCACACTCGTTCCCCTGGAGACCCGCTGACGGACGCAGCTTGGTTTGATCTATTGTGTTAGACGAACAACTAACATAATCATCACCCCCCCCCACACACACACACACACACACCACCACCACCACACACACACACACACACCACCACCACACTGCAGCTCTCCAGAAACTGTTCAGAGAAACAAGGTTCACCTGATCACCAGCTCCACATGATCAGGTGTTATTAATGTGTCTGCCTGCCTGTCTGTCTGTCTGTCTGTCTGCCTGTCTCTCCACCTGTCTGCCTGCCTGTCTGCCTGTGTCTCTGCCTGCCTGTCTGTCTGCCTGCCTGCCTGTCTGTCTGTCTCTCTCTCTCTCTCTCTCTGCCTGCCTGTCTGCCTACCTGTCTCTCTCTCTCTCTGCCTGCCTGTCTGTCTCTCTGCCTGTCTCTCTGCCTGTCTGCCTGCCTGCCTGCCTGTCTCTCTGCCTGTCTCTCTGTCTCTCTCTCTGTCTGCCTGTCTCTCTGCCTGTCTCTCTGCCTGTCTCTCTGTCTCTCTCTCTGTCTGCCTGTCTCTCTGCCTGTCTCTCTGCCTGTCTCTCTCTCTGTCTCTCTGTGAGGAGAGGGTGAACTGTGCGAGTCCCTGCGGGGCTGAACAGCTGTCAACACTACAACACACAGTCGACTTCATTGTTTGTCTCTGGAGGATCTGGAGGAGCTTCAGTAGGGTTATATAACAGAGAGCGAGAGGGGGCGAGAGAGGTAGACTGACAGCAGGACAGAGAGAGAGAGAGAGTTACAGTTCTCTCTGAATTAATTAGTGGGCTGTGCTCGCAAGCCCACTAGGGACACCTCTATAGCAAAGCTATAGGTGTCCCTAGTGGGCTATTGTTATTCACCGCGCCTTCTTTTATTAGTGGGCTGTGCTCGCAAGCCCACTATGGACACCTCTATAGCAAAGCTATAGGTGTACATAGTGGGCTGTGCGGAGCACAGCCCACTATTGTTATTCCCCGGGCCTCTCTTTATTAGTGGGCTGTGCTCGCAAGCCCACTATGGACACCTCTATAGCAAAGCTATAGGTGTACATAGTGGGCTGTGCGAAGCACAGCCCACTATTGTTATTCCCCGGGCCTCTTTTTATTATTATTATTATTCTTCCTCCCGTTTTTCGGCGGTTCACTTGCCCCGCAGTTTTGAGCGCACACAAACAAAAAATACATCAAAACGTGCGCCTCGATCGGAAGATTACTGCTCTCATTCAGATTTCCAGAATATTAATTTTTCGCGTCGTAAGACGCGAAAAACTGCGAAAAATTTCCCATAAGAATGAATGGGATGAGGAAAAAAAAACTCGCAAATCTTCGACGTTTTTCAAGCATCTCCTGCTCGGGCCTACGTCGACCTAGAAACACCATTCAAACTTTAAAATGTAGGCACAGGTCTTGTCTATTTGAGTTGTATTTGAACTTTTTTCGTACGATGTTTCGTTTTTGACCTCTGACCCCTTAACGACGGTGAGGCGATTTTAGAAAAATTCAGGATTTATAATGGGTGTGTATTGCGGAATGTTCGTGCAGAGCCAACTGCCAGAGTGGGGGGAGAGTCAGAAAAACTCTCACAACTTTTCTCTTTCTCTGACGACCCCGGCCACAAATTACACAGTAGAAGAGTGATTTTTTCACCAAGTTGTAGCCACACTTGTCTTCTTTCTCCCAATGTGTCCACTTTATCAGTAGGATTTACGGTTTTTGATTTATCTGCCTCCAACCGACAAGAGTAGCTCTCAACTGCCCCATTTACTCCAATGCTAATCAGGAGGAGGATTTTCGAGGATTTTCCAAACTGCCCCTGTTTTTAACTCGCTCCTATGACAACATTTCAGAAGCTAGGACCACAAAAAATAATGGCTGTGTTCTTTAAGGCCTCCCTGGCTTGATGGTGAAGAAAATTTTCCCATATCATGTTTGGTTTTGAAGATATAGCAGTAGTTTGAGGTCTAGATTTGAGGCAGAAGTCACTCTCAAATCAGCTGTCCCAGGTGGTTGCTAGTGCTTAACGACAACCATCACCAAGCTGAACTTGGCCTGCAGATGTTAGTATTACTACACCCCCTTGCCATATTTCGGCAGTTAACTCGTCCCGCACCGTTGAGCGCACACAAACCAAAAATATATCAAAACGTGCGGCTCGGTCGGACTCGGTATGCTATCATTCAGTTTTCCAGAATATTAATTTTTCGCGTCGTGAGACGCGAAAAACTGCGCACAACTTTCCCATCAGAATGAATGGGACGAGGTCAAAATATCTCGCAAATCTGTGTCTTTTTCAAACATCTCCTGCTCTGGCCTACTTCCACCTAGAAACACCATTCAAACTTTAAAATGTAGGCACGGGTCTTGTCTATTTGAGTTGTATTTGAACTTTTTTCCTACGATGTTTCATTTTTGAACCCTGACCCTCTAATGATGGTGAGTGATTTTGGAAAAACTCAGGATTTTATAATGGGTGTGTATTGCGTGAGCTAGAGTGCAGAACATCACTGCTAGAGTGGAGAGCAGCTGGAAAAACTTGAGAAAAAACTCTCTTCAGCTTGACTTGGGTCCCACAGCTTTTACTTCACATAGACAATATATATATAGAAGTGTAGGAAATCTTGTTGGCTTTCAGATGATGGTCTTATTTCAGATGTGGGACTTGAACTTGGCTGTAGAAGCCCTCGAGCGACAAGCACTCCAGCATCTCCCCCATAAGCCGCAGTGTTAACTCTGAGACTACATTTCTGGAGTAGAGCAGACAGTACCGGTTTTGTCTCTCACTCTGGCTCCCTCATTTTTCACTCTACAGAAATAAAAAAGACATCACATGGTTCAGCAATGTCTCCTGTTACTCACTGTACTTATATTTTGGCCATAACCATTAGACTTTTGTCTCAAACTGCAGGAGTTTGGGAGGTGTTTTCCCATTCATCCTTATGGGGACATTTTCAAATTTCATCCTGCTACTGCTTCAGCATACATTCAGCTACAGAAACCGTTCAACTATCAAAATGTTTGGCTTTTTGAGCTCTTTCAGCTTTTCAACCTAGATAAAATATAATATAATGTAGATATGAAAGTTCTCAACGTACGTGGGGTGCGAATTAATATTCTGGAAATCTGAATGATAGCAGTAATCTCCTGATCGAGGCGCACGTTTTGATATATTTTTTGTTTGTGTGCGCTCAAAACTGCGGGGCAAGTGAACCGCCGAAAAACGGGAGGAAGAATAATAATAATAACAGAGACACACACACACACACACACACACACACACACACACACACACACACACACACACACACACACACACACACAGACGAAAACACAGTATATTTCCCAACATTTCAACTATATTTAACAATTATCTTTTCATTCATTCAAGCCATGAACTCCATTCCTGGGATGCCCTCTTGACCCAGTGCAGGTGGTGGGAGAGAGCAGGATGATGGACAAACTGTCATCGCTGCTGGTGAAGGAGTCCCACCCCCTGCAGGTCACTATCACCACACTGGTCAGCTTCTTCAGCGACAGACTGATACACCCCAAGTGTGTGAAGGAGAGGTATCACAGGTCCTTCCTTCCTGCTGCTGTCAGTCTACAATCAGCACTGCTCCCAGTAGACCTCACATGTGCACTGTGCAATACAAAACTCTACACATATCCACACACTGTTTGGTTTGCACTAGTTGGACAATTTTTAATAATCATATTTGTTATTTATTGTTTGTTGTAAATACTAAGTTCAAATTGTAAGTTCATATTGTAAATACTATGTATATATGAGTTAATTCTATTTCTTATCTTCTTATTATATTGTTTATTTTTTTACTTTGTATTATTGTTTAGTGTGACACTGTCCTTTGGCTGCTGTGACTAAGAAATTTCCCCATTTGCTGGACAAATAAAGGGATTCTGATTCTGATTCAAATATTTAAATGTTTCCAATCATCAATATATTGAGATTTATTGAATTTCTCAGTCTGATTCAGAGTATTTGACTCATTCTCACTGTAATATCTCTTCATACTCCATCAGCTGATATAATATAAATTGTTTTATGTTCTGTATTTAATGATATATAATATAATAATTCAATATTAATCAATCAATATTACTATTAAATAAGTTTTCTAATTAACATTGATGTTTTTTTTAATGTATTACATTCATAAAAATAAATATTAATCATGAACTGCAGCAGAGTCTGGGGTCTGTCTCAAGTGCTCAGATATCAGCCATCTCATTTGACAAATCACCTCGGATACAGATGACAGATAACACACACACACACACACAAATTTCCCCATTTGCTGGACAAATAAAGGAATTCTGATTCTGATTCAAATATTTAAATGTTTCCAATCATCAATATATTGAGATTTATTGAATTTCTCAGTCTGATTCAGAGTATTTGACTCATTCTCACTGTAATATCTCTTCATACTCCAACAGCTGATATAATATAAATTGTTTTATGTTCAGTATTTAATGATATATAATACAATAATTCAATATTAATCAATCAATATTACTATTAAATAAGTTTTCTAATTAACATTGATGTTTTTTTTAATGTATTACATTCATAAAAATAAATATTAATCATGAACTGCAGCAGAGTCTGGAGTCTGTCTCAAGTGCACAGATATCAGCCATCTCACTTGACAAATCACCTCGGATACAGATGACAGATAACACGGGAGGACTCTGATTGGACAGTTGTGTGGCGTGATTTTGGCCTTGATATAACCCTGGTCCGGCTCTGCTCGTCCCCTTTGACCTACTTGTAGGTAAGTACCAGTCATGTTTGACATGAGCACACTGAAATCGTTCATAAAAGTGGATTTTATTGAAGACATTAGACATTACTATCTCTCCTATGATCACGATAACTCATGATTTCGGAAAAATGAATGTAATTGTTTATGGTCGGTCTGTTTCATCAATATTAATCCGCTGTTGGCCCGGAGCTACTGGGCTCCGACTAGCCAAGCTAACGTGCGTTAGCTAACTGCTAACGGTCGGTCTGTTATAGCAGTAACGCTAGCGGAGCGCTAGCTCGAGTGACCGAGCGCTCGGCTAGTCGGAGCCCAGTAGCTCCGGGCCAGCAGCGGTTAGCAAAGCTACAGGGGTCCATAAGTACAGAATGTGTCTGTGTAGCTAACGGTAATGGGCCTCCGTCAGTCTGTTTCAATACAACACTATTAAGCATGCTAACGGCGCTACTAGGGTCTGGTACATAAACCAGTAGGCCGCAGTCGAAGCCAACAGCGGTGATTTGCTTTTTCTATGAAGAAAAGCTAACCGGAGCGAAAAGCTAACTGTGTGAATGTGTCTGTGTAGCTAACAGTAATGGGTCTCCGTCAGTCTGTTTCAATACAACACTATTAAGACGAGCTAACGGCGCTACTAGGCTCTGGTACATAAACCAGTAGGCCGCAGTCGAAGCCAACAGCGGTGATTTGCTTTTTCTATGAAGAAAAGCTAACTGTGCTAACATCCGTACATGTTTAACAAAAGGGAGCTTATTGAAGCTAGACATTACTGTCTCGTGATTTTGGTTAGGCTGATGTTTATGGCCGATCTGTTTCTATATAAGAACACTGAGCTAAAAGCTAAAACATAAGGCCGAGCTAGATGCTAACAGCGTGAACTCTGGCCTTTGGTCTCTGGTGGCGCGAGCGGCCATCTTCTCTGTTGGTGTGAACTGTACTGTCTCATGCATAGACCCTTAACACAGGTCAGATTTTTTAATAGATGTTACTCATAACATCCGTACATGTTGAACAAAAGTGAGCTTATTGAAGCTAGACATTACTGTCTCGTGATTTTGGTTGGACGGATGTTTATGGCCGATCTGTTTCTATATAAGAACAGCGGCCATCTTCTCTTCCGGTGTGAACTGGACTGTCATGCATAGATCATTAGCACAGGTCAGATTTTTAATAGGCGATATTACACTCATGATTTTGGGATTTTAAAAAAAGGGTTTTATTTAGGTATTCTGTTTTTATACAAGAACATTAATACAAGCTGAAAGCTGTATTTTTTTTTTTTATCCACTTGTTTAGTTTGACTAGTATTTAATACTCCCTTCTGTCCACCGAAAAGCACATTTCTCTTTTTCCGTGTTTGTTTGATTGTCTGTGATAAAATGTGATGAAATGTTTTTTTATTTAGTTAGAAAAGTATCATACTTAAATGTATTATACACTTTTACAACCTGCCTTGATTAAATGGAATAGGAAGCATTTTCATACGTGACTATTTTTGCTTTTGGGAATAAATGTGCATTCAGATGTTGATAAAATCTTGTACAGTTGAAGTTAATGTTGTTTTTACTTGTGTAGTATATTCATTGTCTCATAGTAATTCTTTGTTTTGAGAATACTGTGTAGTATAAAATCATTTATATCATTGATAGTTATTATAATATAGAATTATTTAAAAAAAAATACTGTGCCCAAAAACACACATTATGACAAGTACAGATGTACGTGTGTCTGTTATGCTATTAGCTTGTTGCTAATACTGACTCGTAACATTTGAGACACTTATCTTTTTATTGCACTTTCTCTTTTAGATTAAAGGGTTCCTGTGCTGCAGCTGAGAGTGACCATCCACTGAGATTAATCGCCCTCAACCGTCAGAGCAGAGCATCAACCTTGTGTATCACCACATCACCCACACACCCACAATCACCACATTCATTTTGCATACAAGATATTATATAACGTTGTCTTCAATTACATTTACTAACATTTGAGAAGCATTTCTCGTGTTTTCTTTGTTTTTGACTTTCAGCAGGATGCCCAGGAAGTCGAGGCGGTCTGCGGCGCTGAAGCAGCGCTGGACTAGGCTCAACCTGGAGGAGCCGAGTTCTCCCCCTCCCCCCCCGAAGGTACTTACACAGTAGATAAGCTTCTGTGTCGCAGTGACAACTGTCTGCATGAAAATGGCTGTAGAAATGTTACACCTATTGCTTTTTCCTTTTTTAATGCTGAGTTCTGTGTGTCTGCCATATCTTTGATGTTAATGTTTCTTCTTCAGACGGTGTCCCCTCCGGCCGGAGAGGAGCCTTCTAGCGGGTCAAGGACCAAGCGGACCAGGGAGACCCACCCCCTCTGCTCCCGCGCTCCAGTTGGCAACGTATGCTCTCTCTCACTCTCACTCTCACACTCTCACACACACACACACACACACACACACACGTGCAAAGACATTGTCTGAGGTTAAATGTGTTTGTAATGTTTGTATTGCTTTAAATGTTTTATTATATTTTGTTTTAACTTGTTTGTCTATCTTATGCTTGTTGTTGTTATGATTTATTATTATTTTATGTTTATTTTTTTTATCTGTCATCAGGTGGTTGGCTCTTCACCCCCAGCCAAGCCCTTCTGGAGCACCGGTCGTGCCGAGGTTCGTGCACGTAAGTATCCACCTGTTTTATCCCTAAATGAACAATAAATTAATGAATCATCAATATTACACTTTTTAAACTGGTTTTCATGTACTTTTTTTACTGGTATAAACAAGTGATTGTTGATGTTTCCTGGTAGGCTTTCCTTCATTAGTTTTACACTTTTTCTTTTTTTTAAAATCTGTTTTGTCCTTTACTAAACAGGCCGCGGTACTGGTTACCGCCATCGGGTGCGGAGGTGGCCAACTTCCAAGCTCACCGGACGGAGCCACAAGTTGGTCATCCCACCGGAGTCTCCTGACAAGAAGGTGCTATTATTGTCCAGTTTATGAAGGAAGTAATTGATCTTGAGAGGGATTAATGATTTTCATGCTAAAGAAATTGTCTTTGTTGTTGCAGTTTGTTCTGATTGTCGGGGACTCCCATCTCCGGGCCATCGTGGACGGCTTCGTCGTGATGCCAGAAGGGAAGTATACTTTTGGTTTCATGTCGACCCCTGGGGCCCATGCCGCTCAGCTGCGGACTGAGGTTGTTCACGCTGTTATTCCTCGGACCCCTGATGCTGTCTGTGTTCTTGCCCCCAGTAACAACCTGACGGCGAGCAGGACCGTGGACGAGGCAGCCGCGGACTACGGCCAACTCCTCGCTGCTGTGAGGGACCGCTGGCCGAAGGTAAGCATTTATGCATTTTTTTTGGCGTAGACACCTTTTTTTATTTATTTAGACAAACTGCATTTTGAAATGGGAAAGAGAGGGGGTGTGACATGCAGCAAAGGGATTTGAACCAGAGTCTGCTGCGTATGTGGCATGAGCTCTAACCACTCGACTACCTCCGCGCCCATGGTAAGCTTTTATTTCATGTCTCCCTTGTCCTGCATTCTTAGTAGTTTAACAACAATAGAAGTAGACTGACTACTCTAATAAGACTAATTGTATGAGCTTTTAAATAATAATGTGTACTTAATGTGGTGTGTGTGTGATTTTTGAATGAAACTGTCAGTTGGTGTTTTCTAAAATTTTGTTCTCTACAGGTCTTTGTGCTGGACTTCCCCCCCCGCCTGACTGAGGATGAGGAGCACCAGCGGGCCCTCCGCCAAGAGTTCCACCGCGTGGCAGCTCGTATGGGTATGTAAAACGATATCTTGTCAAGAAAAAGAAATGTACTTAAAAATGTCTGTGATGAACATAGTCATGATGCTACATGTGTGGATGTTGTAATGACTCACTTTTTTTCTTTTTTACATTTTAGGTGTGAGGTACTTCTCTGCCGAGGAGTACTTCCCCCGTACGCGCCTGGAGCTGTGGAGCAGAGACGGCGTAAGTAGAATATCTGTGTGATAGAAAAAGTCTAATTGTCTATAATTTCTTGTGTGTTAATATGAAACCGTCAACACGAGCTACGCTTTTTAGAGTTGAACTTTGTCTGTAAATGGATTTGTCATTCCTGCAGGTTCACCTGAGCGACCGTGAGGGGATGGGCATCCTCGCCGAGCTGCTGTGGACCTCCACGGAGCAGTTCCTGGAGACACCACCACCTCCTCCTCCCACGGTGTCTCCTACCCCTTCACAGCCGCTTAGGAAGGTTTCTCCTAAGCTGGTTGTGAAGGGCGAGGTACGTGCCCCTCTGTCTTCTGACCCCTTCCAATGGAAGGTCGTTGGTCAGAGCCCCAAGGTTAGTACGCTTTTTTATTATAACTATATTATCATTTGTGTTTACTTGTGTTTATGTACATTATGGTGAACAGGTTCACAGTCGTAACTTAAAAAGCACCTATTTAATCAAATATGTGTTGTGCTTTCCCAGTCGCAGGTTCCCGGTCAGGCCAGCGCGGCTCAGCAGCAGGTGACTAATTTTTCTTTTTTTCACAACAAGTTAACTGGTTAGTATTTAAACTTTGTGTATTTGACCAGACAAATATTCATGTCTTTTTTGTTTTTGTTTTTGTCTTTCACAGGAGAAGGAGTCCTTCCTCCCACTGAACCCAATTTGGTTCAGTAGCACGTCCCTTCGTGCTATGGAGCAAGTGTCTCCTTCTCGGCTGTCTGACGTGGCGGACGTCCCGTCTCCTCCGGCGCGCAAGAAGGTAAATGATCTGACATATTCTTCTCAGCTGTATTATAAAGTTTCTGCTGGTTCCCTACAGTTACTGGTGCTATGTTTTTATTTAACGGTGCAGGTGGCCTCCCCAGCGGCAGCCAGGCGTCGTAGGACCACGGAGAGACGCCCCCCTCGCAGCCAGTCTCCTGTGAACAACGTATGTTGCGCAATTGACACACAGTCAGTGTTTACAGTTGAAACGGTGTCTTCATGGAGACATAACTACATTGTCCACTCTGTCTGAATTTTAATATATTTGTCCTCATCTGTCAACAGCTGGTTGGATCCCCTCCAGCCAGGCTGTCACGGAGACTGGAGGACGACGCCCCCTCCAGCCCCCCCCCTCGGTCCAGGACCATGGACGGACCACCCCCCAGCACCCAAACTTCAGTGACCAACGTATGTTACTCTCTGACACAATCTCACACAGAACATGCACTGAGATGTGTAAAGTTTAACATGTTTGTTCTCATGTCTCAATAGCTGGTTGGATCCCCTCCAGCCAGGTTGTCCTGCAGTTTGGGTGATCCGGTGACCCCCTGCTCTTCACCGGCTGCCAAGGTAAATATTATTCCTATTGAATAAAGTTCATAATGTCATTAAAGTCTTCATTTTGCTGAATTATTTGTTCTCAGGTGGCCAGGATGAAGACTCCTTCACCGGCTGGACCGTCCCAGACCCTTAAAGCTGCGGCCTGTCATTCTCCTCGCCCAGCTAAGGTATTTGCTCCACAACTGACACACACAACGTTTACTGTAAAATCAGCTGTAACTACATTACACTGGTTCATTTAACATGTCTGATACCATATCTTTCTCTGCAGTTCACAAATGTCAGTGAGTAAATACATTTGGAAACTTGCTGCGTTGTGTTGTCTCATGTCTAAATATTAACTGGTGTTTATGACTTTTCACAGACCGTCTCGTCACCCGCATCGACCTGCTGGCCCTGGATCATCGACGACGGACTCTCCACCTCTCAGTCCCCTTCGAAAAAGGTAAGGACATTTACATTTGGGTTTATCGTGGGCTTAATAAAGTGTTTGTTTGAGGGGAAAGTATGGTTTACTTTCAACTGAAATGCCAAAACTATTAAGGAAATGAAGGAGAATTAATAATATATTATTGTTAATAATAAAAGTAATAATGGTAATACAATTATGAACAATAACTGAACAACTAGTTTGACACGATTTTATCAATTGTTTAAAGATACACAAGTAACGGAACAGAGGTTTTCTGATTTATTATCTTGGTCAGTTAACATCTTGAAGTGTCAATCTGGTGAGTTTAAAATTTCTGTCATGTTTTTTTTAACCATTTCAATGAATCCAATTCAAAAAAAAAAAAAGACCCAACCCAAAACCAACCTTTTTGTGCCATTGACTCCCATGTAAGCTACGTTTTTAATACACTGCCATTGTAGTATAAATTTAAATATTTATCAATGTTTTCATGTGTAATAGGTGTGAGACAAGTACTAGGGATGTATGAGAGTTGATAGTTATTAATTTAATTAAAGCTGCAGTAGGTAAAATGTTTTTAGTCACATTTCCTTAACCTGTCACTATGCTATGACTGTAGTATATGAAACAGTTAATTACTACAACTAATATTAATGTTAACTAGGCTTATGATTATGCTAATAAGTAATACTTTATGATAATTACTACAACTAATATTAATGTTAACTAGGCTTATGATTATGCTAATAAGTAATACTTTATGATAATGATTATAATTTATCTTATATTTCAGGTACCGGTTAGGGCTACTGTTAGGGCTACTGTTAGGGCTAGTCATAGTCAGAGTCACATGAGGTACAGGAAGTTCTCCAGGAACCACCAGTGTACCTGCATGTCCCTGACTTTTCTGGCGTATCAAAACGAGGGCTGTCAGTTCAACACTGCTGCCCTCGATAGAGTGCTGGCAAAGGGAGATTCGCTTTATGTAGATGTAAAACGTCAGCTGATCCGGAAAAAAACATTCCGCAGTGACCATCTCACTGTGGAAGAACTGCCCAAAAAAGTCCTGACTGACACAGAGGTGTGTAACGTCCACATGCCTGAAATCAGGTGTGGACTTGTGAAAGCCAGTGAAGGCCAGGATTGGTATCTGCCCCTAGCCACACAGTTAGAGTGTTTGTCAGGCGACGTTAATCTGGCTTTAATCATAGTTAGTCCGGAGTGCATTGCAGTTTTCCGTGACCAATCAGGCAGGTACGGTGTGTTTGATTCACACTCGAGAAACGCGGTGGGCTTACCTCACCCCCACGGAACTGCAATTATGAGGACCTTCTCGGAAATCAGTGACTTGGCTGACCACCTGCACAAACTCTTTTCAAATCGTGGACCTTCTGCCGGTTACGAGTTTGTGCCGGTGTCATTCGAAGCCATTGGTTCCAGAGAACGCCCTCAGGCATCTCCTAAACCCAGTACAGCTCTCCCACCAGCAGCAGAGCGTGTCCTTAAGACGGCTCCTGCACCGCCAGCGACAGCCCCTGCACCGCCAGCAGCAGCCCGCGCACCGACAGCGACAGCCCGCGCACCGCCGTCAGCAGCCCGCGCACCGCCGTCAGCAGCCCCCGTCCGCAAGACAGCCCGCGCACCGCCGTCAGCAGCCCCCGTCCGCAAGACAGCCCCCGTCCGCAAGACAGCCCGCGCACCGCCGTCAGCAGCCCCCGTCCGCAAGACAGCCCGCACACCGCCGTCAGCAGCCCCCGTCCGAAAGACAGCCCCCGCACCGCCGGCAGCAGCCCCCGCACCGCAAGCGTCGGAACCTGTCCTCAAGACTGCCCCCGCGCCGCCAGCAAAAGAGAATTTGACAAAGTGGCCAAAGCATCAGCGAAGAAAAGTGATGCGGAAAGCCAGCAAAAAACACACATTACTGTCTGGTGAACAAAGAAGCAACAAGTACAACAGCAAACTCCAAGCACAAAGGAGAAAATACGCCCAAGACGGTCTCGATCGGAAACAGCGATCCTTCGAATTTTACCACAAAAACGCAAAAGTTCGAGACAAGAAGAGGGAAGAAGTCGTCAGAAGATACAGGGAAGATGCTACTTTCAGAAGACGACAGAAGACTTACGTCACAAAGAAGTACAAGGAAGATGCCGCGTTCTGCACCAGACAGAAGAAAGTCATTACAGATAGATACAGAGAAGATGCCGCGTTCCGCACCAGACAGAAGAAAGTCATTACAGAAAGATACAAGGAAGATGCCACGTTCCGCGCCAGACAGAAGAGGTACATGACTGACAGATACAGATCAGATGCAGCGTTTCGGAGCAGACAAACATTTGGCATGTCTCTGAGATACAACACAGATCAAAGCTATAGGCAAAAGCAAAAGCACAAGTTCAATGTTAGATATCAGAATGATCTGGAATTTAGACGTCGTTTCAATCAACGTTGCAACCAGCAGAGAAAAACCAAATTGGACACAAATGCTGCCTTTAGTGTATTTTACAAGATGCGGAAAGCGCTTAGAATCAGACGCAAATACAGACAAATTGTGCACCACCGCCCCAAGCCCCTGATTGATCCGGTGATCGCAGTAGCCATAGCTGTCTTTCGTGAGTCCATTAGCCATGGACCCACATACATTTGTACCGTTTGTCACAGAGCCATGTTTCCTAATCAGGTCAAAGAATGTAAAAGACAAAAATATAGGGAGCACGCAAAAGTGGCGGCAGCATGCTTGACAAGAAAATATGTTCACTTTTGCGACGGCGAGTGCTCTACCCCTTGCTCTGTGCCACAAGAGAGACTGCATGAGTGGATATGCGACACCTGTGACGGCCACCTTGGCAGAGGACGCATACCACCCATGGCAGTCGCAAACAATTTAGAGTTGGCGCCCATCCCCACAGAATTGGCTACACTTAATATGCTTGAGAGGCAGCTGATTTCAAAAATCCTTCCCTTTGCCAAAATTGTTGCTCTGCCAAAAGGCCAACAGAGGGCAGTCCACGGAGCTGTTGTGTGCGTTCCAGCAGAGGTGCAATCGATCGTCAACAGTCTCCCAAGGCCCAGAGCAGAAGCGCAGCTGCTTCAAGTCAAATTGAAAAGGCATATTAAGTACAAAGGTTACCAGCACTTCTACACCGTTAATATGCAGAATGTGCTAGCTGCCCTTGCAAAATTGAGAGAAACGCATTCGGAATATAGAAATGTGTTTATCGACGAGACTGCCACTTTCGACTGTCTGCTCGAAGAAGAGGAGCCCAGCATCCCAGAGGAAGATAGGGATGTCGATTTGGAGGAATTTTTTAACAGTCAAAATGAACCGGGACAGTTCGAGGCAGCTGAAGAAGAAGAGGAGGAGCTGAGACCGCAGCCCAGCTCAGAAGAGGAGCCCATCCCAGAAGAGTTCAGACCGGAAGAGGAGCCGAGCATCCCAGAGGACGATAGGGATGTAGATTTGGATGATTTTTTTCAGAGCCAAAATGAACCGGGACAGTTGGAGGAGCTGAGACCAGAGCCCATCGGAGAAGAGGAGCCCATCGGAGAAGAGTATCCCAGCATCCCAGAGGACGATATGGATGTAGATTTAGAGGAGTTCTTCAAAAGCGAAAATGAACCGGGACAGTCAGAAGCCGCTGAGGAGGAAGAAGAGGAGGAGCTGAGACCAGGCCTCTCCCTGGACACTTGCATGCAGCCCCCCGACATTGCACAGGAAATCCTTTCATATGGCGACGGCGTATTTAGTGTTGCCCCCGCGCAAGGCAACAAACCGGTTGGTTTTTTCACCGTACCCAAGTTAGAGGCCATGGCTTTTCCTGTGCAATTTCCGACGGGAGAGAACACGTTGGACGAAGATAGAAGCGTCTCCCTGTCCCCGAGTCTCTACTTTAATTGTAGGCTCTTTGCTGCAGATGCGCGTTTTGCAAGTGACCAGAGTTATCTTTTCTTTGCGCAGTTTGTTACAGAGACTCACCTCGCGACCAGTAGCATGTCTATACAAATGCGCAAAGGAAAGTCCAAAACCAGAGACGGCCGTAGGATCAATAACGTCATGCTCCAGGATAAGGACGAAGTAGAGCGGCTCATTATGAACCAAGACGCGACTAGGTTCATGCAACCTCTCAGAGGCACTCCAGCCTATTGGAACAAAACCCTCAAAGACGTGCACGCGATGGTTCGTCAAATTGGAAAACCGACATTTTTTGCGACGTTCTCTGCTGCTGAGATGAGATGGCCTGAGTTCATAGAGGCCATCAAAGCTCAGCAGGGTGAACAACAACAACCGTTTTCAGATTTGGATTGGAAAACAAAATGCGACATTCTGAGAAGTAACCCCGTCACAGTAATGCGCATGTTTGAAAAGAGAGTCGAAGCTCTCATGACAAACCTCATCCTCTCTCCCGCACAACCGCTCGGGGAAGTAGATGATTATTTTTATCGCGTCGAGTTCCAAGCCAGGGGAAGCCCGCACATCCACATGCTTATTTGGATAAAAGATTCGCCTAAATTCGAAGACGCCTCCGATAGAGAAATCAGGGAATTTATAGATCGTTATATTAGTTGCAAAATGCCCGACCCTGACGCAGATCCGGAACTCCACAAAACAGTGTCAGAGGTTCAGGTGCACAGCAGGAAACATTCAAAGTCCTGTAAGAAGGGTAATGTAGCCTGCAGGTTCGGCTTTCCAAAACTACCGATGGATAAAACGTTCATCACCAGGCCCCCCACTATTAATTGCCACCAAAAAGAAGATCAAGATGATGCAGACTTCGAAGCAGAAATAGCGGAGCAGAAAAAGGCCCTCGCAGACCAACAAAAATTGGCTAAACAAACGCTCCAACCACTTAGAGATCTGCTTATGGATCCGGCCGCTTCGTTCAGCAGTTTGACAGACTTGCTTTGCCGGTGCAACTTGACTCACGAAGAATACGTCGACGCCGCAGAGTGCCTGGCAAACAGTCACGTCGTGATGCTGAGGCGCCATCCAAATGATTGTTGGGTTAATGCCTACAATCCCGATTTGCTTAGGGCGTGGAACGCAAATATGGACATCCAGTACGTCATAGACGATTATAGCTGCATCATGTACATGATGTCGTACGTAACAAAACCGGAGCACGAGATGACGGAATTCCTTAAGAACGTCATCAAAGATGTTAAGCAATCTGACGTTAACGAGCGCGACGAAATGAAACAAATTATGCAGGCCTACTCTAAACACAGAGAGGTCAGCGCTCAAGAGGCCGTAGCCCGTACCTGCAGCTTACGCCTCAAGAAGTGCTCCCGATCCGTGGCCTTCATTCGGACCGACGAGGACGGCGTGAGAATGAGTCACCCCATGGGTAGACTGGAAAAAATGGACCCGCAATCGGAGGACGTATGGATGTCGGGGTTGCCTGAGAAATACATCAACAGACCTCGCGATCGAGAGTTTGAAGGCATGTGCCTGGCCGAGTTTGTGTCGGAGTACAGGGTACTCTACGGCCATCAAAAGGAAAGTCCGAACGCCATTTCGCTGTTAAACGATCAGGGATATATCCAAAAGAGAACCGTGGGAAAACCGGCGATTATTAGATTCACGCGCTTCTCTGAGGAAAAAAATCCAGAAAAGTTTTACAGACGACTGCTGAAACTTTATCTGCCACATCGATCCGACGCCGATCTGACAGATAACGCGTACCCCACTTACGAACAGTTTTACAAGTGTGGCGAGAAGTGGGGTATGACAGTAGAGCAAATTGTGGGGCGCAACAAAAAACGCTACGAGGGCCAGGGAAAAAGCATGGACGCTGCGTTTGAACAGCTTGAGGTGTGCGGTCCTCTCGTGAATGCGTGGAACTCTTTTGCGCCCGAAGTCGAAGTAGACAGGCTGGAGTGCATGGCGGAACTCGAACCTCGCGATCAGGACGAAAACGGCGAAGACGTCCCGGAATTCGGCACTAAAAAGGATAAGGGGAGCTCTATGCCTAGAATAGATGCTCCAGAGTTGAGTCCAGACTTTGTTAGGAAAATGTACCAAAGTCTGAACGAAACTCAGGCTTCCGTTTTCTACAGCGTTCGACAGTGGTGCTTTGACCTAGTCTGGGGCCACAATCCAGAACCGTTTTATTACTTCCTATCGGGAGGGGCTGGATGTGGCAAATCGCATGTGATCAAGTGCATTCACCACGAGGCAACGAGAGTTCTGCGTGAGCTCCCGAGATTTCGGGACGACGCAGACATGTCCCAACCGGCAGTGCTGCTGACCGCATTCACGGGTACAGCGGCATTCAACATATCAGGCAACACGTTGCACTCGATTCTCAAATTGCCAAGGTCCTTGAAGCCACCTTATCAAGGTCTTGGAAATGCACTGGACGAGGTCAGAGCAACGCTGGCGAACGCTGAGATTCTCATCATCGACGAGATATCCATGGTCTCTAAAGAGCTATTTGCCTACGTGCATTGGCGATTTCAGCAGATCAGGGGTAATCGGAAGCCGTTCGGAGGCATGTCTGTCCTGGCCGTAGGTGACTTTTATCAACTGCCGCCCCTTGGTAAAGCCAAGCCGCTGTGTGTGTACGAAGAGACCGAGTTTGATCTCTGGAAGGATCACTTCAAAATGGTCACCCTGACAGAGATCATGCGACAGAAAGACGATCGAGCTTTTGCTGAACTCTTGAACCGTCTCAGGGTGAAGCAAAAGCAAGATCCTTTGTTAGATGAAGACAGGCTCTTGCTTACACAGGCGGTGGCTGATAGTCAGCATTGCACAGCACAGGGTCTACACATCTACGCCACAAACAAAGAAGTAGACCGTCACAACGCCGACATCGTAAACGCCTCCTACGAGAACGCGACTGCCATTGCAGCTCGTGATTTTCGAAAAGACCCCAGAACTGGCTGCATGACGTTTGTGTCTGGGCAAATTAAAGGACACAGGCGAGACTTGCCCGACAACATAATGGCTGCTCAAGGAGTACGCGTTATGTTGATCCGAAATTTAGATGTGGAGGACGGCCTCGTGAACGGTACATTTGGAACCATTTCGAACATTGTATTTGAAGAACCACAAGGCGTGAAGATGATTGGACTCCTGCTGGACAATCCTACAGCAGGACAGAGATTCCGCAAAAAAATGTTAGGTCCCTCAGATAACTCGGTGTACATAGAAAGATCTGAGGAGCACCTAAGTAATAGAAAGGGGGTTGTTCGTCGCCAGTTCCCCCTCAAATTAGCTTTCGCGTGTACGACCCACAAAGTTCAAGGAATGACCATGCCGTCGGCCGTTGTGTGTCTGAAGCGTGTTTTTGAGCCCGGTATGGCCTACGTTGCTCTCAGCCGCACAACGTCGCTTCAAGGTCTCACCATCCTTGACTTTGATGAGAAAAAAATTTACGCTGACCCCAAGATCAAGACAGCTCTGGAAAGTATGCCTCAAGCATCTTTCCAAAGCTGTCGACCATTGTTGACGCTGTTGAAATCTGTTAAACAAACTCCAAAGGTTTTGACAATCGTCCACCACAACACGCAGGGTCTGCCATGTCACATGGTGGACCTGAAATCGCATCACGAGCTCCGACAAGCAGATGTGCTTTGCCTAACAGAGACACACTTGTCGGGCTCCTCTGTCGCTGAAATTTTTCATTTGGAGGGGCACACCATGTTCACACGTAGCAGACAGCTGTCTTACAACAGCTGTGTGAACATGGCCAAAAAAGAGGGAGGTGGAGTTGCGATGTACTGTAGAGACACTGTTCAAGCAGAGCCTCGCAGGTACATGCAAAACGTCACTGATTTGGAGTTTGTTGTCGTCAAAATTGAGGCTCCAGTCAAAGTGCTAATAGCGACTGTGTACAAACCGCCAAGTTTTCAACTGGGAATCTTTCTCCCAAACTTGGAAAAGCTCTTGGACTCATTGGAAATGTCAGGTCAGCAGCCCATCGTTGTTTGTGGCGATTTTAACGAGGACCTCCTTTCAAAAGGGACAAAAAGTATCCGAGATTTGTTTCAGTCCAGAGGGTACACTCAATTAGTAGCAAATTCGACAACCGAAAAGAACACACTGATTGACCACATTTATATTTCACATCCCGATAAATGTCTTCAATCAGGTGTTCTCCAAACGTATTACAGTTACCACAGTCCAGTTTATTGTGTTTTGACTGACTAATAGCCTCTCCAGCTGTTCTGTCCAAGACCTGTTGTGCCACGTTTTACAGTGTATCTGGAGTCTGTGATTTGGTTATTTATTGAGCTAATTCATTTATTGAGCTAATTATCATTGTGATTTATTGAGCCAAGTGATTTGTGATTTATTGAGCTAATTATCATTGTTAAATCATGCTGTAATTTATTTCAGGATTTACTCGTTTAGTCTTTGTGCATTTTGTCATGTAATTGTTTTTCATATGTATGTTGTTACAGTGGCATGTCTTGGCTGGAAATGGTTTAATCTTGTGGAAATGTAAATGTCTTTATTTATATATTTGTGTATTTGTTCATTTTAGAATGGGGTCAGCAAATTCTTCTCATGAGGTCACAAAAGTTACCATGTAATTATGTATTTTTAATCATGCATGTATCATGTAATGTAATTGTATTTTTAATCATGCATGTATCATGTAATCTAATTTTATTTTTAATCATGCATCTATCATGTAATGTTATTGTGTTTTTATTGTATTTTCTTTTTTTTACTGTATTTTCTTTTTTTTCTTTTTCTTTTTCTTTTTCTGCTGGGTTGTTGTCACTATTCATCGTTGCAGGGAGGAAGCTGAACATCCAGCTGAGATGCAGACCAAGCTGCATGTCAAACCAGGTCCATCACAAGGTAAGTGTCTTTTTTTTCCTTTTTTTTTTTTTGAGTGATTCATTTGCATTGAGTGATTTAACTCAATGATGATGTCATTGTCTTTCTAGGATGATCCAGTGAGAAAGACCCCCAGAGGACTTCAGCAGATCTCTCTCCAGCGACGACAACAACCCAGGAGAAAATAAGGGAAGTAAGATTTAGTTAAATTCTCATCTTTCAATTCAGTCTTTGAAATTTGTAACCAATTTATGTCTTTTAAATCTGACAACATATTATACAGACAGCAGGAAGAAGACCTTCAGAAGACTGCAGCACCAATAAGGGAAGTAAGATTTCGTTAAATTCTCAACTTTCACTTCACTCTTTTGAAATCTGTAACCAATTTGTGTTTTAAATCTGACATTTACAGACAGCAGGAAGAAGACCGCCAGAGGACTGCAGCAACAATAAGGGAAGTAAAATTTCGTTATATTCTCAACTTTCACTTCAGTCTTTGAAACCTGTAACCAATTTGTCTTTGAAATCTGACATTTACAGACGGCAGGAAGAAGACCTCCAGAGGACTGCAGCAACAATAAGGGAAGTAAAATTTCGTTAAATTCTCAACTTTCACTTCAGTCTTTGAAACCTGTAACCAATTTGTCTTTGAAATCTGACATTTACAGACGGCAGGAAGAAGACCTCCAGAGGACTGCAACAACAATACGGGAAGTAAGATTTCATTAAATTCTCAACTTTCACTTCAGTCTTTGAAATCTGTAACTAATTTATGTCTTTTAAATCTGGCAACATTTATACAGACGGTGGGAAGAAGACCTCCAGAGGACTGCAACAACAATACGGGAAGTAAGATTTCATTAAATTCTCAACTTTCACTTCACTCTTTTGAAACCTGTAACTAATTTATGTCTTTTAAATCTGGCAACATTTATACAGACGGTGGGAAGAAGACCTCCAGAGGACTGCAGCAACAATAAGGGAAGTAAGAGTTTTTCAACTTTGACTTTTTTTCACTCCAGGAAGAAAGCCGCCTGCTTTTTTTTTTTTTTTTTAAGAAAAATAAACGTTATCTCTGTTACAAAATGATGGTGTATGCCTCTTGAATTATTAATTATGTTCCATGTTTAGCTTTAGTTTGTAACAAACACCATAGATGAAGATGCTGAGAATGAATGGTAGGTGGTGAAATGAATACATTGTAGCATTGTAGTGTAGTGTAGTATTGTATCATAGCATTGTCAATCCTCATTTCTCATTGACAATGAAAAAAATGAAACCGTTTTTCAAAAATCAACATCTCTGGCATAGTTTGACCTAGACACACTAGTCAAACTTAAAATGTAGATCTAAAAGTTCTCAACGTACGTGGGGTGCGAATTTGCACAGAGCACAGCCCACTCTCGCGATTTCCCAACGGGAAATTGTCTAGTTAGTGGGCTGTGCTCGCAAGCCCACTAGGGACACCTCTATAGCAAAGCTATAGGTGTCCCTAGTGGGCTGTGCGGAGCACAGCCCACTATTGTTATTCACCGCGCCTCTTTTTATTATTCTTCCTCCCGCCCTTTTTTTGACGGTTAACTTGCCCCGCAGCTTTGAGCGCACACAAACAAAAAATATATCAAAACGTGCGCCTCGATCGGACTCGGCGTGCTATTATTTGTTTTCTCCAGGTCGGAAGTTTTCGCGTCGTAAGACGCGAAAAACTGCGAAAAATTTCCCATAAGAATGAATGGGACGAGGAAAAAAAAGATCGCAAATCTTCCACGTTTTTCAAACATGTCCTGCTCGGGCCTACGTTGACCTAGAAACACCATTCAAACTTTAAAACGTCGGCATGGGTCTTGTCTATCTGAGTTGTATTTGAAGTTTTTTCCCACGATGTTTCGTTTTTGAACTCTGACCCTTGAAAGATGGTGAGTGATTTTGGAAAAATTCAGGACTTTATAATGGGTGTGTATTGCGGAATGTTCGTGCAGAGCCAACTGCCAGAGTGGGGGGAGACTCAGAAAAACTCTCACAACTTTTCTCTTTCTCTGACGACCACAGCCACAAATTACACAGTAGAAGAGTGATTTTTTCACCAAGTTGTAGCCACACTTGTCTTCTTTCTCCCAATGTGTCCACTTTATTGGTAGGATTTACGGTTTTTGATTTATCTGCCTCCAACCGACAAGAGTAGCTCTCAACTGCTCCATTTACCCCAATGTTAATCTGGAGGAGGATTTTCGAGGATTTTCCAAAATGCCCCTGTTTTTAACTCGCTCCTATTACCACATTTCAGAAGCTAGGACCACCAAAAATAATGGCTGTGTTCTTTAAGGTCTCCCTGGCTTGATGGTGAAGAAAATTTTCCAATATCATGTTTGGTTTTGAAGATATAGCACTAATTTGAGGTCTAGATTTGGGGCAAAAGTCACTCTCAAATCAGCTGTCCCAGGTGGTTGCTAGGGGTTAACGACAACCATCACCGCGGCAACCAAGCAGAGCTGGGCCTGCAGATGTTAGTATTACTACACCCCTTTGCCATATTTCGGCACTTAACTCGTCCCGCACCGTTGAGCGCACGCAAACAAAAAATATATCAAAACGTGCGGCTCGCTCTGACTCGGTATGCTATTATTCAGTTTTCCAGAATATTAATTTTTCGCGTCGTAAGACGCGAAAAACTGTTTCCCATAAGAATGAATGGGACGAGGTCAAAAGTCTGCGTCTTTTTCAAACATCTCCTGCTCTGGCCTACTTTCACCTAGAAACACCATTCAAACTTTAAAATGTAGGCACGGGTCTTGTCTATTTGAGTTGTATTTGAACTTTTTTCCTACGATGTTTCGTTTTTGAACCCTGACCCTCTAACGATCGTGAGTGATTTTGGAAAAACTCAGGACTTTATAATGGGTGTGTATTGCGTGAGCTAGAATGCAGAACATCACTGAGTCTCCCCCACACACACACAGAGAGAGACAGAGAGAGAGACACACAGACAGACACACAGACAGACACACACACACAGAGACAGACAGATAGACAGAGACACACACACACACACACACACACACATGCACACACAGACAGACACACACACTCCTTATGGGGACATTTTCAAATTTCATCCTGCGACTGCTTCATCATACGTTCAGCTACAGAAACCGTTCAACTATCAAAATGTTTGGCTTTTTAAGCTCTTTCAGCCTGGATATAATATAATGTAAATATGAAAGTTCTCAACGTACGTGGGGTGCGAATTTGCACAGAGCACAGCCCACTCTCGCGATTTCCCAACGGGAAATTGTCTAGTGTTTGTATTACTACACCCCCTTGCCTGATTTCGGCACTTAACTCGTCCCGCACCGTTGAGCGCACACAAACAAAAAATATATCAAAACGTGCGGCTCGGTCGGACTCGGTATGCTATTATTCAGTTTTCCAGAATATTAATTTTTCGCATCGTGAGACGCGAAAAACTGTTTCCCATCAGAATGAATGGGACGAGGTCAAAAGAACTTGCAAATCTGCGTCTTTTTCAAACATCTCCTGCTCTGGCCTACTTCCACCTAGAAACACAATTCAAACTTTAAAATGTAGGCACGGGTCTTGTCTATTTGAGTTGTATTTGAACTTTTTTCCTACGATGTTTCGTTTTTGAACCCTGACCCTCTAACGATCATGAGTGATTTTGGAAAAACTCAGGACTTTATAATGGGTGTGTATTGCGTGAGCTAGAATGCAGAACATCACTGAGTCTCCCCCACACACACAGAGAGAGAGACAGAGAGAGAGACACACAGACAGACACACAGACAGACACACACGGACACACACACACAGAGAGAGACAGATGGACAGAGACACACACACGCACACACAGACAGACACACACACTCCTTATGGGGACATTTTCAAATTTCATCCTGCGACTGCTTCATCATACGTTCAGCTACAGAAACCGTTCAACTATCAAAATGTTCGGCTTTTTAAGCTCTTTCAGCCTAGATATAATATAATGTAAATATGAAAGTTCTCAACGTACGTGGGGTGCGAATTTGCACAGAGCACAGCCCACTCTCGCGATTTCCCAACGGGAAATTGTCTAGTTAGTGGGCTGTGCTCGCAAGCCCACTATGGACACCTCTATAGCAAAGCTATAGGTGTACATAGTGGGCTGTGCGAAGCACAGCCCACTATTGTTATTCCCCGGGCCTCTTTTTATTATTATTATTATTCTTCCTCCCGTTTTTCGGCGGTTCACTTGCCCCGCAGTTTTGAGCGCACACAAACAAAAAATACATCAAAACGTGCGCCTCGATCGGAAGATTACTGCTCTCATTCAGATTTCCAGAATATTAATTTTTCGCGTCGTAAGACGCGAAAAACTGCGAAAAATTTCCCATAAGAATGAATGGGATGAGGAAAAAAAAACTCGCAAATCTTCGACGTTTTTCAAGCATCTCCTGCTCGGGCCTACGTCGACCTAGAAACACCATTCAAACTTTAAAATGTAGGCACAGGTCTTGTCTATTTGAGTTGTATTTGAACTTTTTTCGTACGATGTTTCGTTTTTGACCTCTGACCCCTTAACGACGGTGAGGCGATTTTAGAAAAATTCAGGATTTATAATGGGTGTGTATTGCGGAATGTTCGTGCAGAGCCAACTGCCAGAGTGGGGGGAGAGTCAGAAAAACTCTCACAACTTTTCTCTTTCTCTGACGACCCCGGCCACAAATTACACAGTAGAAGAGTGATTTTTTCACCAAGTTGTAGCCACACTTGTCTTCTTTCTCCCAATGTGTCCACTTTATCAGTAGGATTTACGGTTTTTGATTTATCTGCCTCCAACCGACAAGAGTAGCTCTCAACTGCCCCATTTACTCCAATGCTAATCAGGAGGAGGATTTTCGAGGATTTTCCAAACTGCCCCTGTTTTTAACTCGCTCCTATGACAACATTTCAGAAGCTAGGACCACAAAAAATAATGGCTGTGTTCTTTAAGGCCTCCCTGGCTTGATGGTGAAGAAAATTTTCCCATATCATGTTTGGTTTTGAAGATATAGCAGTAGTTTGAGGTCTAGATTTGAGGCAGAAGTCACTCTCAAATCAGCTGTCCCAGGTGGTTGCTAGTGCTTAACGACAACCATCACCAAGCTGAACTTGGCCTGCAGATGTTAGTATTACTACACCCCCTTGCCATATTTCGGCAGTTAACTCGTCCCGCACCGTTGAGCGCACACAAACCAAAAATATATCAAAACGTGCGGCTCGGTCGGACTCGGTATGCTATCATTCAGTTTTCCAGAATATTAATTTTTCGCGTCGTGAGACGCGAAAAACTGCGCACAACTTTCCCATCAGAATGAATGGGACGAGGTCAAAATATCTCGCAAATCTGTGTCTTTTTCAAACATCTCCTGCTCTGGCCTACTTCCACCTAGAAACACCATTCAAACTTTAAAATGTAGGCACGGGTCTTGTCTATTTGAGTTGTATTTGAACTTTTTTCCTACGATGTTTCATTTTTGAACCCTGACCCTCTAATGATGGTGAGTGATTTTGGAAAAACTCAGGATTTTATAATGGGTGTGTATTGCGTGAGCTAGAGTGCAGAACATCACTGCTAGAGTGGAGAGCAGCTGGAAAAACTTGAGAAAAAACTCTCTTCAGCTTGACTTGGGTCCCACAGCTTTTACTTCACATAGACAATATATATATAGAAGTGTAGGAAATCTTGTTGGCTTTCAGATGATGGTCTTATTTCAGATGTGGGACTTGAACTTGGCTGTAGAAGCCCTCGAGCGACAAGCACTCCAGCATCTCCCCCATAAGCCGCAGTGTTAACTCTGAGACTACATTTCTGGAGTAGAGCAGACAGTACCGGTTTTGTCTCTCACTCTGGCTCCCTCATTTTTCACTCTACAGAAATAAAAAAGACATCACATGGTTCAGCAATGTCTCCTGTTACTCACTGTACTTATATTTTGGCCATAACCATTAGACTTTTGTCTCAAACTGCAGGAGTTTGGGAGGTGTTTTCCCATTCATCCTTATGGGGACATTTTCAAATTTCATCCTGCTACTGCTTCAGCATACATTCAGCTACAGAAACCGTTCAACTATCAAAATGTTTGGCTTTTTGAGCTCTTTCAGCTTTTCAACCTAGATAAAATATAATATAATGTAGATATGAAAGTTCTCAACGTACGTGGGGTGCGAATTAATATTCTGGAAATCTGAATGATAGCAGTAATCTCCTGATCGAGGCGCACGTTTTGATATATTTTTTGTTTGTGTGCGCTCAAAACTGCGGGGCAAGTGAACCGCCGAAAAACGGGAGGAAGAATAATAATAATAACAGAGACACACACACACACACACACACACACACACACACACACACACACACACACACACACACACACACACACACAGACGAAAACACAGTATATTTCCCAACATTTCAACTATATTTAACAATTATCTTTTCATTCATTCAAGCCATGAACTCCATTCCTGGGATGCCCTCTTGACCCAGTGCAGGTGGTGGGAGAGAGCAGGATGATGGACAAACTGTCATCGCTGCTGGTGAAGGAGTCCCACCCCCTGCAGGTCACTATCACCACACTGGTCAGCTTCTTCAGCGACAGACTGATACACCCCAAGTGTGTGAAGGAGAGGTATCACAGGTCCTTCCTTCCTGCTGCTGTCAGTCTACAATCAGCACTGCTCCCAGTAGACCTCACATGTGCACTGTGCAATACAAAACTCTACACATATCCACACACTGTTTGGTTTGCACTAGTTGGACAATTTTTAATAATCATATTTGTTATTTATTGTTTGTTGTAAATACTAAGTTCAAATTGTAAGTTCATATTGTAAATACTATGTATATATGAGTTAATTCTATTTCTTATCTTCTTATTATATTGTTTATTTTTTTACTTTGTATTATTGTTTAGTGTGACACTGTCCTTTGGCTGCTGTGACTAAGAAATTTCCCCATTTGCTGGACAAATAAAGGGATTCTGATTCTGATTCAAATATTTAAATGTTTCCAATCATCAATATATTGAGATTTATTGAATTTCTCAGTCTGATTCAGAGTATTTGACTCATTCTCACTGTAATATCTCTTCATACTCCATCAGCTGATATAATATAAATTGTTTTATGTTCTGTATTTAATGATATATAATATAATAATTCAATATTAATCAATCAATATTACTATTAAATAAGTTTTCTAATTAACATTGATGTTTTTTTTAATGTATTACATTCATAAAAATAAATATTAATCATGAACTGCAGCAGAGTCTGGGGTCTGTCTCAAGTGCTCAGATATCAGCCATCTCATTTGACAAATCACCTCGGATACAGATGACAGATAACACACACACACACACACAAATTTCCCCATTTGCTGGACAAATAAAGGAATTCTGATTCTGATTCAAATATTTAAATGTTTCCAATCATCAATATATTGAGATTTATTGAATTTCTCAGTCTGATTCAGAGTATTTGACTCATTCTCACTGTAATATCTCTTCATACTCCAACAGCTGATATAATATAAATTGTTTTATGTTCAGTATTTAATGATATATAATACAATAATTCAATATTAATCAATCAATATTACTATTAAATAAGTTTTCTAATTAACATTGATGTTTTTTTTAATGTATTACATTCATAAAAATAAATATTAATCATGAACTGCAGCAGAGTCTGGAGTCTGTCTCAAGTGCACAGATATCAGCCATCTCACTTGACAAATCACCTCGGATACAGATGACAGATAACACGGGAGGACTCTGATTGGACAGTTGTGTGGCGTGATTTTGGCCTTGATATAACCCTGGTCCGGCTCTGCTCGTCCCCTTTGACCTACTTGTAGGTAAGTACCAGTCATGTTTGACATGAGCACACTGAAATCGTTCATAAAAGTGGATTTTATTGAAGACATTAGACATTACTATCTCTCCTATGATCACGATAACTCATGATTTCGGAAAAATGAATGTAATTGTTTATGGTCGGTCTGTTTCATCAATATTAATCCGCTGTTGGCCCGGAGCTACTGGGCTCCGACTAGCCAAGCTAACGTGCGTTAGCTAACTGCTAACGGTCGGTCTGTTATAGCAGTAACGCTAGCGGAGCGCTAGCTCGAGTGACCGAGCGCTCGGCTAGTCGGAGCCCAGTAGCTCCGGGCCAGCAGCGGTTAGCAAAGCTACAGGGGTCCATAAGTACAGAATGTGTCTGTGTAGCTAACGGTAATGGGCCTCCGTCAGTCTGTTTCAATACAACACTATTAAGCATGCTAACGGCGCTACTAGGGTCTGGTACATAAACCAGTAGGCCGCAGTCGAAGCCAACAGCGGTGATTTGCTTTTTCTATGAAGAAAAGCTAACCGGAGCGAAAAGCTAACTGTGTGAATGTGTCTGTGTAGCTAACAGTAATGGGTCTCCGTCAGTCTGTTTCAATACAACACTATTAAGACGAGCTAACGGCGCTACTAGGCTCTGGTACATAAACCAGTAGGCCGCAGTCGAAGCCAACAGCGGTGATTTGCTTTTTCTATGAAGAAAAGCTAACTGTGCTAACATCCGTACATGTTTAACAAAAGGGAGCTTATTGAAGCTAGACATTACTGTCTCGTGATTTTGGTTAGGCTGATGTTTATGGCCGATCTGTTTCTATATAAGAACACTGAGCTAAAAGCTAAAACATAAGGCCGAGCTAGATGCTAACAGCGTGAACTCTGGCCTTTGGTCTCTGGTGGCGCGAGCGGCCATCTTCTCTGTTGGTGTGAACTGTACTGTCTCATGCATAGACCCTTAACACAGGTCAGATTTTTTAATAGATGTTACTCATAACATCCGTACATGTTGAACAAAAGTGAGCTTATTGAAGCTAGACATTACTGTCTCGTGATTTTGGTTGGACGGATGTTTATGGCCGATCTGTTTCTATATAAGAACAGCGGCCATCTTCTCTTCCGGTGTGAACTGGACTGTCATGCATAGATCATTAGCACAGGTCAGATTTTTAATAGGCGATATTACACTCATGATTTTGGGATTTTAAAAAAAGGGTTTTATTTAGGTATTCTGTTTTTATACAAGAACATTAATACAAGCTGAAAGCTGTATTTTTTTTTTTTATCCACTTGTTTAGTTTGACTAGTATTTAATACTCCCTTCTGTCCACCGAAAAGCACATTTCTCTTTTTCCGTGTTTGTTTGATTGTCTGTGATAAAATGTGATGAAATGTTTTTTTATTTAGTTAGAAAAGTATCATACTTAAATGTATTATACACTTTTACAACCTGCCTTGATTAAATGGAATAGGAAGCATTTTCATACGTGACTATTTTTGCTTTTGGGAATAAATGTGCATTCAGATGTTGATAAAATCTTGTACAGTTGAAGTTAATGTTGTTTTTACTTGTGTAGTATATTCATTGTCTCATAGTAATTCTTTGTTTTGAGAATACTGTGTAGTATAAAATCATTTATATCATTGATAGTTATTATAATATAGAATTATTTAAAAAAAAATACTGTGCCCAAAAACACACATTATGACAAGTACAGATGTACGTGTGTCTGTTATGCTATTAGCTTGTTGCTAATACTGACTCGTAACATTTGAGACACTTATCTTTTTATTGCACTTTCTCTTTTAGATTAAAGGGTTCCTGTGCTGCAGCTGAGAGTGACCATCCACTGAGATTAATCGCCCTCAACCGTCAGAGCAGAGCATCAACCTTGTGTATCACCACATCACCCACACACCCACAATCACCACATTCATTTTGCATACAAGATATTATATAACGTTGTCTTCAATTACATTTACTAACATTTGAGAAGCATTTCTCGTGTTTTCTTTGTTTTTGACTTTCAGCAGGATGCCCAGGAAGTCGAGGCGGTCTGCGGCGCTGAAGCAGCGCTGGACTAGGCTCAACCTGGAGGAGCCGAGTTCTCCCCCTCCCCCCCCGAAGGTACTTACACAGTAGATAAGCTTCTGTGTCGCAGTGACAACTGTCTGCATGAAAATGGCTGTAGAAATGTTACACCTATTGCTTTTTCCTTTTTTAATGCTGAGTTCTGTGTGTCTGCCATATCTTTGATGTTAATGTTTCTTCTTCAGACGGTGTCCCCTCCGGCCGGAGAGGAGCCTTCTAGCGGGTCAAGGACCAAGCGGACCAGGGAGACCCACCCCCTCTGCTCCCGCGCTCCAGTTGGCAACGTATGCTCTCTCTCACTCTCACTCTCACACTCTCACACACACACACACACACACACACACACGTGCAAAGACATTGTCTGAGGTTAAATGTGTTTGTAATGTTTGTATTGCTTTAAATGTTTTATTATATTTTGTTTTAACTTGTTTGTCTATCTTATGCTTGTTGTTGTTATGATTTATTATTATTTTATGTTTATTTTTTTTATCTGTCATCAGGTGGTTGGCTCTTCACCCCCAGCCAAGCCCTTCTGGAGCACCGGTCGTGCCGAGGTTCGTGCACGTAAGTATCCACCTGTTTTATCCCTAAATGAACAATAAATTAATGAATCATCAATATTACACTTTTTAAACTGGTTTTCATGTACTTTTTTTACTGGTATAAACAAGTGATTGTTGATGTTTCCTGGTAGGCTTTCCTTCATTAGTTTTACACTTTTTCTTTTTTTTAAAATCTGTTTTGTCCTTTACTAAACAGGCCGCGGTACTGGTTACCGCCATCGGGTGCGGAGGTGGCCAACTTCCAAGCTCACCGGACGGAGCCACAAGTTGGTCATCCCACCGGAGTCTCCTGACAAGAAGGTGCTATTATTGTCCAGTTTATGAAGGAAGTAATTGATCTTGAGAGGGATTAATGATTTTCATGCTAAAGAAATTGTCTTTGTTGTTGCAGTTTGTTCTGATTGTCGGGGACTCCCATCTCCGGGCCATCGTGGACGGCTTCGTCGTGATGCCAGAAGGGAAGTATACTTTTGGTTTCATGTCGACCCCTGGGGCCCATGCCGCTCAGCTGCGGACTGAGGTTGTTCACGCTGTTATTCCTCGGACCCCTGATGCTGTCTGTGTTCTTGCCCCCAGTAACAACCTGACGGCGAGCAGGACCGTGGACGAGGCAGCCGCGGACTACGGCCAACTCCTCGCTGCTGTGAGGGACCGCTGGCCGAAGGTAAGCATTTATGCATTTTTTTTGGCGTAGACACCTTTTTTTATTTATTTAGACAAACTGCATTTTGAAATGGGAAAGAGAGGGGGTGTGACATGCAGCAAAGGGATTTGAACCAGAGTCTGCTGCGTATGTGGCATGAGCTCTAACCACTCGACTACCTCCGCGCCCATGGTAAGCTTTTATTTCATGTCTCCCTTGTCCTGCATTCTTAGTAGTTTAACAACAATAGAAGTAGACTGACTACTCTAATAAGACTAATTGTATGAGCTTTTAAATAATAATGTGTACTTAATGTGGTGTGTGTGTGATTTTTGAATGAAACTGTCAGTTGGTGTTTTCTAAAATTTTGTTCTCTACAGGTCTTTGTGCTGGACTTCCCCCCCCGCCTGACTGAGGATGAGGAGCACCAGCGGGCCCTCCGCCAAGAGTTCCACCGCGTGGCAGCTCGTATGGGTATGTAAAACGATATCTTGTCAAGAAAAAGAAATGTACTTAAAAATGTCTGTGATGAACATAGTCATGATGCTACATGTGTGGATGTTGTAATGACTCACTTTTTTTCTTTTTTACATTTTAGGTGTGAGGTACTTCTCTGCCGAGGAGTACTTCCCCCGTACGCGCCTGGAGCTGTGGAGCAGAGACGGCGTAAGTAGAATATCTGTGTGATAGAAAAAGTCTAATTGTCTATAATTTCTTGTGTGTTAATATGAAACCGTCAACACGAGCTACGCTTTTTAGAGTTGAACTTTGTCTGTAAATGGATTTGTCATTCCTGCAGGTTCACCTGAGCGACCGTGAGGGGATGGGCATCCTCGCCGAGCTGCTGTGGACCTCCACGGAGCAGTTCCTGGAGACACCACCACCTCCTCCTCCCACGGTGTCTCCTACCCCTTCACAGCCGCTTAGGAAGGTTTCTCCTAAGCTGGTTGTGAAGGGCGAGGTACGTGCCCCTCTGTCTTCTGACCCCTTCCAATGGAAGGTCGTTGGTCAGAGCCCCAAGGTTAGTACGCTTTTTTATTATAACTATATTATCATTTGTGTTTACTTGTGTTTATGTACATTATGGTGAACAGGTTCACAGTCGTAACTTAAAAAGCACCTATTTAATCAAATATGTGTTGTGCTTTCCCAGTCGCAGGTTCCCGGTCAGGCCAGCGCGGCTCAGCAGCAGGTGACTAATTTTTCTTTTTTTCACAACAAGTTAACTGGTTAGTATTTAAACTTTGTGTATTTGACCAGACAAATATTCATGTCTTTTTTGTTTTTGTTTTTGTCTTTCACAGGAGAAGGAGTCCTTCCTCCCACTGAACCCAATTTGGTTCAGTAGCACGTCCCTTCGTGCTATGGAGCAAGTGTCTCCTTCTCGGCTGTCTGACGTGGCGGACGTCCCGTCTCCTCCGGCGCGCAAGAAGGTAAATGATCTGACATATTCTTCTCAGCTGTATTATAAAGTTTCTGCTGGTTCCCTACAGTTACTGGTGCTATGTTTTTATTTAACGGTGCAGGTGGCCTCCCCAGCGGCAGCCAGGCGTCGTAGGACCACGGAGAGACGCCCCCCTCGCAGCCAGTCTCCTGTGAACAACGTATGTTGCGCAATTGACACACAGTCAGTGTTTACAGTTGAAACGGTGTCTTCATGGAGACATAACTACATTGTCCACTCTGTCTGAATTTTAATATATTTGTCCTCATCTGTCAACAGCTGGTTGGATCCCCTCCAGCCAGGCTGTCACGGAGACTGGAGGACGACGCCCCCTCCAGCCCCCCCCCTCGGTCCAGGACCATGGACGGACCACCCCCCAGCACCCAAACTTCAGTGACCAACGTATGTTACTCTCTGACACAATCTCACACAGAACATGCACTGAGATGTGTAAAGTTTAACATGTTTGTTCTCATGTCTCAATAGCTGGTTGGATCCCCTCCAGCCAGGTTGTCCTGCAGTTTGGGTGATCCGGTGACCCCCTGCTCTTCACCGGCTGCCAAGGTAAATATTATTCCTATTGAATAAAGTTCATAATGTCATTAAAGTCTTCATTTTGCTGAATTATTTGTTCTCAGGTGGCCAGGATGAAGACTCCTTCACCGGCTGGACCGTCCCAGACCCTTAAAGCTGCGGCCTGTCATTCTCCTCGCCCAGCTAAGGTATTTGCTCCACAACTGACACACACAACGTTTACTGTAAAATCAGCTGTAACTACATTACACTGGTTCATTTAACATGTCTGATACCATATCTTTCTCTGCAGTTCACAAATGTCAGTGAGTAAATACATTTGGAAACTTGCTGCGTTGTGTTGTCTCATGTCTAAATATTAACTGGTGTTTATGACTTTTCACAGACCGTCTCGTCACCCGCATCGACCTGCTGGCCCTGGATCATCGACGACGGACTCTCCACCTCTCAGTCCCCTTCGAAAAAGGTAAGGACATTTACATTTGGGTTTATCGTGGGCTTAATAAAGTGTTTGTTTGAGGGGAAAGTATGGTTTACTTTCAACTGAAATGCCAAAACTATTAAGGAAATGAAGGAGAATTAATAATATATTATTGTTAATAATAAAAGTAATAATGGTAATACAATTATGAACAATAACTGAACAACTAGTTTGACACGATTTTATCAATTGTTTAAAGATACACAAGTAACGGAACAGAGGTTTTCTGATTTATTATCTTGGTCAGTTAACATCTTGAAGTGTCAATCTGGTGAGTTTAAAATTTCTGTCATGTTTTTTTTAACCATTTCAATGAATCCAATTCAAAAAAAAAAAAAGACCCAACCCAAAACCAACCTTTTTGTGCCATTGACTCCCATGTAAGCTACGTTTTTAATACACTGCCATTGTAGTATAAATTTAAATATTTATCAATGTTTTCATGTGTAATAGGTGTGAGACAAGTACTAGGGATGTATGAGAGTTGATAGTTATTAATTTAATTAAAGCTGCAGTAGGTAAAATGTTTTTAGTCACATTTCCTTAACCTGTCACTATGCTATGACTGTAGTATATGAAACAGTTAATTACTACAACTAATATTAATGTTAACTAGGCTTATGATTATGCTAATAAGTAATACTTTATGATAATTACTACAACTAATATTAATGTTAACTAGGCTTATGATTATGCTAATAAGTAATACTTTATGATAATGATTATAATTTATCTTATATTTCAGGTACCGGTTAGGGCTACTGTTAGGGCTACTGTTAGGGCTAGTCATAGTCAGAGTCACATGAGGTACAGGAAGTTCTCCAGGAACCACCAGTGTACCTGCATGTCCCTGACTTTTCTGGCGTATCAAAACGAGGGCTGTCAGTTCAACACTGCTGCCCTCGATAGAGTGCTGGCAAAGGGAGATTCGCTTTATGTAGATGTAAAACGTCAGCTGATCCGGAAAAAAACATTCCGCAGTGACCATCTCACTGTGGAAGAACTGCCCAAAAAAGTCCTGACTGACACAGAGGTGTGTAACGTCCACATGCCTGAAATCAGGTGTGGACTTGTGAAAGCCAGTGAAGGCCAGGATTGGTATCTGCCCCTAGCCACACAGTTAGAGTGTTTGTCAGGCGACGTTAATCTGGCTTTAATCATAGTTAGTCCGGAGTGCATTGCAGTTTTCCGTGACCAATCAGGCAGGTACGGTGTGTTTGATTCACACTCGAGAAACGCGGTGGGCTTACCTCACCCCCACGGAACTGCAATTATGAGGACCTTCTCGGAAATCAGTGACTTGGCTGACCACCTGCACAAACTCTTTTCAAATCGTGGACCTTCTGCCGGTTACGAGTTTGTGCCGGTGTCATTCGAAGCCATTGGTTCCAGAGAACGCCCTCAGGCATCTCCTAAACCCAGTACAGCTCTCCCACCAGCAGCAGAGCGTGTCCTTAAGACGGCTCCTGCACCGCCAGCGACAGCCCCTGCACCGCCAGCAGCAGCCCGCGCACCGACAGCGACAGCCCGCGCACCGCCGTCAGCAGCCCGCGCACCGCCGTCAGCAGCCCCCGTCCGCAAGACAGCCCGCGCACCGCCGTCAGCAGCCCCCGTCCGCAAGACAGCCCCCGTCCGCAAGACAGCCCGCGCACCGCCGTCAGCAGCCCCCGTCCGCAAGACAGCCCGCACACCGCCGTCAGCAGCCCCCGTCCGAAAGACAGCCCCCGCACCGCCGGCAGCAGCCCCCGCACCGCAAGCGTCGGAACCTGTCCTCAAGACTGCCCCCGCGCCGCCAGCAAAAGAGAATTTGACAAAGTGGCCAAAGCATCAGCGAAGAAAAGTGATGCGGAAAGCCAGCAAAAAACACACATTACTGTCTGGTGAACAAAGAAGCAACAAGTACAACAGCAAACTCCAAGCACAAAGGAGAAAATACGCCCAAGACGGTCTCGATCGGAAACAGCGATCCTTCGAATTTTACCACAAAAACGCAAAAGTTCGAGACAAGAAGAGGGAAGAAGTCGTCAGAAGATACAGGGAAGATGCTACTTTCAGAAGACGACAGAAGACTTACGTCACAAAGAAGTACAAGGAAGATGCCGCGTTCTGCACCAGACAGAAGAAAGTCATTACAGATAGATACAGAGAAGATGCCGCGTTCCGCACCAGACAGAAGAAAGTCATTACAGAAAGATACAAGGAAGATGCCACGTTCCGCGCCAGACAGAAGAGGTACATGACTGACAGATACAGATCAGATGCAGCGTTTCGGAGCAGACAAACATTTGGCATGTCTCTGAGATACAACACAGATCAAAGCTATAGGCAAAAGCAAAAGCACAAGTTCAATGTTAGATATCAGAATGATCTGGAATTTAGACGTCGTTTCAATCAACGTTGCAACCAGCAGAGAAAAACCAAATTGGACACAAATGCTGCCTTTAGTGTATTTTACAAGATGCGGAAAGCGCTTAGAATCAGACGCAAATACAGACAAATTGTGCACCACCGCCCCAAGCCCCTGATTGATCCGGTGATCGCAGTAGCCATAGCTGTCTTTCGTGAGTCCATTAGCCATGGACCCACATACATTTGTACCGTTTGTCACAGAGCCATGTTTCCTAATCAGGTCAAAGAATGTAAAAGACAAAAATATAGGGAGCACGCAAAAGTGGCGGCAGCATGCTTGACAAGAAAATATGTTCACTTTTGCGACGGCGAGTGCTCTACCCCTTGCTCTGTGCCACAAGAGAGACTGCATGAGTGGATATGCGACACCTGTGACGGCCACCTTGGCAGAGGACGCATACCACCCATGGCAGTCGCAAACAATTTAGAGTTGGCGCCCATCCCCACAGAATTGGCTACACTTAATATGCTTGAGAGGCAGCTGATTTCAAAAATCCTTCCCTTTGCCAAAATTGTTGCTCTGCCAAAAGGCCAACAGAGGGCAGTCCACGGAGCTGTTGTGTGCGTTCCAGCAGAGGTGCAATCGATCGTCAACAGTCTCCCAAGGCCCAGAGCAGAAGCGCAGCTGCTTCAAGTCAAATTGAAAAGGCATATTAAGTACAAAGGTTACCAGCACTTCTACACCGTTAATATGCAGAATGTGCTAGCTGCCCTTGCAAAATTGAGAGAAACGCATTCGGAATATAGAAATGTGTTTATCGACGAGACTGCCACTTTCGACTGTCTGCTCGAAGAAGAGGAGCCCAGCATCCCAGAGGAAGATAGGGATGTCGATTTGGAGGAATTTTTTAACAGTCAAAATGAACCGGGACAGTTCGAGGCAGCTGAAGAAGAAGAGGAGGAGCTGAGACCGCAGCCCAGCTCAGAAGAGGAGCCCATCCCAGAAGAGTTCAGACCGGAAGAGGAGCCGAGCATCCCAGAGGACGATAGGGATGTAGATTTGGATGATTTTTTTCAGAGCCAAAATGAACCGGGACAGTTGGAGGAGCTGAGACCAGAGCCCATCGGAGAAGAGGAGCCCATCGGAGAAGAGTATCCCAGCATCCCAGAGGACGATATGGATGTAGATTTAGAGGAGTTCTTCAAAAGCGAAAATGAACCGGGACAGTCAGAAGCCGCTGAGGAGGAAGAAGAGGAGGAGCTGAGACCAGGCCTCTCCCTGGACACTTGCATGCAGCCCCCCGACATTGCACAGGAAATCCTTTCATATGGCGACGGCGTATTTAGTGTTGCCCCCGCGCAAGGCAACAAACCGGTTGGTTTTTTCACCGTACCCAAGTTAGAGGCCATGGCTTTTCCTGTGCAATTTCCGACGGGAGAGAACACGTTGGACGAAGATAGAAGCGTCTCCCTGTCCCCGAGTCTCTACTTTAATTGTAGGCTCTTTGCTGCAGATGCGCGTTTTGCAAGTGACCAGAGTTATCTTTTCTTTGCGCAGTTTGTTACAGAGACTCACCTCGCGACCAGTAGCATGTCTATACAAATGCGCAAAGGAAAGTCCAAAACCAGAGACGGCCGTAGGATCAATAACGTCATGCTCCAGGATAAGGACGAAGTAGAGCGGCTCATTATGAACCAAGACGCGACTAGGTTCATGCAACCTCTCAGAGGCACTCCAGCCTATTGGAACAAAACCCTCAAAGACGTGCACGCGATGGTTCGTCAAATTGGAAAACCGACATTTTTTGCGACGTTCTCTGCTGCTGAGATGAGATGGCCTGAGTTCATAGAGGCCATCAAAGCTCAGCAGGGTGAACAACAACAACCGTTTTCAGATTTGGATTGGAAAACAAAATGCGACATTCTGAGAAGTAACCCCGTCACAGTAATGCGCATGTTTGAAAAGAGAGTCGAAGCTCTCATGACAAACCTCATCCTCTCTCCCGCACAACCGCTCGGGGAAGTAGATGATTATTTTTATCGCGTCGAGTTCCAAGCCAGGGGAAGCCCGCACATCCACATGCTTATTTGGATAAAAGATTCGCCTAAATTCGAAGACGCCTCCGATAGAGAAATCAGGGAATTTATAGATCGTTATATTAGTTGCAAAATGCCCGACCCTGACGCAGATCCGGAACTCCACAAAACAGTGTCAGAGGTTCAGGTGCACAGCAGGAAACATTCAAAGTCCTGTAAGAAGGGTAATGTAGCCTGCAGGTTCGGCTTTCCAAAACTACCGATGGATAAAACGTTCATCACCAGGCCCCCCACTATTAATTGCCACCAAAAAGAAGATCAAGATGATGCAGACTTCGAAGCAGAAATAGCGGAGCAGAAAAAGGCCCTCGCAGACCAACAAAAATTGGCTAAACAAACGCTCCAACCACTTAGAGATCTGCTTATGGATCCGGCCGCTTCGTTCAGCAGTTTGACAGACTTGCTTTGCCGGTGCAACTTGACTCACGAAGAATACGTCGACGCCGCAGAGTGCCTGGCAAACAGTCACGTCGTGATGCTGAGGCGCCATCCAAATGATTGTTGGGTTAATGCCTACAATCCCGATTTGCTTAGGGCGTGGAACGCAAATATGGACATCCAGTACGTCATAGACGATTATAGCTGCATCATGTACATGATGTCGTACGTAACAAAACCGGAGCACGAGATGACGGAATTCCTTAAGAACGTCATCAAAGATGTTAAGCAATCTGACGTTAACGAGCGCGACGAAATGAAACAAATTATGCAGGCCTACTCTAAACACAGAGAGGTCAGCGCTCAAGAGGCCGTAGCCCGTACCTGCAGCTTACGCCTCAAGAAGTGCTCCCGATCCGTGGCCTTCATTCGGACCGACGAGGACGGCGTGAGAATGAGTCACCCCATGGGTAGACTGGAAAAAATGGACCCGCAATCGGAGGACGTATGGATGTCGGGGTTGCCTGAGAAATACATCAACAGACCTCGCGATCGAGAGTTTGAAGGCATGTGCCTGGCCGAGTTTGTGTCGGAGTACAGGGTACTCTACGGCCATCAAAAGGAAAGTCCGAACGCCATTTCGCTGTTAAACGATCAGGGATATATCCAAAAGAGAACCGTGGGAAAACCGGCGATTATTAGATTCACGCGCTTCTCTGAGGAAAAAAATCCAGAAAAGTTTTACAGACGACTGCTGAAACTTTATCTGCCACATCGATCCGACGCCGATCTGACAGATAACGCGTACCCCACTTACGAACAGTTTTACAAGTGTGGCGAGAAGTGGGGTATGACAGTAGAGCAAATTGTGGGGCGCAACAAAAAACGCTACGAGGGCCAGGGAAAAAGCATGGACGCTGCGTTTGAACAGCTTGAGGTGTGCGGTCCTCTCGTGAATGCGTGGAACTCTTTTGCGCCCGAAGTCGAAGTAGACAGGCTGGAGTGCATGGCGGAACTCGAACCTCGCGATCAGGACGAAAACGGCGAAGACGTCCCGGAATTCGGCACTAAAAAGGATAAGGGGAGCTCTATGCCTAGAATAGATGCTCCAGAGTTGAGTCCAGACTTTGTTAGGAAAATGTACCAAAGTCTGAACGAAACTCAGGCTTCCGTTTTCTACAGCGTTCGACAGTGGTGCTTTGACCTAGTCTGGGGCCACAATCCAGAACCGTTTTATTACTTCCTATCGGGAGGGGCTGGATGTGGCAAATCGCATGTGATCAAGTGCATTCACCACGAGGCAACGAGAGTTCTGCGTGAGCTCCCGAGATTTCGGGACGACGCAGACATGTCCCAACCGGCAGTGCTGCTGACCGCATTCACGGGTACAGCGGCATTCAACATATCAGGCAACACGTTGCACTCGATTCTCAAATTGCCAAGGTCCTTGAAGCCACCTTATCAAGGTCTTGGAAATGCACTGGACGAGGTCAGAGCAACGCTGGCGAACGCTGAGATTCTCATCATCGACGAGATATCCATGGTCTCTAAAGAGCTATTTGCCTACGTGCATTGGCGATTTCAGCAGATCAGGGGTAATCGGAAGCCGTTCGGAGGCATGTCTGTCCTGGCCGTAGGTGACTTTTATCAACTGCCGCCCCTTGGTAAAGCCAAGCCGCTGTGTGTGTACGAAGAGACCGAGTTTGATCTCTGGAAGGATCACTTCAAAATGGTCACCCTGACAGAGATCATGCGACAGAAAGACGATCGAGCTTTTGCTGAACTCTTGAACCGTCTCAGGGTGAAGCAAAAGCAAGATCCTTTGTTAGATGAAGACAGGCTCTTGCTTACACAGGCGGTGGCTGATAGTCAGCATTGCACAGCACAGGGTCTACACATCTACGCCACAAACAAAGAAGTAGACCGTCACAACGCCGACATCGTAAACGCCTCCTACGAGAACGCGACTGCCATTGCAGCTCGTGATTTTCGAAAAGACCCCAGAACTGGCTGCATGACGTTTGTGTCTGGGCAAATTAAAGGACACAGGCGAGACTTGCCCGACAACATAATGGCTGCTCAAGGAGTACGCGTTATGTTGATCCGAAATTTAGATGTGGAGGACGGCCTCGTGAACGGTACATTTGGAACCATTTCGAACATTGTATTTGAAGAACCACAAGGCGTGAAGATGATTGGACTCCTGCTGGACAATCCTACAGCAGGACAGAGATTCCGCAAAAAAATGTTAGGTCCCTCAGATAACTCGGTGTACATAGAAAGATCTGAGGAGCACCTAAGTAATAGAAAGGGGGTTGTTCGTCGCCAGTTCCCCCTCAAATTAGCTTTCGCGTGTACGACCCACAAAGTTCAAGGAATGACCATGCCGTCGGCCGTTGTGTGTCTGAAGCGTGTTTTTGAGCCCGGTATGGCCTACGTTGCTCTCAGCCGCACAACGTCGCTTCAAGGTCTCACCATCCTTGACTTTGATGAGAAAAAAATTTACGCTGACCCCAAGATCAAGACAGCTCTGGAAAGTATGCCTCAAGCATCTTTCCAAAGCTGTCGACCATTGTTGACGCTGTTGAAATCTGTTAAACAAACTCCAAAGGTTTTGACAATCGTCCACCACAACACGCAGGGTCTGCCATGTCACATGGTGGACCTGAAATCGCATCACGAGCTCCGACAAGCAGATGTGCTTTGCCTAACAGAGACACACTTGTCGGGCTCCTCTGTCGCTGAAATTTTTCATTTGGAGGGGCACACCATGTTCACACGTAGCAGACAGCTGTCTTACAACAGCTGTGTGAACATGGCCAAAAAAGAGGGAGGTGGAGTTGCGATGTACTGTAGAGACACTGTTCAAGCAGAGCCTCGCAGGTACATGCAAAACGTCACTGATTTGGAGTTTGTTGTCGTCAAAATTGAGGCTCCAGTCAAAGTGCTAATAGCGACTGTGTACAAACCGCCAAGTTTTCAACTGGGAATCTTTCTCCCAAACTTGGAAAAGCTCTTGGACTCATTGGAAATGTCAGGTCAGCAGCCCATCGTTGTTTGTGGCGATTTTAACGAGGACCTCCTTTCAAAAGGGACAAAAAGTATCCGAGATTTGTTTCAGTCCAGAGGGTACACTCAATTAGTAGCAAATTCGACAACCGAAAAGAACACACTGATTGACCACATTTATATTTCACATCCCGATAAATGTCTTCAATCAGGTGTTCTCCAAACGTATTACAGTTACCACAGTCCAGTTTATTGTGTTTTGACTGACTAATAGCCTCTCCAGCTGTTCTGTCCAAGACCTGTTGTGCCACGTTTTACAGTGTATCTGGAGTCTGTGATTTGGTTATTTATTGAGCTAATTCATTTATTGAGCTAATTATCATTGTGATTTATTGAGCCAAGTGATTTGTGATTTATTGAGCTAATTATCATTGTTAAATCATGCTGTAATTTATTTCAGGATTTACTCGTTTAGTCTTTGTGCATTTTGTCATGTAATTGTTTTTCATATGTATGTTGTTACAGTGGCATGTCTTGGCTGGAAATGGTTTAATCTTGTGGAAATGTAAATGTCTTTATTTATATATTTGTGTATTTGTTCATTTTAGAATGGGGTCAGCAAATTCTTCTCATGAGGTCACAAAAGTTACCATGTAATTATGTATTTTTAATCATGCATGTATCATGTAATGTAATTGTATTTTTAATCATGCATGTATCATGTAATCTAATTTTATTTTTAATCATGCATCTATCATGTAATGTTATTGTGTTTTTATTGTATTTTCTTTTTTTTACTGTATTTTCTTTTTTTTCTTTTTCTTTTTCTTTTTCTGCTGGGTTGTTGTCACTATTCATCGTTGCAGGGAGGAAGCTGAACATCCAGCTGAGATGCAGACCAAGCTGCATGTCAAACCAGGTCCATCACAAGGTAAGTGTCTTTTTTTTCCTTTTTTTTTTTTTGAGTGATTCATTTGCATTGAGTGATTTAACTCAATGATGATGTCATTGTCTTTCTAGGATGATCCAGTGAGAAAGACCCCCAGAGGACTTCAGCAGATCTCTCTCCAGCGACGACAACAACCCAGGAGAAAATAAGGGAAGTAAGATTTAGTTAAATTCTCATCTTTCAATTCAGTCTTTGAAATTTGTAACCAATTTATGTCTTTTAAATCTGACAACATATTATACAGACAGCAGGAAGAAGACCTTCAGAAGACTGCAGCACCAATAAGGGAAGTAAGATTTCGTTAAATTCTCAACTTTCACTTCACTCTTTTGAAATCTGTAACCAATTTGTGTTTTAAATCTGACATTTACAGACAGCAGGAAGAAGACCGCCAGAGGACTGCAGCAACAATAAGGGAAGTAAAATTTCGTTATATTCTCAACTTTCACTTCAGTCTTTGAAACCTGTAACCAATTTGTCTTTGAAATCTGACATTTACAGACGGCAGGAAGAAGACCTCCAGAGGACTGCAGCAACAATAAGGGAAGTAAAATTTCGTTAAATTCTCAACTTTCACTTCAGTCTTTGAAACCTGTAACCAATTTGTCTTTGAAATCTGACATTTACAGACGGCAGGAAGAAGACCTCCAGAGGACTGCAACAACAATACGGGAAGTAAGATTTCATTAAATTCTCAACTTTCACTTCAGTCTTTGAAATCTGTAACTAATTTATGTCTTTTAAATCTGGCAACATTTATACAGACGGTGGGAAGAAGACCTCCAGAGGACTGCAACAACAATACGGGAAGTAAGATTTCATTAAATTCTCAACTTTCACTTCACTCTTTTGAAACCTGTAACTAATTTATGTCTTTTAAATCTGGCAACATTTATACAGACGGTGGGAAGAAGACCTCCAGAGGACTGCAGCAACAATAAGGGAAGTAAGAGTTTTTCAACTTTGACTTTTTTTCACTCCAGGAAGAAAGCCGCCTGCTTTTTTTTTTTTTTTTTAAGAAAAATAAACGTTATCTCTGTTACAAAATGATGGTGTATGCCTCTTGAATTATTAATTATGTTCCATGTTTAGCTTTAGTTTGTAACAAACACCATAGATGAAGATGCTGAGAATGAATGGTAGGTGGTGAAATGAATACATTGTAGCATTGTAGTGTAGTGTAGTATTGTATCATAGCATTGTCAATCCTCATTTCTCATTGACAATGAAAAAAATGAAACCGTTTTTCAAAAATCAACATCTCTGGCATAGTTTGACCTAGACACACTAGTCAAACTTAAAATGTAGATCTAAAAGTTCTCAACGTACGTGGGGTGCGAATTTGCACAGAGCACAGCCCACTCTCGCGATTTCCCAACGGGAAATTGTCTAGTGTTTGTATTACTACACCCCCTTGCCTGATTTCGGCACTTAACTCGTCCCACACCGTTGAGCGCACACAAACAAAAAATATATCAAAACGTGCCCCTCGGTCGGACTCGGTATGCTATTATTCAGTTTTCCAGAATATTAATTTTTCGCGTCGTAAGACGCGAAAAACTGTTTCCCATCAGAATGAATGGGACGAGGTCAAAAGAACTCGCAAATCTGCCTCTTTTTCAAACATCTCCTGCTCTGGCCTACTTCCACCTAGAAACACCATTCAAACTTTAAAATGTAGGCACAGGTCTTGTCTATTTGAGTTGTATTTGAACTTTTTTCCTACGATGTTTCATTTTTGAACCCTGACCCTCTAATGATGGTGAGTGATTTTGGAAAAACTCAGGACTTTATAATGGGTGTGTATTGCGTGAGCTAGAATGCAGAACATCACTGAGTCTCCCCCACACACACAGAGACAGAGACAGAGAGAGAGACACACAGACACACAGACAGACACACACGGACACACACACAGAGACAGACAGATAGACAGGGACACACACACAGAGACAGACAGATAGACAGAGACACACACACACACGCACACACAGACAGACACACACACTCCTTATGGGGACATTTTCAAATTTCATCCTGCTACTGCTTCAGCATACATTCAGCTACAGAAACCGTTCAACTATCAAAATGTTCGGCTTTTTAAGCTCTTTCAGCCTAAACTACTGAAAAGGTAGATATGAAAGTTCTCAACGTACGTGGGGTGCGAATTTGCACAGAGCACAGCCCACTCTCGCGATTTCCCAACGGGAAATTGTCTAGTGTTTGTATTACTACACCCCCTTGCCTGATTTCGGCACTTAACTCGTCCCACACCGTTGAGCGCACACAAACAAAAAATATATCAAAACGTGCGCCTTGCTCTGACTCGGTATGCTATTATTCAGTTTTCCAGAATATCAATTTTTCGCGTCGTAAGACGCGAAAAACTGTTTCCCATAAGAATGAATGGGACGAGGTCAAAAGTCTGCGTCTTTTTCAAACATCTCCTGCTCTGGCCTACTTTCACCTAGAAACACCATTCAAACTTTAAAATGTAGGCACGGGTCTTGTCTATTTGAGTTGTATTTGAACTTTTTTCCTACGATGTTTCGTTTTTGAACCCTGACCCTCTAACGATCGTGAGTGATTTTGGAAAAACTCAGGACTTTATAATGGGTTTGTATTGCGTGAGCTAGAATGCAGAACATCACTGAGTCTCCCCCACACACACACAGAGAGAGAGACAGAGAGAGAGACACACACAGACACACAGACAGACACACACGGACACACACACACAGAGACAGACAGATTGACAGAGACACACACATAAACACACGCACACACAGACAAACACACACACTCCTTATGGGGACATTTTCAAATTTCATCCTGCGACTGCTTCATCATACGTTCAGCTACAGAAACCGTTCAACTATCAAAATGTTTGGCTTTTTAAGCTCTTTCAGCCTAGATATAATATAATGTAAATATGAAAGTTCTCAACGTACGTGGGGTGCGAATTTGCACAGAGCACAGCCCACTCTCGCGATTTCCCAACGGGAAATTGTCTAGTTATTATTCTTCCTCCCGCTTTTTTTTGACGGTTAACTTGCCCCGCAGCTTTGAGCGCACACAAACAAAAAATATATCAAAACGTGCGCCTCGATCGGACTCGGTGTGCTATCATTCAGATTTCCAGAATATTAATTTTTCGCGTCGTAAGACGCGAAAAACTGCGAAAAATTTCCCATAAGAATGAATGGGACGAGGAAAAAAAAGATCGCAAATCTTCCACGTTTTTCAAACATGTCCTGCTCGGCCCTACGTTGACCTAGAAACACCATTCAAACTTTAAAACGTAGGCACGGGTCTTGTCTATCTGAGTTGTATTTGAAGTTTTTTCCCACGATGTTTCGTTTTTGAACTCTGACCCTTGAAAGATGGTGAGTGATTTTGGAAAAATTCAGGACTTTATAATGGGTGTGTATTGCGGAATGTTCGTGCAGAGCCAACTGCCAGAGTGGGGGGAGACTCAGAAAAACTCTCACAACTTTTCTCTTTCTCTGACGACCACAGCCACACATTACACAGTAGAAGAGTGATTTTTTCACCAAGTTGTAGGCACACTTGTCTTCTTTCTCCCAATGTGTCCACTTTATTGGTAGGATTTACGGTTTTTGATTTATCTGCCTCCAACCGACAAGAGTAGCTCACAACTGCTCCATTTACCCCAATGTTAATCTGGAGGAGGATTTTCGAGGATTTTCCAAACTGCCCCTGTTTTTAACTCGCTCCTTTTACCACATTTCAGAAGCTAGGACCACCAAAAATAATGGCTGTGTTCTTTAAGGCCTTCCTGGCTTGATGGTGAAGAAAATTTTCCAATATCATGTTTGGTTTTGAAGATATAGCACTAGTTTGAGGTCATAAATGTGAGGCAGAAGTCACTCTCAAATCAGCTGTCCCAGGTGGTTGCTGGGGCTTAACGACAACCATCACCGCGGCAACCAAGCTGAACTGGGCCAGCAGAGACACACACACACACACAGAGAGACAGACAGACAGACAGACACAGACACGCACACACACACAGACAGACATACAGATAGACAGACACACACATGCACACGTACACATAGACAGATGACAGACAGACAAACAGACACACACAGACACACACAGACAGACAGACAGACATACACACACACAGACAGACACACACATCGCGTCGCAAGACGTGAAAAACTGTGAAAAACTTCCCATAATTTACACACAGACACACACAGACAGACAGACAGACAGACAGACACACACAGACACACACACACACAGACACACACAGACACACACACACACAGACACACACACACACACACACACATAGACACACACGTCGCGTCGTAAGACGCGAAAAACTTCCCGTAGTTTACACAGACACACACACAGAGACACACAGACACACACAGTATATTTCCCAACATTTCAACTATATTTAATGATTATCTTTTCATTCATTCAAACCAGGAAATCCATTCCTGGGATGCCCTCTTGACCCAGTGCAGGTGGTAGGAGAGAGCAGGATGATGGACAAACTGTCATCACTGCTGGTGAAGGAGTCCCACCCCCTGCAGGTCACTATCACCACACTGGTCAGCTTCTTCAGCGACAGACTGATACACCCCAAGTGTGTGAAGGAGAGGTATCGCAGGTCCTTCCTTACTGCTGCTGTCAGTCTACAATCAGCACTGCTCCCAGTAGAGCTCACATGTGCACTGTGCAATACAAAACTCTACACATATCCACATACTTTTTGGTTTGCACTAGTTGGACAATTTTTAATACTCATATTTGTTATTTATTGTTTGTAAATACAAAATAGCAAACTGTTCATACTTACACTGTTCATATTATAAATACTATGTTATATTGTAAATACTAAGTTCAAATTGTAAGTTCATATGGTAAATACTATGTATATATGAGTTAATTCTATTTCTTATCTTCTTATTATTGTTTATTTTTTTACTTTGTATTATTGTTTAGTGTGACACTGTCCTTTGGCTGCTGTGACTAAGAAATTTCCCCATTTGCTGGACAAATAAAGGAATTCTGATTCTGATTCTGATTCAAATATTTAAAGGTTTCCAATCATCAATATATTGAGATTTATTGAATTTCTCAGTCTGAATCAGAGTATTTGACTCATTCTCACTGTAATATCTCTTCATACTCCATCAGCTGATATAATATAAATTGTTTTATGTTCTGTATTTAATGATATATAATATAATAATTCAATATTAATCAATCAATATTACTATTAAATAAGTTTTCTAATTAACATTGATGTTTTTTTTAATGTATTACATTCATAAAAATAAATATTAATCATGAACTGCAGCAGAGTCTGGAGTCTGTCTCAAGTGCTCAGATATCAGCCATCTCATTTGACAAATCACCTCGGATGCAGATGACAGATAACACAGGAGGACTCTGTGACTAAGAAATTTCCCCATTTGCTGGACAAATAAAGGAATTCTGATTCTGATTCAAATATTTAAAGGTTTCCAATCATCAATATATTGAGATTTATTGAATTTCTCAGTCTGATTCAGAGTATTTGACTCATTCTCACTGTAATATCTCTTCATACTCCATCAGCTGATATAACATAAATTGTTTTATGTTCTGTATTTAATGATATATAATATAATAATTCAATATTAATCAATCAATGTTACTATTAAATAAGTTTTCTAATTAACATTGATGTTTTTTTAATGTATTACATTCATAAAAATAAATATTAATCATGAACTGCAGCAGAGTCTGGAGTCTGTCTCAAGTGCTCAGATATCAGCCATCTCATTTGACAAATCACCTCGGATACAGATGACAGATAACACAGGAGGACTCTGTGACTAAGAAATTTCCCCATTTGCTGGACAAATAAAGGAATTCTGATTCTGATTCAAATATTTAATTTGTTTCCAATCATCAATATATTGAGATTTATTGAATTTCTCAGTCTGATTCAGAGTATTTGACTCATTCTCACTGTAATATCTCTTCATACTCCATCAGCTGATATAATATAAATTGTTTCATGTTCTGTATTTAATGATATATAATATAATAATTCAATATTAATCAATCAATATTACTATTAAATAAGTTTTCTAATTAACATTGATGTTTTTTTAATGTATTACATTCATAAAAATAAATATTAATCATGAACTGCAGCAGAGTCTGGAGTCTGTCTCAAGTGCTCAGATATCAGCCATCTCATTTGACAAATCACCTCGGATGCAGATGACAGATAACACAGGAGGACTCTGTGACTAAGAAATTTCCCCATTTGCTGGACAATTAAAGGAATTCTGATTCTGATTCAAATATTTAAATGTTTCCAATCATCAATATATTGACATTTATTGAATTTCTCAGTCTGATTCAGAGTATTTGACTCATTCTCACTGTAATATCTCTTCATACTCCATCAGCTGATATAATATAAATTGTTTTATGTTCTGTATTTAATGATATATAATATAATAATTCAATATTAATCAATCAATGTTACTATTAAATAAGTTTTCTAATTAACATTGATGTTTTTTTAATGTATTACATTCATAAAAATAAATATTAATCATGAACTGCAGCAGAGTCTGGAGTCTGTCTCAAGTGCTCAGATATCAGCCATCTCATTTGACAAATCACCTCGGATACAGATGACAGATAACACAGGAGGACTCTGTGACTAAGAAATTTCCCCATTTGCTGGACAAATAAAGGAATTCTGATTCTGATTCAAATATTTAATTTGTTTCCAATCATCAATATATTGAGATTTATTGAATTTCTCAGTCTGATTCAGAGTATTTGACTCATTCTCACTGTAATATCTCTTCATACTCCATCAGCTGATATAATATAAATTGTTTCATGTTCTGTATTTAATGATATATAATATAATAATTCAATATTAATCAATCAATATTACTATTAAATAAGTTTTCTAATTAACATTGATGTTTTTTTAATGTATTACATTCATAAAAATAAATATTAATCATGAACTGCAGCAGAGTCTGGAGTCTGTCTCAAGTGCTCAGATATCAGCCATCTCATTTGACAAATCACCTCGGATGCAGATGACAGATAACACAGGAGGACTCTGTGACTAAGAAATTTCCCCATTTGCTGGACAATTAAAGGAATTCTGATTCTGATTCAAATATTTAAATGTTTCCAATCATCAATATATTGACATTTATTGAATTTCTCAGTCTGATTCAGAGTATTTGACTCATTCTCACTGTAATATCTCTTCATACTCCATCAGCTGATATAATATAAATTGTTTTATGTTCTGTATTTAATGATATATAATATAATAATTCAATATTAATCAATCAATGTTACTATTAAATAAGTTTTCTAATTAACATTGATGTTTTTTTAATGTATTACATTCATAAAAATAAATATTAATCATGAACTGCAGCAGAGTCTGGAGTCTGTCTCAAGTGCTCAGATATCAGCCATCTCATTTGACAAATCACCTCGGATACAGATGACAGATAACACAGGAGGACTCTGTGACTAAGAAATTTCCCCATTTGCTGGACAAATAAAGGAATTCTGATTCTGATTCAAATATTTAATTTGTTTCCAATCATCAATATATTGAGATTTATTGAATTTCTCAGTCTGATTCAGAGTATTTGACTCATTCTCACTGTAATATCTCTTCATACTCCATCAGCTGATATAATATAAATTGTTTCATGTTCTGTATTTAATGATATATAATATAATAATTCAATATTAATCAATCAATATTACTATTAAATAAGTTTTCTAATTAACATTGATGTTTTTTTAATGTATTACATTCATAAAAATAAATATTAATCATGAACTGCAGCAGAGTCTGGAGTCTGTCTCAAGTGCTCAGATATCAGCCATCTCATTTGACAAATCACCTCGGATACAGATGACAGATAACACAGGAGGACTCTGTGACTAAGAAATTTCCCCATTTGCTGGACAAATAAAGGAATTCTGATTCTGATTCAAATATTTAATTTGTTTCCAATCATCAATATATTGAGATTTATTGAATTTCTCAGTCTGATTCAGAGTATTTGACTCATTCTCACTGTAATATCTCTTCATACTCCATCAGCTGATATAATATAAATTGTTTCATGTTCTGTATTTAATGATATATAATATAATAATTCAATATTAATCAATCAATATTACTATTAAATAAGTTTTCTAATTAACATTGATGTTTTTTTAATGTATTACATTCATAAAAATAAATATTAATCATGAACTGCAGCAGAGTCTGGAGTCTGTCTCAAATGCTCAGATATCAGCCATCTCATTTCACAAATCACCTCGGATACAGATGACAGATAACACAGGAGGACTCTGATTGGACAGTTGTGTGGCGTGATTTTGGCCTTGATATAACCCTGGTCCGGCTCCGCTCGTCCCCTTTGACCTACTTGTAGGTAAGTACCAGTCATGTTTGACATGAGCACACTGAAATCGTTCATAGAAGTGGATTTTATTGAAGACTTTAGACATTACTATCTCTCCTATGATCACGATAACTCATGATTTCGGAAAAATGAATGTAATTGTTTATGGTCTGTCTGTTTCATCAATATTAATCCGCTGTTGGCCCGGAGCTACTGGGCTCCGACTAGCCAAGCTAACGTGCGGTCTGTTATAACAATAACGCTAGCGGAGCGCTATCTTCGAGCGGCCGAGCTCTCGGCTAGTCGGAGCCCAGTAGCTCCGGGCCAACAGCGGTTAGCAAAGCCACAGGGGTCCATAAGTACAGAATGTGTCTGTGTAGCTAACAGTAATGGGCCTCCGTCAGTCTGTTTCAACACAACACTATTAAGACGAGCTAACGGCGCTACTAGGCTCTGGTGCATAAACCAGCAGGCCGCAGTCGAAGCCAACCGCGGTGACTTTGCTTTTTCTATGGTGAAACGCTAACCGGAGCGAAAAGCTAACTGTGTGAATGTGTCTGTGTAGCTAACAGTAATGGGCCTCCGTCAGTCTGTTTCAATACAACACTATGAAGACGAGCTAACTGCGCTACTAGGCTCTGGTACATAAACCAGTAGGCCGCAGTCGAAGCAAACAGCCGTGATTTGCTTTTTCTATGAAGAAAAGCTAACTGTGCTAACATCCGTACATGTTTAACGAAAGGGAGCTCATTGAAGCTAGACATTACTGTCTCGTGATTTTGGTTAGACTGATGTTTATGGCCGACCTGTTTCTATATAAGAACACTGAGCTAAAAGCTAAAACATAAGGCCGAGCTAAATGCTAACAGCGTGAACTATGGCCTTTGGTCTCTGGTGGCGCGAGCGGCCATCTTCTCTGTCGGTGTGAACTGTACTGTCTCATGCATAGACCCTTAACACAGGTCAGATTTTTTAATAGATGTTACTCATAACATCTGTACATGTTTAACAAAAGTGAGCTTATTGAAGCTAGACATTACTGTCTCGTGATTTTGGTTAGACTGATGTTTATGGCCGACTTGTTTCTATATAAGAACACTGAGCTAAAAGCTAAAACATAAGGCCGAGCTAGATGCTAACAGCGTGAACTCTGGCCTTTGTTCTCTGGTGGCGCGAACGGCCATCTTCTCTTCCGGTGTGAACTGGACTGTCATGCATAGATCATTAGCACAGGTCAGATTTTTAATATGAGATATTACACTCATGATTTTGGGATTTAAAAAAAAGGGTTTTATTTAGGTATTCTGTTTTTATACAAGAACATTAATACAAGCTGAAAGCTGTATTTATTTATTTTAATCTATCTACTTGTTTAGTTTGACTAGTATTTAATACTCCCTTCTGTCCACCAAAAAACACATTTCTCTTTTTCTGTTTGATTGACTGTGATGAAATGTGATGAAATGTTTTTTGATTTAGTTAGAAAAGTATCATACTTAAATGTATTATACACTTTTACAACCTGCCTTGATTAAATGGAATAGGAAGCATTTTCATTCGTGACTATTTTTGCTTTTGGGAATAAATGTGCATTCAGATGTTGATAAAATCTTGTACAGTTGATGAAGTTAATGTTGTTTTTACTTGTGTAGTATATTCATTGTCTCATAGTAATTCTTTGTTTTGAGAATACTGTGTAGTATAAAATCATTTATATCATTGATAGTTATTATAATATAGAATTATTTAAAAAAATACTGTGCCCAAAAACACACATTATGACAAGTACAGATGTACGTGTGTCTGTTATGCTACTAGCTTGTTGCTAATACTGACTCCTAACATTTGAGAGACACTTATCTTTTTATTGCACTTTCTCTTTTAGATTAAAGGGTTCCTGTGCTGCAGCTGAGAGTGACCATCCACTGAGATTAATCGCCCTCAACCGTCAGAGCAGAGCATCAACCTTGAGCATCACCACATCACCCACACACCCACAATCACCACATTCATTTTGCATACAAGATATTATATAACGTTGTCTTCTATTACATATTCTAACATTTGAGAAGCATTTCTCGTGTTTTCTTTGTTTTTGACTTTCAGCAGGATGCCCAGGAAGTCGAGGCGGTCTGCGGTGCTGAAGCAGCGCTGGACTAGGCTCAACCTGGAGGAGCCGAGTTCTCCCCCTCCCCCCCCGAAGGTACTTACACAGGAGATAAGCTTCTGTGTCGCAGTGACAACTGTCTGCATGAAAATGGCTGTAGAAATGTTACACCTATTGCTTTTTCCTTTTTTAATGCTGAGTTCTGTGTGTCTGCCATATCTTTGATGTTAATGTTTCTTCTTCAGACGGTGTCCCCTCCGGCCGGAGAGGAGCCTTCTAGAGGGTCAAGGACCAAGCGGACCAGGGAGACCCACCCCCTCTGCTCCCGCGCTCCAGTTGGCAACGTATGCTCTCTCACTCACACACACAAACACACACACACACACACACACACACGTGCAAAGACATTGTCTGAGGTCAAATGTGTTTGTAATGTTTGTATTGCTTTAAATGTTTTATTATATTTTGTTTTAACTTGTTTGTCTTTATCTTATGCTTGTTGTTGTTGTTGTTGTTGTTATGATTTATTATTTTATGTTTATTTTTTATCTGTCATCAGGTGGTTGGCTCTTCACCCCCAGCCAAGCCCTTCTGGAGCCCCGGTCGTGCCGAGGTTCGTGCACGTAAGTATCCACCTCTTTTATCCCTAAATGAACAATAAATTAATGAATCATCAATATTACACTTTTTAAACTGTTTTTCATGTACTTTTTTTACTGGTATAAACAAGTGATTGTTGATGTTTCCTGGTAGGCTTTCCTTCATTAGTGTTACACTTTTTTTTAAAAAAATCTGTTTTGTCCTTTACTAAACAGGCCGCGGTACTGGTTACCGCCATCGGGTGCGGAGGTGGCCAACTTCCAGGCTCACCGGACGGAGCCACAAGTTGGTCATCCCACCGGAGTCTCCTGACAAGAAGGTGCTATTATTGTCCAGTTTATGTAGGAAGTAATTGATCTTGAGAGGGATTAATGATTTTCAAGCTAAAGAAATTGTTTGTGTTGTTGCAGTTTGTTCTGATTGTCGGGGACTCCCATCTCCGGGCCATCGTGGACGGCTTCGTCGTCATGCCAGAAGGGAAGTACTCTTTTGGTTTCATGTCGACCCCTGGGGCCCATGCCGCTCAGCTGCGGACTGAGGTCATTCATGCTGTTGTCCCTCGGACCCCTGATGCTGTCTGTGTTCTTGCCCCTAGTAACAACCTGACGGCGAGCAGGACCGTGGACGAGGCAGCCGCGGACTACGCTCAACTCCTTGCTGCTGTGAGGGACCGCTGGCCGGAGGTAAGCATTTATGCATTTTTTTTGGCATAGACACCTTTTTTTTTTTTTATTTAGACAAACTGCATTTTGAAATGGGAAAGAGAGGGGGGGTGACATGCAGCAAAGGGATTTGAACCAGAGTCTGCTGCGTATGTGGCATGAGCTCTAACCACTCGACTACCTCCGCGCCCATGGTAAGCTTTTATTTCATGTCTCCCTTGTCCTGCATTCTTAGTAGTTTAACAACAATAGAAGTAGACTGACTACTCCAATAAGACTAATTGTATGAGCTTTTAAATAATAATGTGTACTTAATGTGGTGTGTGTGTGTGTGATTTTTTGAATGAAACTGTCAATTGGTGTTTTCTAAAATTTTGTTCTCTACAGGTCTTCGTGCTGGACTTTCCCCCCCGCCTGACCGAGGATGAGGAGCACCAGCGGGCCCTCCGCCAAGAGTTCCACCGCGTGGCAGCTCGTATGGGTATGTAAAACGATACCTTGTCAAGAAAAAGAAATGTACTTAAAAATGTCTGTGATGAACATAGTCATGATGCTACGTGTGTGGATGTTGTAATGACTCTCTTTTTTTCTTTTTTACATTTTAGGTGTGAGGTACTTCTCTGCCGAGGAGTACTTCCCCCGTACGCGCCTGGAGCTGTGGAGCAGAGACGGCGTAAGTAGAATATCTGTGTGATAGAAAAAGTCTAATTGTCTATATTTTCTTGTGTGTTAATATGAAACAGTCAACACGAGCTACGTTTTTTAGAGTTGAACTTTGTCTGTAAATGGATTTGTCATGTCTGCAGGTTCACCTGAGCGACCGTGAGGGGATGGGCATCCTCGCCGAGCTGCTGTGGACCTCCACGGAGCAGTTCCTGGAGACACCACCTCCTCCTCCTCCCCCGGTGTCTCCTACCCCTTCACAGCCGCTTAGGAAGGTTTCTCCTAAGCTGGTTGTGAAGGGCGAGGTACGTGCCCCTCTGTCTCCTGACCCCTTCCAATGGAAGGTCGTTGGTCAGAGCCCCAAGGTTAGTACGCTTTTTTATTATAACTATATTATCATTTGTGTTTACTTGTGTTTATGTACATTATGGTGAACAGGTTCACAGTCGTAACTTAAAAAGCACCTATTTAATCAAATGTGTGTTGTGCTTTCCCAGTCGCAGGTTCCCGGTCAGGCCAGCGCGGCTCAGCAGCAGGTGACTAATTTTTCTCTTTTTTTCACAACAACTTAACTGGTTAGTATTTAAACTTTGTGTATTTGACCAGACAAATATTCATATGTCTTTTTTGTTTTTTTTGTCTTTCACAGGAGAAGGAGTCCTTCCTCCCACTGAACCCAATTTGGTTCAGTAGCACGTCCCTTCGTGCTATGGAGCAAGTGTCTCCTTCTCGGCTGTCTGACGTGGCGGACGTCCCGTCTCCTCCGGCGCGCAAGAAGGTAAATGATCTGACATATTCTTCTCAGCTGTATTATAAAATTTCTCCTGGTTCCCTACAGTTACTGGTGCTATGTTTTTATTTAACGGTGCAGGTGGCCTCCCCAGCGGCAGCCAGGCGTCGTAGGACCACGGAGAGACGCCCCCCTCGCAGCCAGTCTCCTGTGACCAACGTACGTTACACAACTGACACACAGTCGGTGTTTACACTTGAAACGGTGTCTTCGTGGAGACATAACTACATTGTCCACTGTCTGAATTTTAATATATTTGTTCTCATGTGTCAACAGCTGGTTGGATCCCCTCCAGCCAGGCTGTCCCGGAGACTGGAGGACGACGCCCCCTCCAGCCCGGTTCCTCGGTCCAGGACCACGGATGGACCACCCCCCCGCACCCAAACTTCAGTGACCAACGTATGTTACTCTCTGACACAACAGACACAATCTCACACAGAACATACACTGAGATGTGTGAAGTTCAACATGTTTGTTCTCATGTGTCAACAGCTGGTTGGATCCCCTCCAGTCAGGTTGTCCTGTAGTTTGGGTGATCCGGTGACCCCCTGCTCTTCACCGGCTGCCAAGGTAAATATTATTCCTATTGAATAAAGTTCATAATGTCATTAAAGTCTTCCTTTTACTGAATTGATGTTGTTATTTGTTCTCAGGTGGCCAGGATGAAGACCCCTTCACCGGCTGGACCGTCACAGACCCTTAAAGCTGCGGCCCGTCCCTCTCCTCGCCCAGCGAAGGTATTTACTTGGCAACTGACACACACGTTTACTGTAAAATCAGCTGTAACTACATTACACTGGTTCATTTAACATCTCTGACACATCATCTTTCTCTGCAGTTGACAAATGTCAGTGAGTATTTGAAATAGATTTGGAAAACTTGCTGCGTTGTGTTGCCTCATGTCTAAATATTAACTGGTGTTTATGACTTGTCACAGACCGTCCCGTCACCCTCATCGACCTGCTGGCCCTGGATCATTGATGACGGACTCTCCACCGCCCATTCCCCTTCCAAAGAGGTAAGGACATTTACATTCGGGTTTATCGTGGGCTCAATAAAGTGTTTGTTTGAGGGTAAAGTGTGGTTTTCTTTCAACTGAAATGCCAAAAAACTATTAAGGAAACGAAGGAGAGAATTAATTAATATATTTATACAATTATTGTTAACAATAATAAATGTAATAATAAAATTACTAACAAAATAACTGAACTAGTTTGACACGATTTTATCTATTGTTTAAAGATGAACACTAGTAACGGAACAGAGGTTTTCTCAAAATTATTATCTTGGTCAGTTAACATCTTGAAGTGTCAATGTGGCGAGTTTAAAATTTCAGTCTTGTTTTGTAACCCTTTTTTTAATGGTAAAAAACAAAAACCCAACCCAAAACCAACCTTTTTGTGCCATTACTCCCATGTAAGCGACATGTTTTAATACACTGCCATAGTAGTATAAATTTAAATATTTATCAATGTTTTGTTATGTGTAATAGGTGTGACACTACATATTCAATTGATCAGGAAAATTTGGTGGAAATGATATTGGATAGTTATTAATTTTATCAAAGCTGCAGAAGGTAAAATGATTTTAGTAACAATTCCTTAAACTGTCACTATGCTATGACTAGTATGAAACGGTTAATTACTACAAATATTAATGTTAACTAGGCTTATGATTATGCTAATAAGTAATCCTTTATGATAATGATTATAATTTCTTATATTTCAGGTCCCAGTTATTGCGACTATTAGGGCCAGTCATAGTCAGAGTGACATGAGGTACAGGAAGTTTTCCAGGAACCACCAGTGTACCTGCATGTCCCTGACTTTTCTGGCGTTTCAAAACGAGGGCTGTCGGTTCAACACTGCTGCCCTTGATAGAGTGCTGGCAAAGGGAGATTCGCTTTACGTAGGTGTAAAACGACAGCTGATCCGTAAAAAAACATTCCACAGTGACCATCTCACTGTGGAAGAACTGCCAAAAGAAGTCCTGACTGACACAGAGGTGTGTAATGTCCACATGCCTGAAATCAGGTGTGGACTTTTGAAAGCTAGTGAAGGCCAGGCTTGGTATCTGCCCCTAGCCACACAGTTGCAGTGTCTGTCAGGTGAAGTTAATCTGGCTTTAATCATAGTTAGTCCGGAGTGCATTGCAGTTTTCCGTGACCAATCAGGCAGGTATGGTGTGTTTGATTCACACTCAAGAAATGCGGTGGGCTTACCTCACCCCCACGGAACTGCAATTATGAGGACCTTCTCTGAAATCAGTGACTTGGCTGACCACCTGCACAAACTCTTTGCAAATCGCGGACCTTCTGCCAGTTACGAGTTTGTGCCGGTGTCATTCGAAGCCATTGGTTCCAGAGAACGCCCTCAGGCATCTCCTAAACCCAATGTATCCAGGACAGCTCTCCCACCAGCAGCAGAGCGTATCCTTAAGACGGCTCCTGCACCAACAGCATCACACCCCGCACCGCCAGCAGCAGCCCCCGCACCGCCAGCAGCAGCCCCCGCACCGCCAGCAGCAGCTCCCGCACCGCCAGCAGCAGAGAATTTGACAAAGTTGTCAAAGCAACGGCGACGAAAAGCGATGCGGCAGGCCATCAAAAAACAATACATGTCACTATCTGGTGAAGAAAAAAGGACAAAAACCCAATATGAAGCGAAAAAGTACAGCAGCTGTCTGGAATTTAGGAGAAAAAAACTCCAAGGACAAAGGAGAAGATATGCCCAAGACGGTTTCAATCGGAAACAGCGGTCCTTCAGATGTTACCGTGAAAACCCAAAACTTCAAGACAAGAAGAAGGAAGAAATCATCAGAAAATACAGGGAAGATGCTACTTTCAAGAGACGACAGAAGACTTGCATCACGAAGAAGTACAAAGAAGATGCCACATTCCGCACCAGACAGAAGAAGTACGTTGGAGATCGATACAAGTCTGATACAGCGTTTCGGAGCAGACACAAATTTGGCATGTCTCAGAGATACAGCACAGATCAAAGTTATAGGCAAAAGCAAAAGCAAAATTTCAACATCAGATATCACAATGATCCGGAATTTAGACGTCGTTTCAATCAACGTTGCAACCAGCAGAGAAAAACCAAATTGGACACAAATGCTGCCTGTAGTGTATTTTACAAGATGCGGAAAGCGCTTAGAATCAGACACAAATACAGACAAATTGTGCACCGCCGCCCCCAGCCCCTGATTGATCCGGTGATGGCAGTAGCCATAGCTGTCTTTCGTGAGTCCATTAGCCATGGACCCACATACATTTGTACAGTTTGTCACAGAGCCATGTTTCCTAATCAGGTCAAACAATGCAAGAGACAAAAGTATAGGGAGCACGCAAAAGTGGCGGCAGCATGCTTGACAAGAAAATATGTTCACTTTTGCGACGGCGAGTGCTCTACCCCTTGCTCTGTGCCACAAGAGAGACTGCATGAGTGGATATGCGACACCTGTGACGGCCACCTTGGCAGAGGACGCATACCACCCATGGCAGTCGCAAACAATTTAGAGTTGGCGCCCATCCCCACAGAATTGGCTACACTTAATATGCTTGAGAGGCAGCTGATTTCAAAAATCCTTCCCTTTGCCAAAATTGTTGCTCTGCCAAAAGGCCAACAGAGGGCAGTCCACGGAGCTGTTGTGTGCGTTCCAGCAGAGGTGCAATCGATTGTCAACAGTCTCCCAAGGCCCAGAGCAGAAGCGCAGCTGCTTCAAGTCAAATTGAAAAGGCATATTAAGTACAAAGGTTACCAGCACTTCTTCACCGTTAATATGAAGAATGTGCTAGCTGCCCTTGCAAAATTGAGAGAAACGCATCCAGAATATAAAAACGTGTTTATCGACGAGACTGCCACTTTTGACTGTCTGCTCGAAGAAGAGGAGTCCCGACAAGAAGAGGAGCCCAGCATCCCAGAGGAAGATAGGGATGTCGATTTGGAGGACTTTTTTAACAGTCAAAATGAACCGGGACAGTTCGAGGCAGCTGAAGAAGGAGAGGAGGAGCTGAGACCGCAGCCCAGCTCAGAAGAGGAGCCCATCCCAGAAGAGTTCAGACCGGAAGAGGAGCCGAGCATCCCAGAGGACGATAGGGATGTAGATTTGGATGATTTTTTTCATAGCCAAAATGAACCGGGACAGTTGGAGGAGCTGAGACCAGAGCCCATCGGAGAAGAGTATCCCAGCATCCCAGAGGACGATATGGATGTAGATTTAGAGGAGTTCTTCAAAAGCGCAAATGAACCGGGACAGTCAGAAGCCGCTGAGGAGGAAGAAGAGGAGGAGCTGAGACCAGGCCTCTCCCTGGACACTTGCATGCAGCCCCCCGACATTGCACAGGAAATCCTTTCATATGGCGACGGCGTATTTAGTGTTGCCCCCGCGCAAGGCAACACACCGGTTGGTTTTTTCAGCGTACCCAAGTTAGAGGCCATGGCTTTTCCTGTGCAATTTCCGACAGGAGAGAACACGTTAGACGAAGATAGAAGCGTCTCCCTGTCCCCGAGCCTTTACTTTAATTGTAGGCTCTTTGCTGCAGATACGCGTTTTGCAAGTGACCAGAGTTATCTTTTCTTTGCGCAGTTTGTTACGGAGACTCACCTCGCGACCAATAGCATGTCTATACAAATGCGCAAAGGAAAGTCCAAAACCAGAGACGGCCGTAGGATCAACAACGTCATGCTCCAGGATAAGGACGAGGTAGAGCGGCTCATTATGAACCAAGACGCGACTAGGTTCATGCAACCTCTTAGAGGCACTCCAGCCTATTGGAACAAAACCCTCAAAGACGTGCACGCGATGGTTCGTCAAATTGGAAAACCGACATTTTTTGCGACGTTCTCTGCTGCTGAGATGAGATGGCCTGAGTTCATAGAGGCCATCAAAGCTCAGCAGGGTGAACAACAACAACCGTTTTCAGATTTGGATTGGAAAACAAAATGCGACATTCTGAGAAGTAACCCCGTCACAGTAATGCGCATGTTTGAAAAGAGAGTCGAAGCTCTCATGACAAACCTCATCCTCTCTCCCGCACAACCGCTCGGGGAAGTAGATGATTATTTTTATCGCGTCGAGTTCCAAGCCAGGGGAAGCCCGCACATCCACATGCTAATTTGGATAAAAGATTCACCTAAATTTGAAGACGCCTCCGATAGAGAAATCAGGGAATTTATAGATCGTTACATTAGTTGCAAAATGCCCGACCCTGACGCAGATCCGGAACTCCACAAAACGGTGTCAGAGGTTCAGGTGCACAGCAGGAAACATTCAAAGTCCTGTAAGAAGGGTAATGTAGCCTGCAGGTTCGGCTTTCCAAAACTACCGATGGATAAAACGTTCATCACCAGGCCCCCCACTATTAATTGCCACCAAAAAGAAGATCAAGACGATGCAGACTTCGAAGCGCAAATAGCGGAGCAGAAAAAGGCCCTCGCCGACGAGCAAAAATTGGCTAAACAAACGCTCCAACCACTTAGAGATCTGCTTATGGATCCGGGCGCTTCGTTCAGCAGTTTGACAGACTTGCTTTGCCGGTGCAACTTGACTCACGAAGAATACGTCGACGCCGCAGAGTGCCTGGCAAACAGTCACGTCGTGATGCTGAGGCGCCATCCAAATGATTGTTGGGTTAATGCCTACAATCCCGATTTGCTTAGGGCGTGGAACGCAAATATGGACATCCAGTACGTCATAGACGATTATAGCTGCATCATGTACATGATGTCGTACGTAACGAAACCGGAACACGAGATGACGGAATTCCTTAAGAACGTCATCAAAGACGTCAAGCAATCCGACGTTAACGAGCGCGACGAAATGAAACAAATTATGCAGGCCTACTCTAAACACAGAGAGGTCAGCGCTCAAGAGGCCGTAGCCCGTACTTGCAGCTTACGCCTCAAGAAGTGCTCCCGATCGGTGGCCTTCATTCGGACCGACGAGGACGGCGTTAGAATGAGTCACCCCATGGGTAGACTGGAGAAAATGGACCCGGAGTCGGAGGACGTATGGATGTCGGGGTTGCCTGAGAAATATATCAACAGACCTCGCGATCGAGAGTTTGAAGGCATGTGCCTGGCCGAGTTTGTGTCGGAGTACAGGGTACTCTACGGCCATCAAAAGGAAAGCCCGAACGCCATTTCGCTGTTAAACGATCAGGGATATATCCAAAAGAGAACCGTGGGAAAACCGGCGATCATTAGATTCACGCGCTTCTCTGAGGAAAAAAATCCAGAAAAGTTTTACAGACGACTGCTGAAACTTTATCTGCCACATCGATCCGACGCCGATCTGACAGATAACGCGTACCCCACTTACGAACAGTTTTACAAGTGTGGCGAGAAGTGGGGTATGACAGTAGAGCAAATTGTGGGGCGCAACAAAAAACGCTACGAGGGCCAGGGAAAAAGCATGGACGCTGCGTTTGAACAGCTTGAGGTGTGCGGTCCTCTCGTGAATGCGTGGAACTCTTTTGCGCCCGAAGTCGAAGTAGACAGGCTGGAGTGCATGGCGGAACTTGAACCTCGCGATCAGGACGAAAACGGCGAAGACGTCCCGGAATTCGGCACTAAAAAGGATAAGGGGAGCTCTATGCCTAGAATAGATGCTCCAGAGTTGAGTCCAGACTTTGTTAGGAAAATGTACCAAAGTCTGAACGAAACTCAGGCTTCCGTTTTCTACAGCGTTCGACAGTGGTGCTTTGACCTAGTCTGGGGCCACAATCCAGAACCGTTTTATTACTTCCTATCGGGAGGGGCTGGATGTGGCAAATCGCATGTGATCAAGTGCATTCACCACGAGGCAACGAGAGTTCTGCGTGAGCTCCCGAGATTTCGGGACGACGCAGACATGTCCCAACCGGCAGTGCTGCTGACCGCATTCACGGGTACAGCGGCATTTAACATATCAGGCAACACGTTGCACTCGATTCTCAAATTGCCGAGGTCCTTGAAGCCACCTTATCAAGGTCTTGGAAATGCACTGGACGAGGTCAGAGCAACGCTGGCGAACGCTGAGATTCTCATCATCGACGAGATATCCATGGTCTCTAAAGAGCTATTTGCCTACGTGCATTGGCGATTTCAGCAGATCAGGGGTAATCGGAAGCCGTTCGGAGGCATGTCTGTCCTGGCCGTAGGTGACTTTTATCAACTGCCGCCCCTTGGTAAAGCCAAGCCGCTTTGTGTGTACGAGGAGACCGAGTTTGATCTCTGGAAGGATCACTTCAAAATGGTCACCCTGACAGAGATCATGCGACAGAAAGACGATCGAGCTTTTGCTGAACTCTTGAACCGTCTCAGGGTGAAGCAAAAGCAAGATCCTTTGTTAGATGAAGACAGGCTCTTGCTTACACAGGCGGTGGCTGATAGTCAGCATTGCACAGCACAGGGTCTACACATCTACGCCACAAACAAAGAAGTAGACCGTCACAACGCCGACATCGTAAACGCCTCCTACGAGAACGCGACTGCCATTGCAGCTCGTGATTTTCGAAAAGACCCCAGAACTGGCTGCATGACGTTTGTGTCTGGGCAAATTAAAGGACACAGGCGAGACTTGCCCGACAACATAATGGCTGCTCAAGGAGTACGCGTTATGTTGATCCGAAATTTAGATGTGGAGGACGGCCTCGTGAACGGTACATTTGGAACCATTTCGAACATTGTATTCGAAGAACCACAAGGCGTGAAGATGATTGGACTCCTGCTGGACAATCCTACAGCAGGACAGAGATTCCGCAAAAAAATGTTAGGTCCCTCAGATAACTCGGTGTACATAGAAAGATCTGAGGAGCACCTAAGTAATAGAAAGGGGGTTGTTCGTCGCCAGTTCCCCCTCAAATTAGCTTTCGCGTGTACGACCCACAAAGTTCAAGGAATGACCATGCCGGCGGCGGTTGTGTGTCTGAAGCGCGTTTTTGAGCCCGGTATGGCATACGTCGCGCTCAGCCGCACAACCTCGCTGCAAGGTCTCACCATCCTTGACTTTAATGAGAAAAAAATTTACGCTGACCCCAAGATCAAGACAGCTCTGGAAAGCATGCCTCAAGCATCTTTCCAACGCTGTCGACCATTGTTGACGCTGTTGAAATCTGTAAAACAAACTCCAAAGGTTTTGACAATCGTCCACCACAACACGCAGGGTCTGCCATGTCACATGGTGGACCTGAAATCGCATCACGAGCTCCGACAAGCAGATGTGCTTTGCCTAACAGAGACACACTTGTCGGGCTCCTCTGTCGCTGAAATTTTTCATTTGGAGGGGCACGCCATGTTCACACGTAGCAGACAGCTGTCTTACAACAGCTGTGTGAACATGGCCAAAAAAGAGGGAGGTGGAGTTGCAATGTACTGTAGAGACACTGTTCAAGCAGAGCCTCGCAGGTACATGCAAAACGTCACTGATTTGGAGTTTGTTGTCGTCAAAATTGAGGCTCCAGTCAAAGCGCTAATAGCGACTGTGTACAAACCGCCAAGTTTTCAACTGGGAATCTTTCTCCAAAACTTGAAAAACCTCTTGGACTCATTGGACATGTCAAATCAACATCCCATCATTGTTTGTGGCGATTTTAATGAGGACCTCCTTTCAAAAGGGAAAAAAAGTATCAAAGATTTGTTTCAGTCCAGAGGTTACACTCAATTAGTAACAAATTCGACAACCGAAAAGAACACACTGATTGACCACATTTATATTTCACATCCCGATAAATGTCTTCAATCAGGTGTTCTCCAAACGTATTACAGTTACCACAGTCCAGTTTATTGTGTTTTGACTGACTAATAGCCTCTCCAGCTGTTCTGTCCAAGACCTGTTGTGCCACGTTTTACGGTGTAAAAATCTGTCTGTGCTCACCAGTGATTTATTGAGCTAATTATCATTGTTAAATCATGCTGTAATTTAGTCTTGTTTAGTCTTTCTTTTGTCTCATGTAATTGATTTTCATATGTATGTTGTTAAAGTGGCATGTCTTGGCTGGAAATAGTTTAATCTTATTGTGTAAATGTATTTATATCTATTTATATATTTGTGTATTTATTCATTTTAGAATGGGGTCAGCAAATTCTTCTCATGAGGTCACAAAAGTTATCATGTAATTATGTATTTTTAATCATGCATTTATCATGTAATGTAATTGTATTTTTAATCATGCATCATGTAATGTAATTTTATTTTTAATCATGCATGTATCATGTAATTGTGTTTTTTTTCTGTATTTTCTTTTTTTTCTTTTTTTTTTCTTTTTCTGCTGGGTTGTTGTCACTATTCATCGTTGCAGGGAGGAAGCTGAACATCCAGCTGAGATGCAGACCAAGCTGCATGTCAAACCAGGTCCATCACAAGGTAAGTGTCTTTTTTTTTTCTTTTTTTTTTTGAATGATTCACTTGCATTGAGTGATTTAACTCAATGATGATGTCATTGTCTTTCTAGGATGATCCAGTGAGAAAGACCCCCAGAGGACTTCAGCAGATCTCTCTCCAGCGACGACAACAACCCAGGAGAAAATAAGGGAAGTAAGATTTAGTTAAATTCTCATCTTTCACTTCAGTCTTTGAAATTTGTAACCAATTTATGTCTTTTAAATCTGACAACATTTATACAGACAGCAGGAAGAAGTCCTTCAGAAGACTGCAGCACCAATAAGGGAAGTAAAATTGTGTTAAATTCTCAACTTTCACTTCAGTCTTTGAAATCTGTAACCAATTTGTGTTTTAAATCTGACATTTACAGACAGCAGGAAGAAGACCGCCAGACGACTGCAGCAACAATAAGGGAAGCAAAATTTCGTTATATTCTCAACTTTTACTTCAGTCTTTGAAACCTGTAACCAATTTGTCTTTGAAATCTGACATTTACAGACAGCAGGAAGAAGACCTCCAGAGGACTGCAGCAACAATAAGGGAAGTAAAATTTCGTTATATTCTCAACTTTCACTTCAGTCTTTGAAACCTGTAACCAATTTGTCTTTGAAATCTGACATTTACAGACGGCAGGAAGAAGACCTCCAGAGGACTGCAGCAACAATAAGGGAAGTAAAATTTCGTTAAATTCTCAACTTTCACTTCAGTCTTTGAAACCTGTAACCAATTTGTCTTTGAAATCTGACATTTACAGACGGCAGGAAGAAGACCTCCAGAGGACTGCAGCAACAATAAGGGAAGTAAGATTTCATTAAATTCTCAACTTTCACTTCACTCTTTTGAAACCTGTAACTAATTTATGTCTTTTAAATCTGGCAACATTTATACAGACGGTGGGAAGAAGACCTCCAGAGGACTGCAGCAACAATAAGGGAAGTAAGAGTTTTTCAACTTTGACTTTTTTTCACTCCAGGAAGAAAGCCGCCTGCTTTTTTTTTTTTTTTTTTTTTTTTTTTTAAGAAAAATAAACGTTATCTCTGTTACAAAATGATGGTGTATGCCTCTTGAATTATTAATTATGTTCCATGTTTAGCTTTAGTTTGTAACAAACACCATAGATGAAGATGCTGAGAATGAATGGTAGGTGGTGAAATGAATACATTGTAGCATTGTAGTGTAGTGTAGTATAGTATCATAGCATTGTCAATCCTCATTTCTCATTGACAATGAAAAAAATGAAACCGTTTTTCAAAAATCAACATCTCTGGCATAGTTTGACCTAGACACACTAGTCAAACTTAAAATGTAGATCTAAAAGTTCTCAACGTACGTGGGGTGCGAATTTGCACAGAGCACAGCCCACTCTCGCGATTTCCCAACGGGAAATTGTCTAGTTATTATTCTTCTTCCGCCCTTTTTTTGGCACTTAACTAGCCCCGCAGTTTTGAGCGCACACAAACAAAAAATATATCAAAACGTGCGCCTCGATCGGACTCGGTGTGCTATCATTCAGATTTCCAGAATATTAATTTTTCGCGTCGTAAGACGCGAAAAACTACGAAAAATTTCCCATAAGAATGAATGGGATGAGGAAAAAAAAAATCGCAAATCTCAAACATCTCCTGCTCTGGCCTACGTTCACCTAGAAACACCATTCAAACTTTAAAACGTAGGCACAGGTCTTGTCTATCTGAGTTGTATTTGAACTTTTTTCGTACGATGTTTCGTTTTTGACCTCTGACCCTTTAACTATGGTGAGTGATTTTGGAAAAATTCAGGATTTATAATGGGTGTGTATTGCGGAATGTTCGTGCAGAGCCAACTGCCAGAGTGGGGGGAGACTCAGAAAAACTCTCACAACTTTTCTCTTTCTCTGACGACCCCAGCCACAAATTACACAGTAGAAGAGTGATTTTTTCACCAAGTTGTAGCCACACTTGTCCTCTTTCTCCCAATGTGTCCACTTTATTGGTAGGATTCACGGTTTTTGATTTATCTGCCTCCAACCGACAAGAGTAGCTCTCAACTGCTCCATTTACCCCAATGTTAATCTGGAGGAGGATTTTCGAGGATTTTCCAAACTGCCCCTGTTTTTAACTCGCTCCTATTACCACATTTCAGAAGCTAGGACCACAAAAAATAATGACTGTGTTCTTTAAGGCCTTCCTGGCTTGATGGTGAAGAAAATTTTCCAATATCATGTTTGGTTTTGAAGATATAGCACTAGTTTGAGGTCTAGATTTGGGGCAAAAGTCACTCTCAAATCAGCTGTCCCAGGTGGTTGCTAGGGGTTAACGACAACCATCACCGCGGCAACCAAGCCGAACTGGGCCTGCAGATGCTGGTATTACTACACCCCTTTGCCATATTTCGGCACTTAACTCGTCCCGCACCGTTGAGCGCACGCAAACAAAAAATATATCAAAACGTGCGGCTCGCTCTGACTCGGTATGCTATTATTCAGTTTTCCAGAATATTAATTTTTCGCGTCGTAAGACGCGAAAAACTGTTTCCCATAAGAATGAATGGGACGAGGTCAAAAGTCTGCGTCTTTTTCAAACATCTCCTGCTCTGGCCTACTTTCACCTAGAAACACCATTCAAACTTTAAAATGTAGGCACGGGTCTTGTCTATTTGAGTTGTATTTGAACTTTTTTCCTACGATGTTTCGTTTTTGAACCCTGACCCTCTAACGATCGTGAGTGATTTTGGAAAAACTCAGGACTTTATAATGGGTGTGTATTGCGTGAGCTAGAATGCAGAACATCACTGAGTCTCCCCCACACACACAGAGAGAGAGACAGAGAGAGAGACACACAGACAGACACACACGGACACACACACACAGAGACAGACAGATAGACAGAGACAGACACACACACACACACACAGAGACAGACACACACACACACACAGAGACAGAGAGACAGACAGACAGACATACACAGACACACACTCACACAGACAGACATAC
>NC_140204.1:524232-534232 GCF_965226575.1 Pagrus pagrus
CAACACACTGTACTCACCCTCATATATCTACTGTTCAACACGCTGTTCAACACACTGTTCAACACACTGTACTCACCCTCATATATCTACTGTTCAACACACTGTTCAACACACTGTATTCACCCTCATATCTACTGTTCAACAAACTGTACTCACCCTCATATATCTACTGTTCAACACACTGTATTCACCCTCATATATCTACTGTTCAACACACTGTACTCACCCTCATATCTACTGTTCAACAAACTGTACTCACCCTCATATATCTACTGTTCAACACACTGTACTCACCCTCATATATCTACTGTTCAACACACTGTACTCACCCTCATATCTACTGTTCAACAAACTGTACTCACCCTCATATATCTACTGTTCAACACTGTACTCACCCTCATGTCTACTGTTCAACAAACTGTACTCACCCTCATATATCTACTGTTCAACACACTGTACTCACCCTCATATATCTACTGTTCAACACACTGTTCAACACAATGTACTCACCCTCATATATCTACAGTTCAACACACTGTTCAACACACTGTTCAACACACTGTTCAACACAATGTACTCACCCTCATATATCTACAGTTCAACACACTGTTCAACACACTGTTCAACACACTGTTCAACACACTGTACTCACCCTCATATATCTACTGTTCAACACACTGTTCAACACACTGTTCAACACACTGTACTCACCCTCATATATCTACTGTTCAACACACTGTACTCACTCTCATATATCTACTGTTCAACACACTGTTCAACACACTGTTCAACACACTGTACTCACCCTCATATATCTACTGTTCAAAACACTGTATTCACCCTCATATATCTACTGTTCAACACACTGTACTCACCCTCATATCTACTGTTCAACACACTGTACTCACCCTCATATCTACTGTTCAACACCTGTACTCACCCTCATATATCTACTGTTCAACACACTGTACTCACCCTCATATATCTACTGTTCAACACACTGTACTCACCCTCATATCTACTGTTCAACAAACTGTACTCACCCTCATATCTACTGTTCAACACACTGTACTCACCCTCATATATCTACTGTTCAACACACTGTACTCACCCTCATATATCTACTGTTAAACACACTGCTCAACACACTGTACTCACCCTCATATATCTACTGTTCAACACACTGTATTCACCCTCATATATCTACTGTTCAACACACTGTTCAACACACTGTACTCACCCTCATATATCTACTGTTCAACACACTGTACTCACCCTCATATCTACTGTTCAACACACTGTACTCACCCTCATATCTACTGTTCAACACACTGTACTCACCCTCATATATCTACTGTTCAACACACTGTTCAACACACTGTACTCACCCTCATATATCTACTGTTCAACACAATGTACTCACCCTCATATCTACTGTTCAACACACTGTTCAACACACTGTTCAACACACTGTACTCACCCTCATATATCTACTGTTCAACACACTGTTCAACACACTGTTCAACACACTGTACTCACCCTCATATATATACTGTTCAACACACTGTATTCACCCTCATATATCTACTGTTCAACACACTGTTCAACACACTGTTCAACACACTGTACTCACCCTCATATATCTACAGTTCAACACACTGTTCAACACACTGTTCAACACACTGTACTCACCCTCATATATCTACTGTTCAACACACTGTTCAACACACTGTACTCACCCTCATATATCTACTGTTCAACACGCTGTTCAACACACTGTTCAACACACTGTACTCACCCTCATATATCTACTGTTCAACACACTGTATTCACCCTCATATCTACTGTTCAACAAACTGTACTCACCCTCATATATCTACTGTTCAACACACTGTATTCACCCTCATATATCTACTGTTCAACACACTGTACTCACCCTCATATCTACTGTTCAACAAACTGTACTCACCCTCATATATCTACTGTTCAACACACTGTACTCACCCTCATATATCTACTGTTCAACACACTGTACTCACCCTCATATCTACTGTTCAACAAACTGTACTCACCCTCATATATCTACTGTTCAACACACTGTTCAACACACTGTACTCACCCTCATATATCTACTGTTCAACACACTGTACTCACCCTCATATATCTACTGTTCAACACACTGTACTCACCCTCATATATCTACTGTTCAACACACTGTTCAACACACTGTTCAACACACTGTACTCACCCTCATATATCTACTGTTCAACACACTGTATTCACCCTCATATCTCTACTGTTCAACAAACTGTACTCACCCTCATATATCTACTGTTCAACACACTGTACTCACCCTCATATCTACTGTTCAACAAACTGTACTCACCCTCATATATCTACTGTTCAACACACTGTATTCACCCTCATATATCTACTGTTCAACACACTGTTCAACACACTGTTCAACACACTGTACTCACCCTCATATATCTACAGTTCAACACACTGTTCAACACACTGTTCAACACACTGTTCTCACCCTCATATATCTACTGTTCAACACACTGTTCAACACACTGTACTCACCCTCATATATCTACTGTTCAACACGCTGTTCAACACACTGTTCAACACACTGTATTCACCCTCATATCTACTGTTCAACAAACTGTACTCACCCTCATATATCTACTGTTCAACACACTGTATTCACCCTCATATATCTACTGTTCAACACACTGTACTCACCCTCATATCTACTGTTCAACAAACTGTACTCACCCTCATATATCTACTGTTCAACACACTGTACTTACCCTCATATATCTACTGTTCAACACAATGTACTCACCCTCATATCTACTGTTCAACAAACTGTACTCACCCTCATATATCTACTGTTCAACACACTGTACTCACCCTCATGCCTACTGTTCAACAAACTGTACTCACCATCATATATCTACTGTTCAACACACTGTACTCACCCTCATATCTACTGTTCAACAAACTGTACTCAGCCTCATATATCTACTGTTCAACACACTGTATTCACCCTCATATATCTACTGTTCAACACACTGTTCAACACAATGTACTCACCCTCATATATCTACAGTTCAACACACTGTTCAACACACTGTTCAACACACTGTACTCACCCTCATATATCTACTGTTCAACACACTGTTCAACACACTGTACTCACCCTCATATATCTACTGTTCAACACACTGTATTCAGCCTCATATATCTACTGTTCAACACACTGTACTCACCCTCATATCTACTGTTCAACACACTGTACTCACCCTCATATATCTACTGTTCAACACACTGTACTCACCCTCATATATCTACTGTTCAACACACTGTTCAACACACTGTACTCACCCTCATATATCTACTGTTCAACACACTGTACTCACCCTCATATATCTACTGTTCAACACGCTGTTCAACACACTGTTCAACACACTGTACTCACCCTCATATATCTACAGTTCAACACACTGTTCAACACACTGTTCAACACACTGTTCAACACAATGTACTCACCCTCATATATCTACAGTTCAACACACTGTTCAACACACTGTTCAACACACTGTTCAACACACTGTACTCACCCTCATATATCTACTGTTCAACACACTGTTCAACACACTGTTCAACACACTGTACTCACCCTCATATATCTACTGTTCAACACACTGTACTCACTCTCATATATCTACTGTTCAACACACTGTTCAACACACTGTTCAACACACTGTACTCACCCTCATATATCTACTGTTCAAAACACTGTATTCACCCTCATATATCTACTGTTCAACACACTGTACTCACCCTCATATCTACTGTTCAACACACTGTACTCACCCTCATATCTACTGTTCAACACCTGTACTCACCCTCATATATCTACTGTTCAACACACTGTTCAACACACTGTACTCACCCTCATATATCTACTGTTCAACACACTGTACTCACCCTCATATCTACTGTTCAACAAACTGTACTCACCCTCATATATCTACTGTTCAACACACTGTACTCACCCTCATATATCTACTGTTCAACACACTGTACTCACCCTCATATATCTACTGTTAAACACACTGCTCAACACACTGTACTCACCCTCATATATCTACTGTTCAACACACTGTATTCACCCTCATATATCTACTGTTCAACACACTGTTCAACACACTGTACTCACCCTCATATATCTACTGTTCAACACACTGTACTCACCCTCATATCTACTGTTCAACACACTGTACTCACCCTCATATCTACTGTTCAACACACTGTACTCACCCTCATATATCTACTGTTCAACACACTGTTCAACACACTGTACTCACCCTCATATATCTACTGTTCAACACAATGTACTCACCCTCATATCTACTGTTCAACACACTGTTCAACACACTGTTCAACACACTGTACTCACCCTCATATATCTACTGTTCAACACACTGTTCAACACACTGTACTCACCCTCATATATATACTGTTCAACACACTGTATTCACCCTCATATCTACTGTTCAACAAACTGTACTCACCCTCATATATCTACTGTTCAACACACTGTGTTCACCCTCATATATCTACTGTTCAACACACTGTACTCACCCTCATATCTACTGTTCAACACACTGTACTCACCCTCATATCTACTGTTCAACACCTGTACTCACCCTCATATATCTACTGTTCAACACACTGTACTCACCCTCATATATCTACTGTTCAACACACTGTTCAACACACTGTACTCACCCTCATATATCTACTGTTCAACACACTGTACTCACCCTCATATCTACTGTTCAACAAACTGTACTCACCCTCATATATCTACTGTTCAACACACTGTACTCACCCTCATATCTACTGTTCAACACACTGTACTCACCCTCATATATCTACTGTTCAACACACTGTACTCACCCTCATATATCTACTGTTAAACACACTGCTCAACACACTGTACTCACCCTCATATATCTACTGTTCAACACACTGTATTCACCCTCATATATCTACTGTTCAACACACTGTTCAACACACTGTACTCACCCTCATATATCTACTGTTCAACACACTGTACTCACCCTCATATCTACTGTTCAACACACTGTACTCACCCTCATATCTACTGTTCAACACACTGTACTCACCCTCATATATCTACTGTTCAACACACTGTTCAACACACTGTACTCACCCTCATATATCTACTGTTCAACACAATGTACTCACCCTCATATCTACTGTTCAACACACTGTTCAACACACTGTACTCACCCTCATATATCTACTGTTCAACACACTGTTCAACACACTGTTCAACACACTGTACTCACCCTCATATTTATACTGTTCAACACACTGTATTCACCCTCATATCTACTGTTCAACAAACTGTACTCACCCTCATATATCTACTGTTCAACACACTGTGTTCACCCTCATATATCTACTGTTCAACACACTGTACTCACCCTCATATCTACTGTTCAACACACTGTACTCACCCTCATATCTACTGTTCAACACCTGTACTCACCCTCATATATCTACTGTTCAACACACTGTACTCACCCTCATATATCTACTGTTCAACACACTGTTCAACACACTGTACTCACCCTCATATATCTACTGTTCAACACACTGTACTCACCCTCATATCTACTGTTCAACACACTGTACTCACCCTCATATATCTACTGTTCAACACACTGTACTCACCCTCATATATCTACTGTTAAACACACTGCTCCACACACTGTACTCACCCTCATATATCTACTGTTCAACACACTGTATTCACCCTCATATATCTACTGTTCAACACACTGTTCAACACACTGTTCAACACACTGTACTCACCCTCATATCTACTGTTCAACACACTGTACTCACCCTCATATCTACTGTTCAACACACTGTACTCACCCTCATATATCTACTGTTCAACACACTGTTCAACACACTGTACTCACCCTCATATATCTACTGTTCAACACACTGTTCAACACACTGTTCAACACACTGTACTCACCCTCATATATATACTGTTCAACACACTGTATTCACCCTCATATCTACTGTTCAACAAACTGTACTCACCCTCATATATCTACTGTTCAACACACTGTGTTCACCCTCATATATCTACTGTTCAACACACTGTACTCACCCTCATATCTACTGTTCAACACACTGTACTCACCCTCATATCTACTGTTCAACACCTGTACTCACCCTCATATATCTACTGTTCAACACACTGTACTCACCCTCATATATCTACTGTTCAACACACTGTTCAACACACTGTACTCACCCTCATATATCTACTGTTCAACACACTGTACTCACCCTCATATCTACTGTTCAACAAACTGTACTCACCCTCATATATCTACTGTTCAACACACTGTACTCACCCTCATATCTACTGTTCAACACACTGTACTCACCCTCATATATCTACTGTTCAACACACTGTACTCACCCTCATATATCTACTGTTAAACACACTGCTCAACACACTGTACTCACCCTCATATATCTACTGTTCAACACACTGTATTCACCCTCATATATCTACTGTTCAACACACTGTTCAACACACTGTACTCACCCTCATATATCTACTGTTCAACACACTGTACTCACCCTCATATCTACTGTTCAACACACTGTACTCACCCTCATATATCTACTGTTCAACACACTGTTCAACACACTGTACTCACCCTCATATATCTACTGTTCAACACAATGTACTCACCCTCATATCTACTGTTCAACACACTGTTCAACACACTGTACTCACCCTCATATATCTACTGTTCAACACACTGTTCAACACACTGTTCAACACACTGTACTCACCCTCATATTTATACTGTTCAACACACTGTATTCACCCTCATATCTACTGTTCAACAAACTGTACTCACCCTCATATATCTACTGTTCAACACACTGTGTTCACCCTCATATATCTACTGTTCAACACACTGTACTCACCCTCATATCTACTGTTCAACACACTGTACTCACCCTCATATCTACTGTTCAACACCTGTACTCACCCTCATATATCTACTGTTCAACACACTGTACTCACCCTCATATATCTACTGTTCAACACACTGTTCAACACACTGTACTCACCCTCATATATCTACTGTTCAACACACTGTACTCACCCTCATATCTACTGTTCAACACACTGTACTCACCCTCATATATCTACTGTTCAACACACTGTACTCACCCTCATATATCTACTGTTAAACACACTGCTCAACACACTGTACTCACCCTCATATATCTACTGTTCAACACACTGTATTCACCCTCATATATCTACTGTTCAACACACTGTTCAACACACTGTTCAACACACTGTACTCACCCTCATATCTACTGTTCAACACACTGTACTCACCCTCATATCTACTGTTCAACACACTGTACTCACCCTCATATATCTACTGTTCAACACACTGTTCAACACACTGTACTCACCCTCATATATCTACTGTTCAACACAATGTACTCACCCTCATATCTACTGTTCAACACACTGTTCAACACACTGTTCAACACACTGTACTCACCCTCATATATCTACTGTTCAACACACTGTTCAACACACTGTTCAACACACTGTACTCACCCTCATATATCTACTGTTCAACACACTGTTCAACACACTGTACTCACCCTCATATATCTACTGTTCAACACACTGTTCAACACACTGTACTCACCCTCATATATCTACTGTTCAACACACTGTACTCACCCTCATATCTACTGTTCAACAAACTGTACTCACCCTCATATATCTACTGTTCAACACACTGTACTCACCCTCATATCTACTGTTCAACACACTGTACTCACCCTCATATATCTACTGTTCAACACACTGTACTCACCCTCATATATCTACTGTTAAACACACTGCTCAACACACTGTTCAACACACTGTACTCACCCTCATATCTACTGTTCAACACACTGTACTCACCCTCATATCTACTGTTCAACACACTGTACTCACCCTCATATATCTACTGTTCAACACACTGTTCAACACACTGTACTCACCCTCATATATCTACTGTTCAACACAATGTACTCACCCTCATATCTACTGTTCAACACACTGTTCAACACACTGTTCAACACACTGTACTCACCCTCATATATCTACTGTTCAACACACTGTTCAACACACTGTTCAACACACTGTACTCACCCTCATATATCTACTGTTCAACACACTGTATTCACCCTCATATCTACTGTTCAACAAACTGTACTCACCCTCATATATCTACTGTTCAACACACTGTGTTCACCCTCATATATCTACTGTTCAACACACTGTACTCACCCTCATATATCTACTGTTCAACACACTGTTCAACACACTGTACTCACCCTCATATATCTACTGTTCAACACACTGTTCAACACACTGTATTCACCCTCATATATCTACTGTTCAACACACTATACTCACCCTCATATCTACTGTTCAACACACTGTACTCACCCTCATATATCTACTGTTCAACACACTGTATTCACCCTCATATCTACTGTTCAACACACTGTACTCACCCTCATATATCTACTGTTCAACACACTGTTCAACACACTGTACTCACCCTCATATATCTACTGTTCAACATAATGTACTCACCCTCATATCTACTGTTCAACACACTGTTCAACACACTGTTCAACACACTGTACTCACCCTCATATATCTACTGTTCAACACACTGTTCAACACACTGTTCAACACACTGTACTCACCCTCATATATCTACTGTTCAACACACTGTATTCACCCTCATATCTACTGTTCAACAAACTGTACTCACCCTCATATATCTACTGTTCAACACACTGTGTTCACCCTCATATATCTACTGTTCAACACACTGTACTCACCCTCATATATCTACTGTTCAACACACTGTTCAACACACTGTACTCACCCTCATATATCTACTGTTCAACACACTGTTCAACACACTGTATTCACCCTCATATATCTACTGTTCAACACACTATACTCACCCTCATATATCTACTGTTCAACACACTGTTCAACACACTGTACTCACCCTCATATATCTACTGTTCAACACACTGTTCAACACACTGTACTCACCCTCATATATCTACTGTTCAACACACTGTATTCACCCTCATATTGTAAAGATTGCTGATGTCTAGAAATCCTGTAGTAAAGTAATTCACTCAAATAATCAACATTTATTAACAGACTTTGAAAACTTCTCACATGCCGATTTAAGCAAGTAAATATACCACCAATCAAGAGTGAGTGGAGCTAATGTCTTGGTCTAAATACACAACATGAGTTCTGTTTCTCTCTCTCTCTCTCTCTCTCTCTCTCTGTGTGTGTGTGTGTGTGTGTGCGTGTGTGTGTGTGTGTGTGTGTGTGTATCCATTAGCAGCGCTGATGTGACTAAAGATAGTAGAAGCTATTTCTGATCCAACACATCCATCTCTCTGTTGAGAAAATAGACAAATACTACGGCAGAAAATGTTCGAAGATGCTGGAGAAAAGAAAAGCCAAACAATGTCGAACAAAACTGGGGCTTCAACTCCAGTAACCATCTCACCAAACCAGAGCTATAACACCAGTGAATATTGGACCAAACCAAAACTATAACACCAGTAAATATTGGACCAATCCAGAGCTACAACACCAGTAAATATTGGACCAAACCAGAGCTATAACACCAGTAAATATTGGACCAATCCAGAGCTACAACACCAGTAAATATTGGACCAAACCAGAGCTATAACACCAGTAAATATTGGACCAAACCAGAGCTATAACACCAGTAAATATTGGACCAAACCAGAGCTACAACACCAATAAATGTTGGACCAATCCAGAGCTACA
>NC_140204.1:539232-567732 GCF_965226575.1 Pagrus pagrus
TAATTATGCTTTTACACGAAGGTCTGACTCGTGTTGATTCACAAAATAAGCCGAGGTTGCATTTGGGCAACAGTTACACTTTAACTCACATTATTTGGCATTTTAGTGGTTCAGCAACAGCGACACGTGTGTGTGTGTGTGTGTGTGTGTGTGTGTGTGTTACCCAGCAGAGCCTGGAACAGGTCACTCTGGAAGATGTTGAGCAGTTTCTCTGCGCGACCTTTGACCCCTTCAGCAGCTCCGGCCTGACAGGCCTCCATCACCTGCAGAGCACGCTCAGTATCTGAGGAGGGCAACACAGGCATTACTGGACTCTGCTGGACTCTGCTGGACCTGACTGGACCTGACTGGACTCTGCTGGACTCTACTGGACTCTGCTGGATTCTACTGGACCTGACTGGACTCTGCTGGACTCTGCTGGACCTGACTGGACTCTGCTGGACCTGACTGGACTCTGTTGGAATCTGCTGGACTTGACTGGACTCTGCTGGACCTGACTGGACTCTGCTGGACTCTACTGGACCTGACTGGACTCTGCTGGGCCTGACTGGACCTGACTGGACTCTACTGGACCTGACTGGACTCTGCTGGACTCTACTGGACTCTGCTGGACTCTACTGGACCTGACTGGACTCTGCTGGACCTGACTGGACTCTGCTGGACTCTGCTGGACCTGACTGGACTCTGCTGGAATCTGCTGGACTTGACTGGACTCTGCTGGACCTGACTGGACTCTGCTGGACTCTACTGGACCTGACTGGACTCTGCTGGACCTGACTGGACTCTGCTGGACTCTACTGGACCTGACTGGACTCTGCTGGGCCTGACTGGACCTGACTGGACTCTACTGGACCTGACTGGACTCTGCTGGACTCTACTGGACTCTGCTGGACTCTACTGGAGTTCTGTGTACTGTACTTACATACAATCCTGAAGTACTTGCACTCTACTTCTACTCCACTACCTTTATTTAATAACTTTAGTTACTAGTTACTTTACAGATTACTTTCTGCATCTGAGTATTTTTTAATTAATTAATTTCATCACCAGTCATAAATTAAAACAACGTAAAGTAAGTGTAAATATTACTTTAGTTTACTTTTACTGATACTTTACATACTTCAGTACATTAACATCAGATACTTTAATACTTGTACTCGAGTACTTTTCAAGTGTAAATATTACTTTAGTTTACTTTGACTGGTACTTTTCATACTTCAGTACATTAACATCAGATACTTTAATACTTGTACTCGAGTACTTTTCAAGTGTAAATATTACTTTAGTTTACTTTGACTGATACTTTTCATACTTCAGAACATTAACATCAGATACTTTAATACTTGTACTCGAGTACTTTTCAAGTGTAAATATTACTTTAGTTTACTTTTACTGATACTTTTCATACTTCAGTACATTAACATCAGATACTTTAATACTTGTACTCGAGTACTTTTCAAGTGTAAATATTACTTTAGTTTACTTTGACTGGTACTTTTCATACTTCAGTACATTAACATCAGATACTTTAATACTTGTACTCGAGTACTTTTCAAGTGTAAATATTACTTTAGTTTACTTTGACTGATACTTTTCATACTTCAGTACATTAACATCAGATACTTTAATACTTGTACTCGAGTACTTTTCAAGTGTAAATATTACTTTAGTTTACTTTGACTGGTACTTTTCATACTTCAGTACATTAACATCAGATACTTTAATACTTGTACTCGAGTACTTTTCAAGTGTAAATATTACTTTAGTTTACTTTGACTGATACTTTTCATACTTCAGTACATTAACATCAGATACTTTAATACTTGTACTCGAGTACTTTTCAAGTGTAAATATTACTTTAGTTTACTTTGACTGGTACTTTTCATACTTCAGTACATTAACATCAGATACTTTAATACTTGTACTCGAGTACTTTTCAAGTGTAAATATTACTTTAGTTTACTTTGACTGATACTTTTCATACTTCAGTACATTAACATCAGATACTTTAATACTTGTACTCGAGTACTTTTCAAGTGTAAATATTACTTTAGTTTACTTTGACTGGTACTTTTCATACTTCAGTACATTAACATCAGATACTTTAATACTTGTACTCGAGTACTTTTCAAGTGTAAATATTACTTTAGTTTACTTTTACTGATACTTTTCATACTTCAGTACATTAACATCAGATACTTTAATACTTGTACTCGAGTACTTTTCAAGTGTAAACATTAGTTTACTTTGACTGATACTTTTCATACTTCAGAACATTAACATCAGATACTTTAATACTTGTACTCGAGTACTTTTCAAGTGTAAATATTACTTTAGTTTACTTTGACTGATACTTTTCATACTTCAGTACATTAACATCAGATACTTTAATACTTGTACTCGAGTACTTTTCAAGTGTAAATATTACTTTAGTTTACTTTGACTGATACTTTTCATACTTCAGTACATTAACATCAGATACTTAAATACTTGTACTCGAGTACTTTTCAAGTGTAAATATTACTTTAGTTTACTTTGACTGATAATTTTCATACTTCAGTACATTAACATCAGATACTTTAATACTTGTACTCGAGTACTTTTCAAGTGTAAATATTACTTTAGTTTACTTTGACTGATACTTTTCATACTTCAGTACATTAACATCAGATACTTTAATACTTGTACTCGAGTACTTTTCATATGAGCGACTTTTACCAAAGTAATATTATAACACAGTATCTTTACTGGTACTCAAGTACAACGTTAGAGTATTTTTTACATCACTGGTTGTTTGTCAACGCCCTCCCCGACATTTCCTGCCCCTGATTTTCAAAATAAAAGTGCCCTCTGAAGGACACTGAGGACTAAGGATACTGAGGACTCTGAGGACACTGAGGACACTGAGGAATGAGGACACTGAGGACACTGAGGACACTGAGGAATGAGGACACTGAGGATACTGAGGACACTGAGGACTCTGAGGACACTGAGGATACTGAGGACTGAGGATACTGAGGACTTTGAGGACACTGAGGACACTGAGGACTGAGGATACTGAGGACTGAGGATACTGAGGACTCTGAGGACACTTAGGACACTGAGGACTGAGGACTCTGAGGATACTGAGGATACTGAGGACACTGAGGATACTGAGGACTGAGGATACTGGGGACTCTGAGGACACAGGACTTTGAGGACACTGAGGATACTGAGGACTCTGAGGACACTGAGGACTCTGAGGATACTGAGGACTGAGGACACTGAGGATACTGAGGACACTGAGGACTGAGGACACTGGAGACTCTAAGGACTGAATACACTGAGGACACTGAGGATACTGAGGACTCTGAGGACTCTGAGGACACTGAGGACTGAGGATACTGAGGACTCTGGGGACACTGAGGACTGAGGACACTGAGGACTGAGGACTCTGAGGATACTGAGGACACTGAGGACTGAGGACACTGAGGATACTGAGGACACTGAGGACTGAGGACACTGGAGACTCTAAGGACTGAAGACACTGAGGACTGAGGATACTGAGGACTCTGAGGACACTGAGGACTGAGGACACTGAGGATACTGAGGACACTGAGGACTGAGGACACTGGAGACTCTAAGGACTGAAGACACTGAGGACTGAGGATACTGAGGACTCTGAGGACACTGAGAACTGAGGATACTGAGGACTCTGAGGACACTGAGGACTGAGGACACTGAGGACTGAGGACTCTGAGGATACTGAGGACACTGAGGACTGAGGACACTGGAGACTCTAAGGACTGAAGACACTGAGGACACTGAGGATACTGAGGACTCTGAGGACTCTGAGGACACTGAGGACACTGAGGACTGAGGATACTGAGGACACTGAGGACTGAGGACACTGAGGACACTGAGGACTCTGAGGACACTGAGGACTGAGGATACTGAGGACTCTGAGGACACTGAGGACTGAGGATACTGAGGACTCTGAGGACACTGAGGACTGAGGACACTGAGGATACTGAGAACACTGGGGACTCTGAGGACTGAGGACACTGAGGACATGTGTCCATCACAGCTCAACAGGAAGTGACGTGCTGATTGTAAACGTTTGAAAACATCAGTGACATCATCATGTCGGATAAAGATCAGAGACGTGTCACCAGGACGAGACACTCACACTCCACTACAAGTTACACATATGAAGAGTACTCGAGTAAAAGTATCAAAGTATCAGTAATAACCCAGTGACTACCAGAGCCGTGTACAGTCGTCGAGTGAAGGTACAAAACTCAGCTTTTGAAACTGCTTTACTGTAAACGTGTGTTGTCTTTATCATTCTGCTGTTTGACCTGAGAAGTCTGTGTACCTGAAACTGCTTCATGAAATAATGTAGTACTATTGTTAGTATTAGTATTAGTTACATTACATCAGTGCCATCGATGAATCGATCACCAGCTGATGTTCCAGCTGTACTTTTATAAAACGTGTGATTTACTTAAACAAGTAAAGTAACTGAAGTAAAGTAACTGAAGTAGAGTAACTGAAGCTGTCAGTTACTACTGATACTGTAGTACTACAGTATCGTATTGCAGTATTGTGAGTACAGGTCACATGATGCAGCGTCGTGGTTGAAGCTGCTGTCAAACAAACAAACAAACAAACAAACAAACACTCTGAACTGACAACAAGCAGCTTCTTCCTGTTGACATCAGTCAGAGGTCAGAGGTCAGACGATGACATCATCACAGAGTGAATATCAGTGATGACGACACAAAGTGAGGAAGAGGAGCGAAGAGGAGGACAAGTGACACAAACACCCAACAACTACACACACACACACACACACAACTACAACTCATGTTAAGTGTGTGTGTGTGCGTGTGTGTGTGTGTGTGTGAGAGTTATAGCTGCTGATAAAATGGTCTCACCTTCTCTCTTCAGCGGCATGTCGTCTTTCTGATCCACACAAATCCTCTTTAGGGATTTTACAAACACTCACAGTGCATGCTGGGTAATGAAGTCATAATCCCTCCGCTCCCATCGGCCCCCTGTTGCCCCGCCCTCCTGCTGTGCTCTGCCCACAGGATTGGACGAAGCTGTCAGTCAAAGTGTGATTGACAGCTGTTGACGGAAAACAAGTTAAAGAGTAAAGAATAAAACATGAGTTAATGATGATGTCATAATGAGGCTCATGTTAGGATGCTGTGATAAACTCAGTGTGAGTTAAAGAGTCTGTCAAGTGACTCTGAGACAGACGAACCAATCAGTGACGCTTTAAAAGAAAACATCAGAACATAAATCTGTAGTTTAAATAAAATATGAAATCTGTGTTCAGTTCAAACTAGTGACTGAATAACTTAACTGCAGTCTGCAGGATGTGAACGTGTCATGAGGTCCTGCCTGTGTGTGTGTTAGTGTGTGTGTGTGTGTGTGTGTGTGAGATCCAGTCTTTATTATCATTAATACAGGTAATAACATGATGTCTCTGCAGGGTGACAGCTTTACTGAGGCGTAAGGAGCCTGACAGACAGAAACTGGGAGGAGAGGTTTCTAAAAGTAGATTTAGGCCCTGTTAATGAGCGGAGGTGATCAGATCAGTCTGAGAGGATCAATACCTGCTTATTGGTTATGAATTATGTGTTAAAGCCCTCAGTTCTGCCTCTCAGGCTGACGTTGCACTTCAACTCGTTACAAGTTTGTAACTTAAGTTACCACAGACACTAACAGTTACTCAGTGTTCACCTCAGCATGGATACAGGTGAGGTACAGGTGTGTGGCTGCTGGAACCTGTTAGAGGACACGAACAGCAGCAGGGGCTCAGTGGTACCTGCAGGGCAGCGCTCAGGGCGCAGTGTCAGCCGAGGCTCTCTGCGGAGCTGACAGACGCTAAAGTCACAGCTGTCGGGTTAAAACTCAGCCGGACGCTCTCACAGAGTGTGTCGGGGCCCACAGCCGCCGGATGTTTCCCCACACGTCGTTATTTTCTGTGTTTAACAGTTTATTTTTAACCGTGCTCGTGTTTTCAGTCAGGCACCCGTCAGGACGCCTCTCTCCTCGAGCGTTCTCCCGCCTCCCCGATCTGCGACCAGTCACACCACCGCCTGGTTCGAGCGGCCGTCTGATTGGTCGCAGCTCGGGAGAGGCAGGACTGCAGTTCGGCATGTGATTGGCGGGCTGTGTCGTCGCTCACGTGGCCCCGCGGCTGCAGTATAAAAGCGCGGGCTTGGAGTAGGAGCACGGTGAGAAGACACCAACAGCTAGCAGCGGCTAAAAGCTAACGGTTTGGATGAAGTCATCACTCATCGAGCCGCACACACACACTGACACGCGCACTCACACGCACGGGATCTCGTTTCGACGCACACAGCGTGTTTTCGCGCGTGTTCTGTTAGTTGTTTTTCTTTATTGTGTGTGTGTCTGTGTGTGTGTGTGTGTGTGTGTGTGTTAGCGCCACGCTAGCTACTTCCTGCATGTTAGCCGGACGTGGCTAGTTGGAGAAGCTAACTGTTTACCAGTTTGTTACTTGGTCAGTTTGAATTATTCATGACGACGCTCCGTGATTGGTGGAGAGGGAGCCAGGGGCGGGGCTAGCGAGGGGGGAGGGGGAGTTATAAACAGGTCCATTTATGTGTGTGTGGATAATATTGGCAACAACACACACACACACACACGCACACACACTGAGAGGTGGAGGTCTGGACGGCGCGTGGACCGCACACACACAGTGAGTATCAGTGATCCATTATTGATCAGTAACTGTGGAACAGGTGGAAAAGTCCTGCAGTTCAATGTTTTCTTTAGTAGAAGTACAAAAGTACTCACAAAGTAATGAGAGTACTTACTGTTCAGCCTGGTTCATGTTACTGTAATCTATTACTCTGTTGTAGTTACTGATGCATTGACGTGTTGGTGGAGGTCGAAATGACTCAACAGTTGATCAGTTTGATCTATAATCTATATTAATGTGTTGATGACAGGTTGTGTTATTAATGTGAACATGTAAAGTAACTGAAGCTGTCAGAGTAATGTAGTCAAGTACAAGTACCATGTGACTGAACGTGGAAGTACTTGAGTAAAGTACAAGAACCTGAACACTGTGTACTGCGTACCAGTGTATTGATCATGTCATCAGTGATCGTGCTGATTGATTCTATGTGGATCTCAGTCAGTAACCAGTGTACTGAAGCCGTCAGTGTGACAGGTCTGAGTCGTGGCGATGAACCGGACTGTGTTGTCTCTTCGTACAGAACAAACATCGAGTCCACAACGATCAATCAATGAAGAACCTGCAGGTTAACTGATCAATAAGAACCTGGTCCAAATGTTAACTGAGCATCAGTTCATTCAGTCTGCTGTAGTGATGTCATGACGTTGAAATGTCTCATTTTCATCCAGTACATTGAAAATACTGAAATATAAACTTCTATTAAAAGATAAATGTAACAATAAAAAAACAACATTAAATATCAAACATTTAAAAAAGGACGTGTCTGTGCTGAAGAGAAGAGAGCGTTGTGTTAATGCTGCAGTTTACAGTATTCAGACTGTTTCTGACGGTCACACTGGATATGAAGGATGATATTTTTAATGTTTGACGGCTGACGTGTGTCAGAATCTGTGATGGAGAAAAGATCACAGATGTAGAAATGTTGACCACATTAAGTCCGGTGAGGAGCAGGGCCTCATCCATCAATCTGCTCATTACTGCTGCGGCTAATAAATAAAAAGTGTGAGAAATCAAGAGTGACGTCTTCAGACAAACTCACAGTCTTCACCTGCAGTCACAGTACTGGACTGATTGTAGCTGTAGTGTGGAGTCAGTGATCTACAGTCACATCTCGACAACAACAGTAACTCATCAACTACACTCTGGTGACGTGAGCTAAAATCTGACGAGTTGATTCATATTATAACATTTTTATACCATAGAAACGTATAAATCAGTCCAACATTAACTAAAGTTAAAGGTCATACAGAATTCACAAGTAACTTGTCCTTATGACACTCATCTCAAGATTATTAATATTGTTGTTGTTGTTGTTGATGAGTTGTCTGATGGTGGATTCTGTCACACTTACTGCTGTGAAGGAACATTGTGATTGGATAATTAGTTGATTGATCGTTTCAGCTCTACTCTCTAATCATCAAATCATTTCTGTCGTCTCTGTTGTGATGAGCTGGTGAATCTGATTGGCTTTGCCTCCTGACCCCTCCCCTCTCTCTGTAGGTCTCTGTGATTGGCTGATCCGTCTCCACGTGGAAGATGATCAGGATGTCATTGGACAAAGAGACTGTCCTCCCTCGCGAGATCAGCCCCGCCTTCCCCGCCACCGTCGGCCTATCAGAGCAGCCGCAGCTGGCTAAGCCCCACCCCCTTCGTCCTAAAAATGGCCTCCATCCGCCCAGCAACGGTCAGCCCCCCCTCACCGCCCCCGCTGTCCCCGCTCAGCGAATCGCAAAGAGGCGGTACTCCATGGGTGTCGGCTTCAAGGGGCTGGCCAAGCGCCGGCGCCGCGCCAACAGTGACAGCCAATCAGAGCCCGTTCTGCCCAGTCACTTCCTGTTGGGTGGGAACATTTTTGACCCGCTGAACCTCAACTCGCTATTGGACGAAGACGTCAACAAGTGAGACACCATGTTTAATTGATTAATCGATTAAGCTTCAGTCATGTGATAAAATCTGCTGCTGTGACGATTCAGGAGATTAATTTATTAAAAACAGGTGTAGATACAAACTGCTCTTTGAAGACGACACTTGGACTTCAATCAACCAGGCAATCTAAAATAATAGCCCAGTAACGGCCCAGTAACGGTCCAGTAACGGTCCAGTAATGCCCAGTAACGGCCCAGTAACGGCCCAGTAACAGCCCAGTAATGCCCAGTAACGGCCCAGTAACGGCCCAGTAACAGCAGACTCAAACTCCTCCTTTCCTCCTCAGAGCGACTAATCAGGAGACCCCTAAGTGCTCGCCCCTGCCGTCACGTGGAGGAGACCCTGTAGAGATCCTGGTTCCCCGTGACATCACCGACCCCCTGAACCTGAAGGGAAGGGGCGGGGACGGGGAGGGCGAGGGGGGAGTCCTGCTGTCCCCCCTGAAGTCCAGGAGGAGACACAGGAACAGACACCACGGAGGAGGGGGAGGAGAGAGGGAGGTGATACCTGCCCGACTGTTTCCCTCCACAGTCGGACTCACAGGTGAGACTTACTGACACCTGATGGACACTGCATGACACTACAACCACTGATACATGACGCGGGGGAGTTAAAGGGGGACACAAGGGGAGGGAGGTGAGGTGGTTTGGCTCTGGACTGAGAAGTGATGAAGCTGACAGAAACAGTTAATGATACTTAATGTACATAATATCTACATTTTAACGATCAATATAAGTTTTATTAGTTTCATGAACATAAAGTGATGCCTGAACAGGCTTTAATTTGAGCTGCTATGATTTCTACAGACCACCAGATGTCACTGTTCTGTTTGTTATGACCCAGACTGAATGAATTCACTCAAAGACAGAAAGAAGTTCATGGAGAACATTTGCTGAATTTACAAGAAGGAACAAATAAGTCAGAATCTGAGTTTCACACAGTTTATAAAGTTTGTTTTAACTCAACAACTCTTAAAATCACCACATTTGTTAAGGGAGTCTGGTGATGCTGTGGTATTAGTTGTTCTTATGGTGTTGTGGTTGTGCAGTTCCTCTCCTGACCACAGACGGCAGTGTTTCAGCGTCTCCTCTCCCCTGTGAACTCAACACGGCCATCACCTGTCGAGATGATGTAGCCCCGCCCCCCATCCTCCCCAGGAGACACACCCACCCTCTGCCAGGCCACACCCACAAGCCTGGTAACCAGCGCGATGGTCGCCAACGGAGACGGCGCCGCACCACCTCAGCGAGGTCGGCAGATTCCATGGCGACCACAGTGACCACAGCTCAACCAACCAAGTTCCAGACGCCGCTGGTGGGAGGGGCTAAAGGTGGCAGGTGAGTTCAGTCTGAAAACAGAAGCAGGCTCAGCTGACAAGATGTCCGACTGTTGAGCAGTTAGATAAACATGTTTGTCGGAGCTGAATGTGCCCCTCAAGTGATTCAGAACGCTGTGTTATGATTTGCTGCCTGGTCACCTGTGTGCTGCCCCCTGCAGGTGTGGAGGACCACAGCCCGGCTCCAGTCAGACACCAATGAAGAAGAAGGACAAACACCGCTACCAGTACGGCAACCACAGCTGTTACTACGGCTACCACGGTTTCTACGGCGATGGCTGGGAGGGGCGGGTCGGTGCGGAGGACGACCCGCGGCTCCGCCTCCTGGAAGCAGATTGGTTCGGAGACAAGAGGGTGCTGGACGTGGGCTGCGGCACCGGTCACATGACCCTCGCCATCGCCCGCAGGTTTGACCCCGCCCACATCCTGGGGGTGGAGCTAGATGAGCGATTGGTACATGCTGCCAAGCAGAACATTAAGCACTTCCTGTCACATGACCTGGTGGTGGATGAGAGGAGGAGGAGGAGGAGGGGAGGAGAGAGGGTAAAGGGGGAGAAGATGGAGGAGAAGAAGATGGAGGAGGAGGAGGTGATGGAGGAGGTCCAGCAGGCTCTGTCCCTCCTCTCCTTCCCCCTGTCGTTCAGGGTGAGTCGAGGTCCTCTCTCTGCTCCTCCCCTCCTCCTCCCCCCATCATCGTCATCATCATCTTCATCATCGTCAGCGTCCAGGTTCCCCAACAACATCACCTTCATCCAGGTGAGTCTCCTTCAGCTCCTCTGACATCATCATCACTGTGACATCATCACCGCTGTGACTCCTCCCACAGGGCGACTATGTGTCAGAGCAGGAGGCGTGGCCTGGCCGGGGTCAGTATGATGTCATCATGTGTCTGGGCGTGACCAAGTGGGTGCAGCTGCAGTCAGGTGATGTGGGCGTGGTCAGGCTGTTCAGACGGGCCTATCAGAGCCTGTCGCCGGGCGGATTATTCATCCTGGAGCCTCAACCATGGAGCAGCTACAGCCGCAGCAAGAGAGCCTCGGTACATTCACACCTGTATACACACCTGGATCACCTGATCTGTATACACACACCTGTACAGAGGTAAAGGATGTTTGTTTGTTTGTTTGTTTGTTTGTTTGTTTAGGAGTCGACCTGTCGTCACTACAGGACGGTCAGATTGAGACCTGAACACTTCACCTGTTACCTGACGGACAGTGTGGGCTTCACCTCATACCAACTGCTCACACACACAGGTACACACACGCGCACACACATGCACACACGCACACACACTAGTGTTGTCACGATACCAACATGTTGGTATCGGTACCGGTACCAACATGTATTTAGATACTTTACGATACTTTTTCAAAGAAAAAGAGAACGCAAAAAATGTCATTACTTTACTTCTTTATTTTAATAGAAAATCTAAGAACAATAACATATTAGTCAGTAAATAAAATAAAATACCACAAAGACAAGCTTTTCTAATGCGCACAGTTTTCTCTCTATCGGACCAGAAGCACCAGACCTCTGCAGTGAAAAATAAAATGAAGGTGATACATTTGTCATACAAGCTGAGGCCTTAATTACATTGAGATACATAACCTAAAAAATATGTTCATTAGATGTAGCCTGTCTTAAGTAGGACCAATGTCTTTAAATGGTATGTTACTAGTCTTTATAACTATTAAATGGCTAAATGTGTATGTAAAAGTTTGTTACTTTGTAAAGATCATGCATGTAAATCAGCTCTGGAAAAACATTAAGGGACCACTTCAGATTTATTGTAAATCAGCATGTCTACATGTATGGGAAAAAGTTTAAAAATCACTGTGAAAATATAAATATAATTAAAGCTGCAGGCAGCGATGAACGGGCCCTCGCCCCCCCACGTACATCGGGCCGTGGCGCCGTCGGAGGGCAGACGCAGAGGGCAAGTCTGTCCACTATGTGGCCCGAGAGCTCACCCATCAATTATACGTCATGTTGTAATGTGTGATTTGGAGAAAACAGCCTGTGAATGTCATGTAAACTGGATGATGTTTGTCGTCACAGCACATAGCTGAGCGAAAGATAGCGCCTCAGTCAGCTTCTGTCAGAAATGCATGTATGTTATGTGTGAGAGAGTGTGTGTGTGTGTGTCTTTTGGTTTCACTTCTGTTTTGTTGTGCTTGCTTTTATTGTGTGAAGCTCTTTGTGCTACATTGTATTTGTATTAAATGTGCGATATAAATGACGTCTGATTGATTGATATCAGGCTGACCCACAACACAACGTAGCCACCTAGTGGACAGTTTGTGTCCAACACACACCACACACTGACATGGCTCTTACAGTGGCCAAGCACTGAAAGTTCAGACTGTGATGCCCACCAGGAATAACGTAGGCAAAAGCTTTTTACAACTCTTCATCATCAAGGTATGAGGATGAGTCTTAGTCTGTGAAGTCTGTGGCGTTAAATCTGTAGGGCAACTTAATTAAAGTACGAGCCATGGAAATGGGTGGAAATGGCTGCAACATCTCAACTTTGAACAAAAATGGCAAACTTCCCGTTGGACTGAGGTTGTGGGTCAAAGAGGCTCTTTTGTGCGTTTGGTCACGATACTTAAGCGTGCCGAAATTTGTTAGTGTATGTGCATGTAGGAGGCGGGGCTTCAAGTTTGACAAAATGGCCGCTGTGAACCAAAGTGGCCGACTTCCTGTTGGACTGAGGGTTTCGGTGCCGAGGGGTATTTTGTGCGTCTGGTCATGATACATATGTATATCGGAGGCAAAAGCTTTTGACAAGGTGTCATCATCAAGGTCTGAAGATGATATTTAGTGAGTGTGAAGTCTGTGGCGTTAAATCTGTAGGACTAGCCATAAGGGGACATTAGGGGGCGCTACTGAGCTATCGTGCTGCACATGAGGGCAGTTGTAGTATTGAATTAACGTACTCCTGTGTAACGAGCTACGGGCCAAATCTGGTGACCCATGACTCATGCAGCCAGTGTAGTTACATGATCCCAACATGATTTTGAGTCAACTGATCACATGACCTGGAAGCTATTGAGCTAACATGCTAATATTTGCTAAAAATGCTAATATTTGCTAATAAAAATTAATAAAACTTATGAACAGATGTAAAAGGTAAAAACAAGAGGTGTATCTCATGCAGCCAGTGTAGTTACATGATCCCAACATGATTTTGAGTCGATTGATCACATGACCTGGGAGCTATTGAGCTAACATGCTAATATTTACATATAAAAATTAATAAAAATTAACAAAAAATATGAAAAGATGTAAAACGTAAAAACAAGAGGCGTATCTCATGCAGCCAGTGTAGTTACATGATCCCAACATGATTTTGAGTCAATTGATCACATGACCTGGGAGCTATTGAGCTATTGAGCTAACATGCTAATATTTACATATAAAAATGTATACAAATTAATAAAAATTAATAAAAAATATGAAAAGATGTAAAATGTAAAAACAAGAGGCGTATCTCATGCAGCCAGTGTAGTTACATGATCCCACACTGATTTTGAGTCAATTGTTCACATGACCTGGAAGCTATTGAGCTAACATGCTAATATTTGCTAAAAATGCTAATATTTGCTAATAAAAATTAATAAAACTTATGAACAGATGTAAAAGGTAAAAACAAGAGGTGTATCTCATGCAGCCAGTGTAGTTACATGATCCCAACATGATTTTGAGTCGATTGATCACATGACCTGGAAGCTATTGAGCTAACATGCTAATTTTGCATATAAAAATGAATAAAAAATATGAAAAATTATGAACAGATGTTAAACGTTAAAACAAGAGGCGTATCTCATGCAGCCAGTGTAGTTACATGATCCCAACATGACTTTGAGTCGATTGATCACATGACCTGGAAGCTATTGAGCTAACATGCTAATATTTGCATATAAAAATTAATAAAAAATATGAAAAGATGTAAAACGTAAAAACAAGAGGTGTATCTCATGCAGCCAGTGTAGTTACATGATCCCAACATGATTTTGAGTCGATTGATCACATGACCTGGAAGCTATTGAGCTAACATGCTAATATTTACATATAAAAATTAATAAAAATTAACAAAAAATATGAAAAGATGTAAAACGTAAAAACAAGAGGCGTATCTCATGCAGCCAGTGTAGTTACATGATCCCACACTGATTTTGAGTCAATTGATCACATGACCTGGGAGCTATTGAGCTAACATGCTAATATTTACATATAAAAATTTAAATAATTAACAAAAAATATGAAAAGATGTTAAACGTAAAAACAAGAGGCGTATCTCATGCAGCCAGTGTAGTTACATGATCCCACACTGATTTTGAGTCAATTGTTCACATGACCTGGAAGCTATTGAGCTAACATGCTATTATTTACATATAAAAATTAATAAAAATTAACAAAAAATATGAAAAGATGTAAAACATAAAAACAAGAGGCGTATCTCATGCAGCCAGTGTAGTTACATGATCCCACACTGATTTTGAGTCAATTGTTCACATGACCTGGAAGCTATTGAGCTAACATGCTAATATTTACATATAAAAATTAATAAAAATTAACAAAAAATATGAAAAGATGTAAAACATAAAAACAAGAGGCGTATCTCATGCAGCCAGTGTAGTTACATGATCCCACACTGATTTTGAGTCAATTGATCACATGGCCTGGAAGCTATTGAGCTAAAATGCTAATATTTGCTAAAAATGCTAATATTTGCTAATAAAAGTTAATAAAAAATTATGAACAGATGTTAAACGTTAAAACAAGAGGCGTATCTCATGCAGCCAGTGTAGTTACATGATCCCAACATGACTTTGAGTCGATTGATCACATGACCTGGAAGCTATTGAGCTAACATGCTAATATTTGCATATAAAAATTAATAAAAAATATGAAAAGATGTAAAACGTAAAAACAAGAGGCGTATCTCATGCAGCCAGTGTAGTTACATGATCCCAACATGATTTTGAGTCGATTGATCACATGACCTGGAAGCTATTGAGCTAACATGCTAATATTTGCTAAAAATGCTAATATTTGCTAATAAAAATTATGAACAGATGTAAAAGGTAAAAACAAGAGGTGTCTCTCATGCAGCCAGTGTAGTTACATGATCCCAACATGATTTTGAGTCAATTGATCACATGACCTGGAAGCTATTGAGCTAACATGCTAATATTTACATATAAAAATTAATAAAAATTAACAAAAAATATGAAAAGATGTAAAACGTAAAAACAAGAGGCGTATCTCATGCAGCCAGTGTAGTTACATGATCCCACACTGATTTTGAGTCAATTGATCACATGACCTGGGAGCTATTGAGCTAACATGCTAATATTTACATTTAAAAATTTAAATAATTAACAAAAAATATGAAAAGATGTTAAACGTAAAAACAAGAGGCGTATCTCATGCAGCCAGTGTAGTTACATGATCCCACACTGATTTTGAGTCAATTGTTCACATGACCTGGAAGCTATTGAGCTAACATGCTAATATTTACATATAAAAATTAATAAAAATTAACAAAAAATATGAAAAGATGTAAAACATAAAAACAAGAGGCGTATCTCATTCAGCCAGTGTAGTTACATGATCCCACACTGATTTTGAGTCAATTGTTCACATGACCTGGAAGCTATTGAGCTAACATGCTAATATTTACATATAAAAATTAATAAAAATTAACAAAAAATATGAAAAGATGTGAAACATAAAAACAAGAGGCGTATCTCATGCAGCCAGTGTAGTTACATGATCCCACACTGATTTTGAGTCAATTGATCACATGGCCTGGAAGCTATTGAGCTAAAATGCTAATATTTGCTAAAAATGCTAATATTTGCTAATAAAAGTTAATAAAAAATTATGAACAGATGTTAAACGTTAAAACAAGAGGCGTATCTCATGCAGCCAGTGTAGTTACATGATCCCACACTGATTTTGAGTCAATTGTTCACATGACCTGGAAGCTATTGAGCTAACATGCTAACATTTACATATAAAAATTAATAAAAATTAACAAAAAATATGAAAAGATGTAAAACATAAAAACAAGAGGCGTATCTCATGCAGCCAGTGTAGTTACATGATCCCACACTGATTTTGAGTCAATTGATCACATGGCCTGGAAGCTATTGAGCTAAAATGCTAATATTTGCTAAAAATGCTAATATTTGCTAATAAAAGTTAATAAAAAATTATGAACAGATGTTAAACGTTAAAACAAGAGGCGTATCTCATGCAGCCAGTGTAGTTAAAAAAAAAAATATATATATATATACAGTTCATATTAAATGATGATGATAATAATAATAATAATATATAGAATAAAGAAAGGAAAAACAACAACAACAACAATATTATACCATAGCAGTAATGGTTGTGGTCAGCTCTCTCCCTCTCTCTCTCCCTCTCTCCACACACACACACACACATCAGGACCTTTGATCTGACTGTATACTGTTTGTGGTGTGTGTGTGTGTGTGTGTGTGTGTTTGTGTCCAGGTAACAAGCGGCCGGTCTACCTGTTCCACAAAGGCCTCGCCAAGAGGAAGTGAGGTCAGCGGGACAGGAAATGACACGTCTCTCTCTGAGGCTTTGCAGGAAGTGCGTCCTATCCTGTTTCCACGGCGACAAGCCTGGACTGTGACTGACAGGTGGAGAGGGGACGGAGCAGACGAGGATAGACTTCATCTGATTGGACAGCAGGGCTTCTGTGACTCTGATTGGTTGAGACAGGCTCATCAAGCCAAAGCAAAGGATTGTGGGGGATTGTCCCGCCCCATGGGACCTGTGGTCCTGGACTCTGATTGGACACTGACAGGAAGTGACACGTCAGCGTTTTTTGTTTTTCTTTTCAAACATTTCATTGTTTACTGTGAAAATAAAGTTATTGATCCTTTATTATTGATCTGCAGGTGATTGATCCTTTATTACTGATCTGCAGGTGATTGATCCTTTATTATTGATCTGTAGGTGATTGATCCTTTATTACTGATCTGCAGGTGATTGATCCTTTATTACTGATCTGCAGGTGATTGATCCTTTATTATTGATCTGCAGGTGATTGATCCTTTATTACTGATCTGCAGGTGATTGATCCTTTATTACTGATCTGCAGGTGATTGATCCTTTATTATTTATCTGCAGGTGATTGATCCTTTATTACTGATCTGCAGGTGATTGATCCTTTATTACTGATCTGCAGGTGATTGATCCTTTATAATTTTTCTGCAGGTGATTGATCCTTTATTACTGATCTGCAGGTGATTGATCATTTATTATTGATCTGCAGGTCATCAGATTTAATATCTAGTAAACAGATTCAGTGAGTTTTCAAAGTAAAGTCTTTAATGAAAACAAGATTACAGAGAAAAGTTAATGACGAGCAGTGGACACTGCTGAGAGACATGAGTATAAACAGTGACATCATTTAACGTGTCGTCATTTTTAATTGAAATGATGTTTTTAATCACAGGAGATTATAATTCACTCTGATCAGTTTCACAGTTTAACTGAATTTAAGCTGTGAAACTGAAAGTGACATGTTTTAACAGATGACTTTAAAATGTGTCGGTGATGTTAGTTCAGTTCAACGTTAAATATTAAGATCGTCATGATAATTATTCAAATGAGTGTGAACAGCTGTGTTCGTGTCCAAACAACCAATAATATGAAATGTGCGTCTTCACACACAAACTGATGTTTCAACACGTCACATGATGATGATGTCACGTCTGACTCACTGTGCTGTATAAACAGCCACTCGTTACCCAGCATGCACCTCTGTTCCAACATGAAGCTGGTAATGTTGACAGAAATATAAGATTGATCTGATCACAGCGCCACCTGTAGGTGAGATCAAACGTGTGATTAGTTCAGTGAGGATTGATCATTAATGTGAACTGGGCGTGGCCTGTCGAGTTAACCAGTGTCCACACGGTGGCGCTGTGACTGAATAAAAATCAAACTCCACACACAGACGTTAATATAACTTTACGTGATTGATTACTGATTGATGGCTGTCTGCAGGGGGCGTGGCCTCGGTCACAGCCCCAGCTCTAACCCCGCCTCATTTCCATGGTAATCGTGCTGGTGGGCGTGGCCTGGTGAGTCCAGGGTCAGCCCGTCGGCTCGCTCTGTGCTGTCGTCCACCAGTCGAGGAGACGCGTCCGCCTCCTCACCCTCCTCTGCCCCGCCCACCACTACTTGAACCCCGCCCTCCTCTCTGGTGGCTCCGCCCACCACATCTTGAACCCCGCCCTCCTCTCTGGTGGCTCCGCCCAGGTCGGCGGCAGCTCCACCTGCAGTCCGAGCGACTCCTCGAGGTCGAGTCAGGAGGTGGTGAAAGGTCAGCAACAAGGCCTGAGGGAGGGGGCGGGGCCAAACAACATGATGTCACATGACCTGCTCACCTCAACATGGTTAAATAGAAATATAAAGTCAATAAATATGGATTATTTATAATTTATGGATTATGATATAAATATGAGAGTAATCTGATTACTGATGTCAGTGACCTGAAGCATTGTGGGAAATGTGGTCCTGCTTTAGTTACAGCAGTGTTATGTGTGCAGCCAGGTGATGTGATGTGATGTCACGTGTGGTGTGATGTCAGGTGTGATGTGATGTCAGGTGTGGTGTGATGTCAGGTGTGATGTGATGTCAGGTGTGGTGTGATGTGATGTCAGGTGTGGTGTGATGTCAGGTGTGATGTGATGTCAGGTGTGATGTGATGTCAGGTGTGGTGTGATGTCACCCGGCGCCGGCTCTCTCTGCTCTCCGCGCTGTCGTCGCCCATCTCTCTCTCTCTGTCTCGCTCGCCCGCTCTCTCTCCCTGTAGAACCAGTTCATTGAGCCGCAAACTGGAGAGAGAGGGGAGGAGCTCCGAGCTCTGCACACACACACACACACACACACACACAGACACACACACAGACACACACACACACTTATCACTGAAACTTTAAGCTCGTTACATTAAATTGAAATAAACTTTATTTAAACTCACCTCCTGGGACGAGTCTGTCTGCTCCACAGCCTGCAGGATGTGACATCACACACACATTATGACATCACACATCATGACACAGGTGTGTGTGTGTGTGTGTGTGTGTGTGTGTTACCGTGGTCTCCAGCCTCAGTCGTTCTCTCAGCAGTTGAGGACCCTGTAAGAATCAACCAATCACAGTCAGCTCACTGGTCACATGGTGCAGTGACATCATCATATCTTTGTCTGGTCTGTTCTGACCAATCAGCAGCCTCAGATGTAAAGTGGGTGAAGCTGCTCTGAACCGCTACATGCTGCTGTAGTGGAGTGAGTGTGGTGTTCTGGAGGCTCAGCTCTCAGCTGACCCGCTGGACCTGTTCACATGTGAGCAGAACTACAGTGAGTGGGTCGGGTTCCAGTCCGCTCAGCTGACACCAGATACGACACAAAGTCACAGAAGTTCTGCTCGTGACTGAAGTCAGAACCAGAACATGTAGTCATATTCAGGTGGACAGTGAGTGATGATGTCACTCAGGTGACCTCTGACCTCTGACCTCTGAACTCTGGCTCGACTCCGAGGAAGCTGATGATGACGAGGAAGACGAGGAGGAGGAGGAGGAGGAGGCTTTCTGTCCACCGGCGTCGGGAGGGGGCGGGGCCTGCAGACACACACACACGGGCCATGCTGTCAGTGATGACATCACAACGTGTGTGTGTGTGTGTGTGTGTGTGTGTGTGTGTGTGTGTGTGTGTGTACTCACTGATGTCTGGCTCACTTGTTGCAGAAAGGGCTGAAGGCTGCTGAGTTCCCATGGTAACTGTAACGGTAACACACACACACACATACACACACTCATATTGATCACATCTTGAACCAATAAACTGATCAGCAGATCAATAAACAGAATTCTTACAGGTGTAGCCTGGTTCTGATCCAGCAGACAGACCAGCATCAGCAAAATCCACATCCTGGAAATCTCAAAGAACACCAAGTCCTGATGGTCTGAACTGGTCCTGATGGTCCAGGTCGGTCCAGGTCTGGGGGTTCTGCAGGTTCTGACTGAGTCTGGCTGTGATTTGTCTCTTTTATTGTCTCTCAGCAGGAAATGACCCGTCATCATGTCTTCCTCTGTCAACGCCCCCCTCCCACTGACCCCGCCCCTCCAACTGACCCCGCCCACCAACCAAAACAACCTGATTTATGTGTGTGTGTGTGTGTGTGTGTGTGTGTGTGTGTGTGTGTGAAAGGACCATAAAGTCATTTTACATGAACGTCCACATACTTCTGGCCGTGTCTGTCAGGCTGAGATTGATGCAGCTGTGCTGAACAGACGACAACATGACAACACAACAACACACCCTGCTGACAGTAAACACATTTCACAACCACACACACACACACACACACACACACACACAGTGTAATAAAACTGAAACACAAACCGATGAGGCGTCTGTGCAACAACACATTCTGAGCTATGACTGAACTGTGACATGTTCCTGTTTGGGGGTTAAGGAAGGTGAGAACATCTGTTAGAGTAATGAGTCAGTTGGAGGACAAGATAATAAAGTTTAACTGTTGTGCCAGATGGTCGGAGCCGGCTCAACTATACATTTCCCTATGGAAATCAGGAGGTTATCTTTAGAAGACGAGACCTTCCAGAGGAGGCCGGTCAACTCCTCTTTCACTGATTGGATAGAGGAACCCTCAATCTACCGAAGTGACCAATTAGAAGAAGCAGGTAGGTGAGGCAAAAGTACTTTAAAAGGCCCGCACAGACAGAGAAGGTTAGGCGGGTACTTGTAGATTTCCTAGATCGAAGGTTCGAGAGGATTTCTGGTAGAGCAGACGACAAAGCTTTGGGCAGAACCTTGTCAGATATTGGGAACAGCGAGTGCTGCTGCACTGGTTCGGACGCAGGCTGAAATCTGTTTCAATAAAGACACTCTATCATCTCACCCAGCCTCACCTCTTATCACTAAACTACACGCCGACACCTAGAAGACAGCCCAGAAACAACACTGAAACATGCAAACTGAAACACGTAGACTGAAACACAGACTGAAACATGTAGACTGAAACATGTAGACTGAAACACGTAGACTGAAACACGTGGACTGAAACACGTAGACTGAAACACGTAGACTGAAACACAGACTAAAACATGTAGACTGAAACACGTAGACTGAAACACAGACTGAAACATGTAGACTGAAACACGTAGACTGAAACACAGACTGAAACATGTAGACTGAAACACGTAGACTGAAACACAGACTGAAACACGTAGACTGAAACACAGACTGAAACACGTAGACTGAAACATGTAGGCTGAAACACAGACTGAAACACGTGGACTGAAACACGTAGACTGAAACATGTAGGCTGAAACACGTAGACTGAAACACGTAGACTGAAACACAGACTAAAACATGTAGACTGAAACACGTAGACTGAAACACGTAGACTGAAACACAGACTGAAACATGTAGACTGAAACACGTAGACTGAAACACAGACTGAAACATGTAGACTGAAACACGTAGACTGAAACACAGACTGAAACACGTAGGCTGAAACACGTAGACTGAAACACAGACTGAAACATGTAGACTGAAACACGTAGACTGAAACAGACTGAAACACGTAGACTGAAACACAGACTGAAACACGTAGACTGAAACACGTAGACTGAAACACAGACTAAAACACGTAGACTGAAACACGTAGACTGAAACGCATAGACTGAAACGCGTACACTGAAACACGTAGACTGAAATAGACTAAAACACGTAGACTGAAACACGTAGACTGAAACACAGACTGAAACACGTTGACTGAAACACGTAGACTGAAACACGTAGACTGAAACACGTGGACTGAAACACAGACTGAAACACGTAGACTGAAACACGTAGACTGAAACACAGACTGAAACACGTAGACTGAAACACAGACTAAAACACGTAGACTGAAACACGTAGACTGAAATGCATAGACTGAAACGTGTAGACTAAAACACGTAGACTGAAACACAGACTGAAACACGTAGACTGAAACACAGACTAAAACACGTAGACTGAAACACGTAGACTGAAATGCATAGACTGAAACGTGTAGACTAAAACACGTAGACTGAAACACGTAGACTGAAACACAGACTGAAACACGTTGACTGAAACACGTTGACTGAAACACGTAGACTGAAACACGTAGACTGAAATAGACTAAAACACGTAGACTGAAACACGTAGACTGAAACGCGTAGACTGAAACACGTAGACTGAAATAGACTGAAACACGTAGACTGAAACACAGACTGAAACACGTAGACTGAAACATGTAGAATTAACATTCAACTTCAATCAACTTGGTTGATTTCTGAGTTGAAACAAACATAAATGTCAAGTTGAGTTAACTCACAACCGTAAACAAGATAAACCAGCGTTCACACCTACAGGACTGTAGTGAAGAAGTAAATCTGTCCTGACTGAAGCTCTGTGTGACACCACAAACATCCACTACTGTGTGTGTGTGTGTGTGTGTGTGTGTGTGTGTGTGTGTGTTGTTTCCGGTCTGTTCTAAATCAGTGTGAGTCGAATGTGTTTATGTGCCTGAACCACAGACTGTAAATATAGACACACACACACACACACACACACACTTCCTGCTCGTGTTGTATTACTCTGATTTCAGTAAAAGTACAAATAAAATATGAAGTATAATCAGGAAAATACAAGTTACGATGTTACAGTAATAGATTACTTGAAGTAATGATATGATAATATGATTTGTGTGAGAAGATTACAGTAACTGATGTTTACTCTTCTTCCTCCACCAGAAGAAGAAGAAGAAGAAGAAGAAGAAGAAGAAGAATGACCCAGGCTGTATTCGAAACCGCATACTACCGTACTGCCTACTACATACTGCGTTAGTATACACGGGGTCCGCCCACTATTCCGACATCCCTCTGTTTAGACATGCCGGTTTTAGTTCCGCTGTTCCGACACGTCATTCTTTTTTTTAATATATATAGTTGCCGTACCCAGACTAAGCGTGTCTCTCGCTTCAGCATGCCCATCACCGGTTTGATGAGGGAGTGATGTTCTTAATCTTAACAAATCAAGTCACACACACACACACACACACACACACACACACACAGTAGCCAACTTCATAATGACAAATGTAGACAATTTTTATTTATTAATCATAATCAGAAATATTCGATTTGTTTTGGGGGGGCTTCACATAATAAACAAACAGAACTATGGTCTGCATGGAGGTTTTAATGGTCGAAATACAGACGTTATGACGTGAACCCTATGTTGCAGTACAAAAAAAAAAAAAAAAAATAGATCGTTGACTCAAGGTTTATGTGTTTGCCTCTTTATTTTCTTTTGCCACCAGCTTTCCTGTTTGTGTACATTTTAGTCCTCCATTTATGAGGGTGGCAGAGTGGCATCGGACTTGAGAGTTAGTGGGCCTAATGCATAACTGTGGTTACTATTGCGCATTTCTCTTTGCTGCTATAATAAACATTTGTTTAGTATTGTGACAAACAGGAAGGAAACTGGTCAAAAACAAACGTGTATCAAAATTACAGAAATAAGTGGCAGGCAGGGAAGTAAGTTTTGCTCGGCGGCAGAGGGAGAGAGCGACAAGATCAGAGCAGCAGAGACATTTAGGCTACTGCTCCACAAAATGTACACAAACAGGAAAGTCGGTGGCAAAAAGAAAATAAAGAGGCAAACACATAAGCCGTGAGTCTCCTTCGCCTCGAGCCTTTCCCAGCTGACCCAGAGCCGGTCGCGACCGTCTTGGAAATGCATCCGCCGCGGGCAATCAGCAACAGGGAGAGCTCTCCACGAGCGCTGCAGAAAAAAAATCAGAAGGACACGTCTGACAACAACGTTATCAATGTCGGAAAAGCGGAATGTTTGAAAAATAGTAAAGTGCCGCTTCTCCGACAATGAAAAAAAAATGTCGGAATAGTGGGACGCCTGAAAAATAATGTTAATGCCGCTATTCCGGCAATTACAAGTCAATGTCGGAACAGCAGCATGTAACCAGTATACACTGTATACTGCGTTAGTATACACTGTATACTGCGTTAGTATACAATGTATACTGCGTCAGTATACACTGTATACTGCGTTAGTATACACTGTATACTGCGTACTGCGTCAGTAAACACTGTATACTGCGTTAGTATACACTGTATACTGCGTACTGAATGTGGGGTTCAGCGTGCTACTTCAGCAGACCGACGCCGTTCACACCGCAGTATGCAGTAGCAAGTTTCCCAGAATGCACTTCGTGGCGACCGGCAGCGGTTGTTGTAAAACAGGCGCGAAGCTGTTTTATTTCCCGCTGCAGCGCTGTTAATATGTCACTTTATTAAGTTTTAATATGTTTTCATGTAGAAAGTAACCGTTCAGACCCCCAGTGTGCGGTTAGTTTACTCAGACGACGGCTGTTTAGTAATTTGCCTCGATGTTTTGGGAGAAGTGAAGCTCCAGAAGGAGCGGCTCGTCTCAGAGGCAGCAGCCCGTCTCCAGAGGTGTTCGGCCGGCCAACATGCGTCGTCGTCCCGGGGGAGACAGCAGGCCAGTTATCTTAACGCTAGAGGGAAGCTTCATGTCTGTAGTGGACAGTACACAGTACAGCGCTGTCTCTGGAGCTCTGTGTGTACAGACATCACCAAATATCAATAAAAATATAATTAACAGAGTACTTTGTTTCATTTCACATGTACAACAGCCTGGATATTGCACCTACAGCTCTCGTCTCAACAGTCAGCAGCCTGTGACTGTACTTATGTTGTGTGAACAAACATAAACGCTGTACTGCTCCGGAGGACGTGACGAGGACGCCATGATCCCGGCTCCAGCGCATTGCATTGTGGGAAACAGTAGGCAGAGTAGACTGGTCGGATCATGGATGTATTATTAGTGGATACAGGACTGGAAAATGGCCGCCGTTGATTTCAACGGAGTTGCTCGCCTGGCGCATACGCCGAAAAAGTTTCTGACTTCCGGGTTTACTTCCGCGTTATGGGGCCCATAGAGCATGCGCAGTTGAGTCACCCCCCATGATGCTCTGGGGCCTCCCATCATGCCCTGGGGCAATGAGAATGAGCAAATTGCGTTCTGGACAAGCGCCGCGCGCTCATGAGTGCTTGTGGATGAGTTTGAGCGGTAACGACAGATCTACACAATCAAATGATGGATTTATAGGCACATCAACCGATGGTGTTCTCAGAGTCATGGTTATAGACTACACGTGGTTAATTGTGTTGTTTTATTTTTCTAAGTAAGGATAAAACGTTGTTCTCCGCTGTTTTCCTAACCCTCCTCCCCGTCGTATGCATTTGTTTCAGCAAAGTCAATCTGTGGATCGATGGATTATCATATTCATGTTATGTTGTGTGTATTTGTGTAGTCCGATCTGTCATAAACAACAGATTACATGTTGCGGGGCGCGTTTGTGTCGCGGACTCACGGTGCCACAGAGACGAGAGAGCTGATCCTGTGGCCAGAGCGACTGTCTTTATGTTTCATACTGAACACAGTGACTCAACTACATCACACACTGATGGCACTATATCCTACACATGTGAGACACAGTAATGATGGCACATGTCCCACCAAACACTAACAAAGTGATACAGCATGTCCAGTCTCCTCTATTCAGGGTCCTGACTCTCCCTTTCAGGCGGAGCTGCTGATGTGTAAACAATGTTGTGTGCGAATCCAATAAAGTGCAAATATCTACCGAAGTGCAAGTGCCATTATTCATGTGCATTAAGTTGATTGTGTATATGTATAAAAAATAATTGTAAAATATTTCCAAGGCTCAAACAAATCTGTCCCAAGTAAAAATGGTTTAATTTGTGATCACAGTCGGCAAACCTGAGAAAAACAGTTAGTAAGAGCCAAGTGAGAGAATAACATGTGACTGCATGTTGACTGTTGTTTCTTACTTTCTTTAAATAGAGAATGCTTTGACATTACGTAAGTTTAATGTGCATTTCTTAATTCATTTGATCTTTTTTTTCTATTTTATTCATCTTTATTATTTGTTGCGTTGTAGTTTATACTTGCATCATCATCATCAGCTCTGCTGCAGACTGCATGACTCCAGGCCGTCAGACTGAGACGGTTCAAACCGTAATAAAAGGTCGTTATGACAGGATGAAAAGGATATTAAACAGTCATCAGACCCTGGTGACACACATCACCGACACTATCACATGCATGGTAAATAACTTTTGGCACATCAACCGATGGTGCTCTCAGAGTCATGGTTAAAGACTACACGTGGTTAATTTGTGTTGTGTTATTGTTTCTGAGTGAGGATAAAACGTTGTTCTCCGCTGTGTTCCTAACCCTCCTCCGGTCGTATGCATTTGTTTTCAGCGAATTTTGCTCAATATTTATTTATCAATTTCTGTAAATGAGGGTGCTGTCTATCAAAGTGTGTCATGTGACCAACTTGTCTCCTATTGGTTGATCATCATCAGAATCAGAATCAGAACACTTCATTAATCCCCGGGGGGAAATTGTTTTAGTTCCAGATGCTCCGTGCAAAGTAGAGATAAAATACAGCATGAATGGAACAAGAGATAAAGATATGAATGCATTAGTAAAGTAGACAAGAAATAAAACAAAATAAAATAAAATAAAAATAGAATTATAAAGTAGACAATCTCAATCTCAAGTGTACAATGACTACTCCAAGTATGTACATATATACAGTGCAAGATTGAAGTCAGAGTGCATTTGTGGAAATAAATGAAATATTACCAAAATGAATTTATAAAAACAAATACATTTTAAAAGGATCAGTTAAAGAATGAGATGTGAAGTTAATAATATAAAGGTAAATACATACAGATTAAAGCAGAAACTCATTGATGTGTATTTCTTTAATCAGTTTAGATTTTGGCACTTGTGATCCTCCGTACAACTGTTTGTTCGTCCTCATTGAAACTTGTTTCTGCTCGTGAACATAAAAAGATCTTTGTGGACTTTCAGTCATCACATCTAGAATATGATAAATATTAAATGTGGAGTTTTACACTAAACTAACTCTACACATGTAGATTTACATCACAGTGAGCTGTGACGTCACAGCTGACGTCACAGTGAGCTGCATCACTCTGATTACAGCCCGTCCTGTTGGAGTGCAGGAGACGGCGAGGTCATGGCGCACTGAGAGACAGCAGTCCCAGTGGCTCTGCAGCATGACTAAAAGCTTTTGAAAAATATCAGACATTTGCCTCTCCGAAAACTAAACTCTCAGAGAGGGGAGAGGAAAGAGAAAAGGGAAAAAAAAGAGAAACCCATGAGATCTTGATGAACTTACCCGAGAATTGACTTCGAGGAAGACTAAATTGCTCTCCGGAAGACAAACAAGCAAACAGACTCCACGTGCGCTACAAACATTTCTGCGCCGGGCTGAGTTGCAGAGTCGACATCATTCTGATGGCCAAGGACATACACTTTATAAATACGATGCATGCCTATGCACGTAATGGCTTGGACGACCAACTTAAGGTAACAGACAGCATCATTGATAAGGAAGATGAACCCATTCCGGAGCAGTTACCTAAAGCTTCCACAGGACCAAAATCAAAGAAGAAAAAGAAACCGGTGAGTGATGAGCCGGACTCGGAGGACTCCGAACTGGCGTCATTAAGCATTCTGGAAAGAATAGAGAAGAGACAAGTTGAATCTCTCAAGCGACTTCAATCACTGGAAGATGCAGTGAAAGAAAACACAAAAGCGACGAAGAGTGTCACAGACTCCCTGGAGGCTCTGTGGGGCCGGGTGGAGGACATGGCTGGCCAGGTGAACATCCTCCAGGCTGAAGCAGCAGACCTGGGGAAAACGAGCATGGAGCTCCGGGACAAATACAACGACTTTGATGCTTATTCGAGACGATGGAACCTCCGAGTTGCGGGGATACCTGAGATGATGGGAGAGGATATAAAGAAAATCATCATTGACCTGTTTGGCCAAATCTCCCCCGACATTGCGAACCAGCTGGCTCTCACGGTGGACATTGTGCACAGAGTGGGTCCGCGCTCTGGACATGAGCGCTCCAGCCGCCGCGTCATAGTACGCTTTCTGTCAAGATCTCATCGGGATAAGATCTGGAAGGATGCCAGAACATCAGAGTTCCTCAAAGAGAGAAGAATAAAGATTCTGGAGGATCTGACACAAGAAGCCAAGGAATCCAGAAACCAGCTGTGGCCGCAGGTGGAGAGGGCCAGGAAAGAGGGGAAGAAAGCTGGCTTCAGAGGAGCGCACGCCTACATCGATGGTAAAAGAATCACAGTCAAAGACTTGTAAGATGACTTTTTTTCTCTCTCTCTAACACTACAGCCTTTGACTGTTATAATATTGCATCCAGATTTTTTGGGACTTTTTTTTTTCTTTTTCTCTTTTTTTCTCCCCTTCCTTTCTTGTCTTCTTACCTGCTCTTTCTCTCTCCCT
>NC_140204.1:567932-637932 GCF_965226575.1 Pagrus pagrus
AACAAACATAAATGTCAAGTTGAGTTAACTCACAACCGTAAACAAGATAAAACAGCGTTCACACCTACAGGACTGTACTGAAGAAGTAAATCTGTCCTGACTGAAGCTCTGTGTGACACCACAAACATCCACTACTGTGTGTGTGTGTGTGTGTGTGTGTGTGTGTTGTTTCCGGTCTGTTCTAAATCAGTGTGAGTCGAATGTGTTTATGTGCCTGAACCACAGACTGTAAATATAGACACACACACACACACACACACACACACACACACACACACTTCCTGCTCGTGTTGTATTACTCTGATTTCAGTAAAAGTACAAATAAAATATGAAGTATAATCAGGAAAATACAAGTTACGATGTTACAGTAATAGATTACTTGAAGTAATGATATGATAATATGATTTGTGTGAGAAGATTACAGTAACTGATGTTTATTCTTCTTCCTCCACCAGAAGAAGAAGAAGAAGAAGAAGAAGAAGAATGACCCAGGCTGTATTCGAAACCGCATACTACCGTACTGCCTACTACATACTGCATTAGTATACACGGGGTCCGCCCACTATTCCGACATCCCTCTGTTTAGACATGCCGGTTTTAGTTCCGCTGTTCCGACACGTCATTCTTTTTTTTAATATATATAGTTGCCGTACCCAGACTAAGCGTGTCTCTCGCTTCAGCATGCCCATCACCGGTTTGATGAGGGAGTGATGTTCTTAATCTTAACAAATCAAGTCACACACACACACACACACACACACACACACACACACAGTAGCCAACTTCATAATGACAAATGTAGACAATTTTTATTTATTAATCATAATCAGAAATATTCGATTTGTTTTGGGGGGGCTTCACATAATAAACAAACAGAACTATGGTCTGCATGGAGGTTTTAATGGTCGAAATACAGACGTTATGACGTGAACCCTATGTTGCGGTACAAAAAAAAAAAAAAAAAATAGATCGTTGACTCAAGGTTTATGTGTTTGCCTCTTTATTTTCTTTTGCCACCAGCTTTCCTGTTTGTGTACAGTTTAGTCCTCCATTTATGAGGGTGGCAGAGTGGCATCGGACTTGAGAGTTAGTGGGCCTAATGCATAACTGTGGTTACTATTGCGCATTTCTCTTTGCTGCTATAATAAACATTTGTTTAGTATTGTGACAAACAGGAAGGAAACTGGTCAAAAACAAACGTGTATCAAAATTACAGAAATAAGTGGCAGGCAGGGAAGTAAGTTTTGCTCGGCGGCAGAGGGAGAGAGCGACAAGATCAGAGCAGCAGAGACATTTAGGCTACTGCTCCACAAAATGTACACAAACAGGAAAGTCGGTGGCAAAAAGAAAGTAAAGAGGCAAACACATAAGCCGTGAGTCTCCTTCGCCTCGAGCCTTTCCCAGCTGACCCAGAGCCGGTCGCGACCGTCTTGGAAATGCATCCGCCGCGGGCAATCAGCACCAGGGAGAGCTCTCCACGAGCGCTGCAGAAAAAAAATCAGAAGGACACGTCTGACAACAACGTTATCAATCAATGTCGGAAAAGCGGAATGTTTGAAAAATAGTAAAGTGCCGCTTCTCCGACAATGAAAAAAAAATGTCGGAATAGTGGGACACCCGAAAAATAATGTTAATGCCGCTATTCCGGCAATTACAAGTCAATGTCGGAACAGCAGCATGTAACCAGTATACACTGTATACTGCGTTATTAGTATACACTGTATACTGCGTTAGTATACACTGTATACTGCGTACTGAATGTGGGATTCAGCGTGCTACTTCAGCAGACCGACGCCGTTCACACCGCAGTATGCAGTAGCAAGTTTCCCAGAATGCATTTCGTGGCGACCGGCAGCGGTTGTTGTAAAACAGGCGCAAAGCTGTTTTATTTCCCGCTGCAGCGCTGTTATTATGTCACTTTATTAAGTTTTAACATGTTTTCATGTAGAAAGTAACCGTTCAGACCCCCAGTGTGCGGTTAGTTTACTCAGATGACGGCTGTTTAGTAATTTGCCTCGATGTTTTGGGAGAAGTGAAGCTCCAGAAGGAGCGGCTCGTCTCAGAGGCAGCAGCCCGTCTCCAGAGGTGTTCGGCCGGCCAACATGCGTCGTCGTCCCGGGGGAGACAGCAGGCCAGTTATCTTAACGCTAGAGGGAAGCTTCATGTCTGTAGTAGACAGTACACAGTACAGCGCTGTCTCTGGAGCTCTGTATGTACAGACATCACCAAATATTAATTAAAAAAAAAAGTTTAATTAACAGAGTACTTTGTTTCATTTCACATGTACAACAGCCTGGATTTCTATTGCACCTACAGCTCTCGTCACAACAGTCAGCAGCCTGTGACTGTACTTATGTTGTGTGAACAAACATAAACGCTGTACTGCTCCGGAGGACGTGACGAGGACGCCATGATCCCGGCTCCAGCGCATTGCATTGTGGGAAACAGTAGGCAGAGTAGACTGGTCGGATCATGGATGTATTATTAGTGGATACAGGACTGGAAAATGGCCGCCGTTGATTTCAACGGAGTTGCTCACCTGGCACATACGCCGAAAAAGTTTCTGACTTCCGGGTTTACTTCCGCGTTATGGGGCCCATAGAGCATGCGCAGTTGAGTCACCCCCCATGATGCTCTGGGGCCTCCCATCATGCCCTGGGGCAATGAGAACGAGCAAATTGCGTTCTGGACAAGCGCTGCGCGCTCATGAGTGCTTGTGGATGAGTTTGAGCGGTAACGACAGATCTACACACTCAGATGATGATTTATAGGCACATCAACCGATGGTGTTCTCAGAGTCATGGTTATAAACTATACATGGTAAATTGTGTTGTTTTATTGTTTCTAAGTAAGGATAAAACGTTGTTCTCCGCTGTGTTCCTAACCCTCCTCCGGTCGTATGCATTTGTTTCAGTGAAGTCAATCTGTGGATCGGTGGATTATCATATACATGTTGTGTTGTGTGTATTTGTGTAGTCCGATCTGTCATAAACAACAGATTACATGTTACGGGGCGCGTTTGTGTCGCGGACTCACGGTGCCACAGAGACGAGAGAGCTGAGCCTGTGGCCAGAGCGACTGTCTGTTTAGTGTTTCATACTGAACACAGTGACTCAACTACATCACACACTGATGGCACTACAGTCTACACATGTGAGACACAGTAATGATGGCACATGTCCCACCAAACACTAACAAAGTGATACAGCATGTCCAGTCTCCTCTATTCAGGGTCCTGACTCTCCCTTTCAGGCGGAGCTGCTGTGATGTGTAAACAATGTGTGCGAATCCAATAAGTGCAGATATCTCTACCGAAGTGCAAGTGCCATTATTCATATTAAGTTGATTGTGTATATGTATAAAAAATAATTGTAAAATATTTCCAAGGCTCAAACAAATCTGTCCCAAGTAACAAGTGTTTAATTTGTGATCACAGTCTGCAAACCTGAGAAAAACAGTTAGTAAGAGCCAAGTGAGAGAATAACATGTGACTGCATGTTGACTGTTGTTTCTTACTTTCTTTAAATAGAGAATGCTTTGACATTACGTAAGTTTAATGTGCATTTCTTAATTCATTTGATCTTTTTTTTCTATTTTATTCAGCTTTATTATTTGTTGCGTTGTAGAAATACTTGCATCATCATCAGCTCTGCTGCAGACTGCATGACTCCAGGCCGTCAGACTGAGACGGTTCAAACCGTAATAAAAGGTCGTTATGACAGGATGAAAAGGATATTAAACAGTCATCAGACCCTGGTGACACACATCACCGACACTATCACATGCATGGTAAATAACTTTTGGCACATCAACCGATGGTGCTCTCAGAGTCATGGTTATAGACTACACGTGGTTAATTTGTGTTGTGTTATTGTTTCTGAGTGAGGATAAAACGTTGTTCTCCGCTGTGTTCCTAACCCTCCTCCGGTCGTATGCATTTGTTTTCAGCGAATTTTGCTCAATATTTATTTATCAATTTCTGTAAATGAGGGTGCTGTCTATCAAAGTGTGTCATGTGACCAACTTGTCTCCTATTGGTTGATCATCATCAGAATCAGAATCAGAACACTTCATTAATCCCCGGGGGGAAATTGTTTTAGTTCCAGATGCTCCGTGCAAAGTAGAGATAAAATACAGCATGAATGGAACAAGAGATAAAGATATGAATGCATTAGTAAAGTAGACAAGAAATAAAACAAAATAAAATAAAATAAAAATAGAATTATAAAGTAGACAATCTCAATCTCAAGTGTACAATGACCACTCCAAGTATGTACATACGGTATATACAGTGCAAGATTGAAGTCAGAGTGCATTTGTGGAAATAAATGAAATATTACCAAAATGAATTTATAAAAACAAATACATTTTAAAAGGATCAGTTAAAGAATGAAATGTGAAGTTAATAATATAAAGGTAAATAAATACAGATTAAAGCAGAAACTCATTGATGTGTATTTCTTTATTCAGTTTAGATTTTGGCACTTGTGATCCTCCACACAGCTGTTTGTTCGTCCTCATTGAAACTTGTTTCTGCTCGGGAACATAAAAAGATCTTTGTGGACTTTCAGTCATCACATCTAGAATATGATAAATATTAAATGTGGAGTTTTACACTAAACTAACTCTACACATGTAGATTTACATCACAGTGAGCTGCATCACTCTGATTACAGCCCGTCCTGTCTCTTAATAGGCTCGTTGGAGATGAACGCCTCGCCTGGAAGGTGGACGAGACCAGGCGGCAGCAGCAGGGGGCGCTGACAACAAGCTGCAGTCCAGTCGGACAGTTTCCAGCCGCCGTCAAAGAAAATACAGGAAGTCACAGAAATATTTACATCCTGTCAGATCCACCTGTAGCCATAGATATATATATAAAGGCTGATGTCTGATGGCGGAGTCCAGAACGTCCTCACAGGTCGGCCATCTTGGTACAGGTTAGCTCTCCGGCTGTATCTGCTGAACCTGAGGTAAAGTCAGTGATCTGCACAAACACTAACACTCTTATCTCGCTGAAACCCTGACGGATTTACAAACAGTTTGGTTTCTTACAAACGTCATTAACGTGGTTATAATTCTGGATGCGTGAACATGTTGAAATCGCATCTTTTCTCTTCTCTTCGAAGAAATTATCACAGTTTTAGTGTGAAGGACTTTTAGCTCCTCTTCTGGGTTTATAATGGGTGTGTATTGCGTGAGCTAGAGTGGGTGACATCATCGCTAGAGTGGAGAGCAGCTGCAAAAACTTTAGAAAAAACTCTCTTCAGCTTGATTTGGGTCCCACAGCTTTTACTTCACATAGACAATATATACATAGAAATGTAGGAAATCTTGTTGGCTTTCAGATGATCATCTTATTTCAGATGTGCGACTTAAACTTTTGGCTGTAGAAGCCCTCGAGCGACAAGCGCTCCAGCAACTCCGCCATAAGCTGCAGTGTTAACTTTGAGCCTAAATCTCTGGAGTGGAGCAGACGGTACCGGTTCTGTCTCTCGCTCTGGCGCCCTCATTTTTCACTCTACAGAAATAAAAAACACATCACACGTTCAGCAATGTCTCCTGTTACTCACTGTATACATATTTTAACCATAACCGTTACACTTTTTTCTAGACCTGCAGGTGTTTGGGAGGTGTTTTCTCATTCATCCTTATGGGGAATTTTTCAAATGTCATTTTCCTACTGCTTCAGCACGTTCAGCTATAGAAACTGTTCAACTATCAACATGTTCAGCTCTTTAAGCTCTTTCAGCTCTTTAAGCTCTTTCAGCCTTGAACTGTTTTAGCTTTTAACTTTTTCAAATATTAAGCTTTTTCAAAAATAATAGTAATATGGAAGCAAATGTGAAAATCCTCAAATCCTCTTCAAAACTCATCCACTTTCAACCTCTTCTTGTGTTAAAATATTTTCATTCAAAATTGGAAATATGGACTTGTATGGTTATTCGTCTCAAGGCCTCAATTATTCATAAGTATGTAGTGTCATAAACACATCTCTGTACAGGGTGGGGATTTCAACATGCAGCATTTCTTGATGTATAGCCTATTGTAGTCTACCTATTTTAGAACATTATTCTATTTTTTAGAACATAACATATTTATTCATAAGTATGCAGTGTCATAACTACATCTTTGACGTTTATAACAAACCAAACCATTTGAAAATCGGTTGAAAATTGAGCAAGTTATGGTTATTTAAAAAGTACATGTTTCATTACCAACACAATGTTATGGGTGAGCGAGCTCCCTGTACCAAGATGGCCGACCTGTGCGGACGTTCGACTCCGTTGGCCAGCAACGCGGACGAGACGTCTAGCCTTTATATTTATATCTATGCCTGTAGCTACCTGTAGTCTGCAGAACACGTTCAGAGAGCTATGGCTGAAGAAACTGCGCATGCATTCTTGGTCGCTGATGAAACTGAAGCAGAAGAGATCCCCCTACTTTTCCACTTTGCACATAAATTACACTGTGTTAATCCTCTTAATGGGCAGATGGGATGTGGTGTGATTTTTAATATTTAATCTCACAAATGTAACAAATAGAAATACAAACTTTGAGGTCATACAAAGTGGATTTTTCTAAAATGATAAGTACTTTTCACTGTGGTCTAAATGTGTCAATCATAACTTTTTATTTGTTTAACGATGCCACTGTTATGACTGAGGTGAGAGTCAGAGCGACTGGGCAGATTTCAGCCCTTGGAAGTAATTTATTGAACAACAATTGCCTACAAAGTAAATTTATATAAAGACACTGTCATTTATAAATCATACAATCCCTAAATTTAAGAAACTGAACTACTGAATTAACAGTCCAACGTTCTCACAGCTACTGTACATATACAGGCTACACATGGGGAGGACAAGCAGCAAAGGTTTCTTATAATCTTTATTTACTGATGTATTTATATTTGTAATTATATACAGTATATCAACCACACAAAATATGTCTGTTAACAGATTAAACCTTCATTGCACATGAGATTCATATAATCTAACATTAAATATAACCAATACACAGAAAATAAGAATTGTCGACTGAACGTAGTCCTAACTAAGAGTTTGTAGTCCTAACTAAGAGCCAATCAGCTCTTTGATCAGGCGACAGCCAGGCGTTTCCCATCATGCCCTGAGGTCTTGCAGTCGCCTGGCTCTAAAGACTGCGGCCGCCTTGATCTCGCGAGGTTATCGTTGCAGGCGCGTCAATGACGTCAGAGCAAGTCGGGATCAAGTCGGACATAAATCTAACCGGCATGCATTGGCTGTGTCCAAATGAATGAATGAAACGTGTACATTTATTTGTGTGTGTATAAAAATTAAGAACAAAATGTGTCAAATCTAAATTGAATCATTAACATTACAAAATAAACATGAACCCGTTGGTGAATAACAACTATATTTACCACAGCATCACCAGCGTCACGTGTTTTAACTGAAAGTTGAAATTTGGAGGTTTTGAAGTTTAACATATCTGGCGTTGGATGTTACATGACTAAAAACCGAGTATAAACCCATTACTTAAATTTAAATGTCATGTCTGCGCCACTTGATGTCGCCATTTTCTCTTGCCTCCTCTTCTGTTTTGGGACTGAGCAGCGGTGCGCAAAGGATCTTGGGATATGTGAGGCCACGAAGGATAGTAGCGATGCGTCCTCCAAACAGAGGGAAGGCTAGGCTGCATTTGTGGGCTGCGTTTGAAGCAGCCCTCGAATTTGGACAGCCTTCGCGCAGCATTGTGACGTAATTGGCCTTCAAATGCGCACTTCGTGGGCTGCAGCCCCTGAATTTGGACACAGCCAGCCATTGTACGGTACACTTGCTCTGACGTCATTGACGCGCCTGCAACGATAACCTCGCGAGATCAAGGCGGCCGCAGTCTTTAGAGCCAGGCGCCGCAGTTTTTTTTCTTGCTTTATTGTAAGCATAACATAAATAACTAAGCACATAACATAGCATATGTTAACATTATGTATTATACAGAGAGATAAAGGTGGACAAAGCAGACAGGGGGATAATGTCAAGGAAACAAAAATGACAATGACAATACAAATAATGACATTACATATAAAAATTAAATAAATAAATAAATACAAATAGACATTGCCAGATTTGGAAGAATCCATTTACCTAGTAAAAAGGGGCTATGTTAAATCTTTCAAAAATACAGTTCGTTTTCATAGCTTTTTTATTTTTAATGTCTTTTATTGTAGTTGCATATTGGAGAATTTCTTGTGTGAAATGATCCAGGCTGGGTTTTGATTCTGTCCATTTTTTTTTGTGGATATGAAATTTGGCCATAAGTACTACCAGTTGTATAAAGAATGTTGTGTCTTTGTCCAACTTGTTGTTTTCAAAAAAAGTAAAAATGTCCTTTTCTTGTAGAGTGATCACTTGTCCAGTTATTCTTCTTATGAAGTGTTGAATGTCAATCCAGAATGTTTGAGAGTACATGCATTTATAGAAAAGGTGCTGTATTGTTTCGATTTCTTGTCCACAAAAAACACAAAAAAAATCCATATCAATTTTGAATCTTTCCAGAGTCTTTTTTGCTGGATAAAAATTATGCATTATTTTGAAAGACACTTCTTTTACTTTGTTACCAACACAGAACCTTTCACCCACCAGCCAAGCTTTGCTCCAGTTTATGTTATCATAAAAAGAGTTCCAGTAGAACTGTCCTGCTGGCAAAGTTATAGTTTGTAAGCAATTTCTAATACATTTATTGGAGCATTGTTTCTTTGAAATATCTATCATATCAATGAAGATGGCACTGTTAACTAAGACCTCGTTGGAGACTGTTGAGCCTCTGAGGAGGTGCAGTATGCCCCTTGGTATAGCATCAAAAATAATAGCATATTCTCTTGGTGATACTGGTAACTGGAACTTAGAGAGAAATTCATCATAACGCAGCAAGTGTCCTTCATTATTAAGAAGTTGACTTACTAAAATAATACCATGGTCAAACCATTTTTGATAAAACAGAGACTTGTTTTTGTACAGAATGCTCTCATTATTCCAGATATACAGGTTGGTTGGTGAAAAGTTATGTTTATATATCAGTTTCCAGGCAAGTAAAGCTTGTTTGTGAAAGTTAGATAGTTTGATAGGTAACTTTTCAATCTTATAATTGCATTTCAGTAAGAATTTGATTCCACCAACATCATTAAATACATGTTTAGGTAAGGTGCTCCAGATGTTGTCATTCTCTTTGATCATATTTAATAACCATTTCACTTTAAAGCTATTGTTCAATGTTTCGAAACTCAGCACCTCCATTCCTCCTCTACTCTTGGGGTTGCACATAATTCCTCTCTTTAAATAGTGACACTTATTTTTCCAAATAAAGTTAAACAAGATTTTATCAAGGTTTTTACAGACTGCAGGAGGCATTGCTAAAGCTAAAGATACATAGACCGACCTTGATATACCTTCAGCCTTAGAGAGAAGAACTCTCCCATTAAGTGTGAGGTCCCTCATCAGCCACATATTGAACCTTTTGCTTACTTGTTGCGTTATTGCACCATAGTTAAGATTACATCGATTATTTACATTTTTATCAATCACAACTCCTAGATAAGTAAGTGAGTTTTTAACAGGAATGTTGTCAAGTTCTAACAAATCACAGTTTTTGATTGGAAATAGCACAGATTTATTTAAGTTCATCTTCAGGCCCGATACCGCTGAGAATTCTTCGATACATCTAATAGTAATACACCTATCTCTTGTCTGTTTTTTATAAATATTGCTGTATCATCGGCCAGTTGAGATAACTTAAATTCTCTGTCTGCAACTCGAACACCTCGAAATGGACATTTTTTTATATGCACTGCCATAACCTGAGCAATTAACAAAAACAGAAGAGGACTCAGCGGACAGCCTTGTCTAATACCCCGCCTGATATCAAATCGAGGGGTTGTTCCATTTGGTAATTTCACTGAGCTGTTACATCCTTTGTATAAAGTTCGGATCACTTTCAGGAACCTTTTACCAAATCCAAAGAAATGAGTAACCTTGATCATAAATAGGTGATTTATAGTATCAAATGCTTTGTAAAAGTCGATAAACAGAATGAGGCTATCATCCAGTACATAATCATTATAGTCAATCATATCCAGTATTAAACGTATGTTATTGGTTATGTTTCTTCCAGGCATAAAACCAGATTGTTCTTCATCGATAATTTCATTTAGTCCTAACTTTAGTCTTTTGGCGAAGATCGAAGCAAAAATTTTAGCATCATTGTTTAATAAACTGATTGGTCTCCAATTTTCAATGTTAAGTTTATCTTTCTGTGGTTTTGGAATTAATTTTATAAGACCTTGTTTCAGGGTTGGAGGTAGCTCCTCTTTGTCAAGAGCTTCCTCAAATACTGCTACTAAAAAAGGAGCTAATGTTTTGTTGAAGTCTTTATAGAATTCGCCTATTAGTCCATCATTACCTGGAGATTTGTTATCTTTTAAACCATTAATGCAGTTTTGTACATCTATTATATTGATTTTTTGGTCACATATTGATTTGAAATTATCACTGATTTTTTTAGTCTCTGGTTCTATTCCTTTCAGAAACACATCCATACCATTTTCATCCAACTGATCTGCCCCATACAGTTCCTCATAGAAATTGGCCACAAAGAGTGAGATTTGCTTTTCATCATCACATATTAAATCATTGATTTTAAGTTTACTCAATGAAGATTGCTCAAAATTTCTTTTTTCTAAATTAAAAAAGTATTTAGTGCATTTCTCACCTTGCTCTCGCCATTTCCTTCGAGACCTGACAAAGGCACCTCTGGCCTTATCTTCGTATATTTTGTCAAGTTCTGCTTGTGCAGTTGCCAGTTCTTTCGTCTCTTCTTCAGACAGATTTATTTTACCTGATAAACTCATAATTTTATCAATAATTTGAGATTCTTTTCCTTTATTCATTTTAGAGATTTTTTTACTTAGTAATATAGCCAGGTTCCTTATTTCAAATTTCATTATCTCCCAGCATTGCCCAAATTTTTTAGAACCTTTGCTTGTTTCCAATATTTATCTATGACTTTCTGGGCTTTTTTTAAAAATTCTTTGTTGTGTATCAGAGTTTTGTTTAGTTTCCAGTATTCACTATTAAATTGATGTCTCCTTGTCTCCATATTAATTCTAATTGTTACACTTTTGTGATCTGTAAGAACTGTAGGTTCTATTGTAATTGAGTCCACTTTATCCTCAACATCTGAAGAAATTAACCAGAAGTCTATTCGTGATTGAAGAGACCCATCTTTATTACTCCATGTATATACTCGTTTGTCTGGGTTCCTATGTCTCCAGACATCAATCAAACTTATCCTGTTGCAAACATTTTCTAATTCATTTATTTGTTTTTCTCTGGGAGGCCATCTATCCCTGTCATCATTCATCACTGTGTTAAAGTCTCCCCCCCACAAAACTTTAGCTGAAGGAAAAGTTATTAGCAGCTGAGCAATCTTATTTTCCAGTGTTGAGAACAAAGTTGTATTCAGTTTCTTATTGTTGAAGGCATAAATATTTACAAGAATGAATTGAAAGTGGTCAAGTTCTGTTAAAAGAATTATCCATCTTCCATTGGTATCTGCAAAATGATTAATTACATGGCCTTTGAATTTCCCAAGCAAAATAGCTACCCCTGCTGATCTATTGCTACCATTGGAAAACCATATATCTTTACCCCATTGACTTCTCCAATACAACATATCTGTTTGTACAGCATGAGTTTCTTGAACAAAATAAAAGTCTGCCCCTTTATTCTGGCAATATAAAAAAAGAAATTTTCTCTTCAATTGATCTTTGATACCCCTGGCATTGACAGAAAGAACACAAATTGACATTGAAAAAAAACAAAGGGGAAAAAAGCAAAAAATAAACAAACAAAACAAAAAGAAAGAGTATAATAGCACCTACCCAGAAACCTCTCTGGGTTGAGAGCAGATGCTATTGGGCTGACTGCTGCAGCATATCTAACAGCACTTAGGCTTAACTGAGAAGTTTTCCTCTCTTCATTTGGTCTGGTATTAGATCTCTCTCATAAAAAAGGAAAGCAAAAAAACCACTGTCAGTATTGGACTATTCTAAGGGAGAGAGAAAGAGCAGGTAAGAAGACAAGAAAGAAAGGGGAGAAAAAAGAGAAAAAAAAAAAAAAGTCCCAAAAAATCTGGATGCAATATTATAACAGTCAAAGGCTGTAGTGTTAGAGAGAGAGAAAAAAAAGTCATCTTACAAGTCTTTGACTGTGATTCTTTTACCATCGATGTAGGCGTGCGCTCCTCTGAAGCCAGCTTTCTTCCCCTCTTTCCTGGCCCTCTCCACCTGCGGCCACAGCTGGTTTCTGGATTCCTTGGCTTCTTGTGTCAGATCCTCCAGAATCTTTATTCTTCTCTCTTTGAGGAACTCTGATGTTCTGGCATCCTTCCAGATCTTATCCCGATGAGATCTTGACAGAAAGCGTACTATGACGCGGCGGCTGGAGCGCTCATGTCCAGAGCGCGGACCCACTCTGTGCACAATGTCCACCGTGAGAGCCAGCTGGTTCGCAATGTCGGGGGAGATTTGGCCAAACAGGTCAATGATGATTTTCTTTATATCCTCTCCCATCATCTCAGGTATCCCCGCAACTCGGAGGTTCCATCGTCTCGAATAAGCATCAAAGTCGTTGTATTTGTCCCGGAGCTCCATGCTCGTTTTCCCCAGGTCTGCTGCTTCAGCCTGGAGGATGTTCACCTGGCCAGCCATGTCCTCCACCCGGCCCCACAGAGCCTCCAGGGAGTCTGTGACACTCTTCGTCGTTTTTGTGTTTTCTTTCACTGCATCTTCCAGTGATTGAAGTCGCTTGAGAGATTCAACTTGTCTCTTCTCTATTCTTTCCAGAATGCTTAATGACGCCAGTTCGGAGTCCTCCGAGTCCGGCTCATCACTCACCGGTTTCTTTTTCTTCTTTGATTTTGGTCCTGTGGAAGCTTTAGGTAACTGCTCCGGAATCGGTTCATCTTCCTTATCAGTGATGCTGTCTGTTACCTTAAGTTGGTCGTCCAAGCAATTTCGTGCATAGGCATGCATCGTATTTATAAAGTTTATGTCCTTGGCCATCAGAATGATGTCGACTCTGCAACTCAGCCCGGCGCAGAAATGTTTGTAGCGCACGTGGAGTCTGTTTGCTTGTTTGTCTTCCGGAGAGCAATTTAGTCTTCCTCGAAGTCAATTCTCGGGTAAGTTCATCAAGATCTCATGGTTTTTTTTTTTTGGTTTTTTTTTCTTTTCCTTCTCTGAGAGTTTAGTTTTCGGAGAGGCAAATGTCTGATATTTTTCAAAAGCTTTTAGTCATGCTGCAGAGCGACTGGGACTGCTGTCTCTCAGTACGCCATGACCTCCTCTCCTAACGACTCCGCCACTGTTACAGTACTTAATGAGGCCAGGCGCCGCAGTTGCTCTCCACCGACTGCAAGACCTCAGGGCATGATGGGAAACGCCTGGCTGTCGCCTGATCAAAGAGCTGATTGGCTCTTAGTTAGGACTACAAACTCTTAGTTAGGACTACGTTCAGTCGACAATTCTTATTTTCTGTGTATTGGTTATATTTAATGTTAGATTATATGAATCTCATGTGCAATGAAGGTTTAATCTGTTAACAGACATATTTTTTGTGTGGTTGATATACTGTATATAATTACACATATAAATACATCAGTAAATAAAGATTATAAGAAACCTTTGCTGCTTGTCCTCCCCATGTGTAGCCTGTATATGTACAGTAGCTGTGAGAACGTTTGGACTGTTAATTCAGTAGTTCAGTTTCTTAAATTTAGGGATTGTATGATTTATAAATGACAGTGTCTTTATATAAATCTACTTTGTAGGCAATTGTTGTTCAATAAATTACTTCCAAGGGCTGAAATCTGCCCAGTCGCTCTGACTCTCACCTCAGTCATAACAGTGGCATCGTTAAACAAATAAAAAGTTATGATTGACACATTTAGACCACAGTGAAAAGAAGTTATCATTTTAGAAAAATCCACTTTGTATGACCTCAAAGTTTGTATTTCTATTTGTTACATTTGTGAGATTAAATATTAAAAATCACACCACATCCCATCTGCCCATTGAGAGGATTAACACAGTGTAATTTATGTGCAAAGTGGAAAAGTAGGGGGATCTCTTCTGCTTCAGTTTCATCAGCGACCAAGAACGCATGCGCAGTTTCTTCAGCCATAGCTCTCTGAACGTGTTGTGCAGACTACAGGTAGCTACAGGTGGATCTGACAGGATGTAAATGTTTCTGTGACTTCCTGTATTTTCTTTGACGGCGGCTGGAAACTGTCCGACTTGACTGCAGCTTGTTGTCAGCGCCCCCTGCTGCTGCCGCCTGGTCTCGTCCACCTTCCAGGCGAGGCGCAGTTCATCTCCAACGAGCCTAATGTCAAACATTCAGTCTGACGTTTGATCGTCAGTCATTTTGAACAGGCACAGCTGCGGTCACCTTCTCTGACATGCAGGACCCTTTTCACGCATGCGCAGCAGTGATCGGCTCGGAGCTGCTCAGAGCTCAGTCCCTCTACAGAGCGGAGTGAGGAGGAGGAGGAGGAACCGCGGCCATTTTGTGACTGCAGGAGTGAAGGCAGAGTGAAGAAGAAGAAGAAGAAGAAGAGGAAGAAGAAGAAGAAGAAGAAGAAGAAGATGAGTTCCACCAAAAAGGTGTGTGTGTGTTGTGAGTCAGGGTGTGTAGCTGTTAGCTGTTAGCTGCCGACAGACTGCAGCATCAGTGCAGGTCAGTGACGCGGTGTGACGTAGCCCCGCCTGTGAGAGCCCGGATGTGTCAGGAGGACAGAGGCTGTGGCTGTGTCCAAATTCAGGGGCTGCAGCCTTCGCGGTCCACGAGGGCCGGGTCCTTCGGACCGGTCTTTGAACGCCTCGTCCACCGTTGTTAAATGGGACGGTCCAGCCTTCGGAGTATTTCCTGGTTGCCTCACCAGATGTTCCCGCCCCTTACCCTTACGTCACGATTGTGAATGAAGAGATGCATTAAAGTCTGTTTTGGTTCAAATCTATGAAACGTGTACATTTATTTGTGTGTGTATAAAAATTAACAACAAAATGTGTCAAATCTAAATTGAATCATCAACATTACAAAATAAACATTAAGCCATTGGTGAATAACAACTATATTTACCACAGCATCACCAGCGTCACGTGTTTTAACTGAAAGTTGAAATTTGGAGGTTTTGAATATTCTTAAATTTGGAAGTTTAACATATCTGGCGTTGGATGTTACATGACTAAAAACCGAGTATAACCCCATTACTTAAATTTAAATGTCATGTCTTCGCCACTTGATGTCGCCATTTTCTCTTGCCTCCTCTTCTGTTTTGGGACTGAACAGCGGTGCGCAAAGGATCTTGGGATATGTGAGGCCACGAAGGATAGTAGCGATGCGTCCTCCAAACAGAGGGAAGGCTAGGCTGCATTTGTGGGCTGCATTTGAAGCAGCCCTCGAATTTGGACAGCCTTCGCGCAGCATTGTGACGTAATTGGCCTTCAAATGCGCACTTCGTGGGCTGCAGCCCCTGAATTTGGACACAGCCTACGTCCGAAATCACCCCCTAATCACTATATAGTGCACTATATAGTGACTACGCCATTTTGTAGTGGTGTCCGAATGTATAGTGATCAGGATATAGTGCACTCATTGTATCCCACAATGCACCGCGAAATGTAGTGAACATCCGATGGTCACTAACCGAAGCAAGATATCCCATCATGCATTGCCAGAAAATTTCTTCGGGCATTTCGCTGCATATTTCAACTGTGCGACAGCAGTGACGTAATTAACGGCGCCTGAGTGTCCGAAAGTGCTTTTTTCTTTCTGTCGATGAGCTCAATGTATAGTCCACTATGTTGGACCCCCTATATAGTGAGTAGGGAATAAGTGAGTGATTTCGGACACAGCCAGAGACTCGTGTCTCTCAGGACGTCCACACCTTTAATGAACCAATCAGCTTCATTAGTATTCAATAAAAACGACTTCATCCTGACACCAGACATCAGTTAGCATGTTAGCATGTTAGCACGTCCTGTCCCCTGTCAGTATGTCATATAAACCTGGATAGTCACTGTGCAGTGAGGCGCTCAGTGGTGGAGACGGTGACGTCATGTGACCGTGATGTCGTCTGTCTGTAGCCTAGCATTAGCTTTTTACTGCTACACATTTCATTTATGTTCATCTGTGGAGATGATTGCTGAACAGAACCTGGACGGGTCAGAACCTTGTGTTTGACACACACATTATTTTGTGTTAAAGCGCTCAGTGAACTACATCGTCTCATCGGCACCAGAACCAGCACCAACATGGAGCCAACTGGGTCAGAACAGCTTGTAAACAAGATGAACATCACAATAAACCTGCTCATAGTGACATCTGCAGTTCTGGTTCTGGTTCAGTTCTGTGAGCTGCTGATGAACAGGAGCAGCTCTACAGTGTCTCAGTCAGGAGACGACGTCACTGACGACACTGTCGTCTTTACGGTGACGTCACAGTCTGATGAGGCGTGTGATGTTTGACACAGTTCAGACAGGATCAGTGCAGACGGAGCTCTGACGGGACTCCAGCTCGCTGTCAGTCAAATTGAAAGGCCGACAGTAAAGACTTCAGTTTTTAACCCAGGAAACTCTTCACTGTGTTGAACAATCAGCCAAAACAACGACAGGTTATTATAACGGTGACTTTATGACAGAGCGTCTTCAGCTCCTCTCAGACATGAACCACATGAACCTAAAGGAGAAGCTGTGTAAAGTAACGACATGTAACGGTGATGAGTCGAGTTCAGCGTTACCACGAGCCTGAAGGCTTCAGTCAGTAACATCAGTCAGTCGCTGTCCATCTTGTCTCAGTTGAGACTGAACTTGACTGACAGATAATCAGAACAGATTCACAGTAACAACATTAATGTGATATCTGTTGCAGTTTGTAAACGTGGCAGCGATCAAGTGTTTCCTGACTGTTTTCACTCTTTCTGTCAGAACTCGAGTGTGAGAGTTTGTTCACACAGCGGCCATTTTCCTGTGACATCACACTGAGGATTTAAGGACTCTGACCAATCGTTTTCACTTCACTGCCTCCACAGTGATCAGCAACTGAAAAGACAAATAGTGAACATCTGGAGGGACGTATGTCAAAGTACAACAACATCTGATGACCTGTTAGCTTCTGTTAGACAGCAGCTAACGTTAGCATTCAACCACTTCCATGCTAACATACTGTTTGATAGTGTTTTGTCTTGGAAGTGAAACACTGCATGTAATCAGACATTAACGTTAGCTAGGACGTGGCTGAATGCTAACGTTAGCTAACGTCTTATATGTTGTTTTACCTCGATATGTCCTGATGTCCCTCCAGATGTTCGCTGTCCACCAACTTTACAGTTACAGCTGCTCGACCTCTCAGTGATGTAATGAGAACAGTTTCTCTAATACGACCTGAACTCAGCAGCACTCTGAGCACGACGTCAGAGGAAAATGGCCGCCGTGTGAATCAAGGACTTTACAGTAAAGCCCGGAGCAGCCCAGTGACGCATGAAGCCAAAAAACTTTACTTCCTGGCTGTTAAATGACCAGATCTGAGCCGGCTAACTTCAATGAAAATAAAATAATGACATTGAAACGAGTCGTGTCTCGGAGGTTGTGACGCTCAAAGAAATGTATCCACCAGTTTTACAGACGCTTCCCTCACAACGTTAGCTTGTTTTACATGTAGCGATGTCATTACACGATTTGGCCACAATGAAAACTGGCTTCAGAGTCTGGTGCTCTTCCTGGAGGTTGGTCTGCTGTTAGCCATCAGCTAACTAGGTCTTCTGCTGCTGATGTCTGTACAGATGTGTTTGTGACTGAAGGAAGAGGTGGACTCATGTTTGTTTGTCTTTATTTGACATGTGAAGGATCAGACAGGACGCTGGGGACAGAGAGAGGGGATGACATTAATATGAGGAGCATAATGAGAGCAGCACTACAGTCCATCAGGTCAACTGTGAAACATCAGCTTTTCATTTCTCTTAACAACAATTCAACTTCTCGTAAAGTTTAACATCCAAATTAAATCTTCCACAACACCTTCTGTTCCTCAATAACAGCCTTGGTAAGTTGTTAAGACTTGTTTCAGTCCACTGAAACACTAAAGTGCTTTTAATTTGAAACAGTTCCAGGAAGTGCTGTGTTTGAACTTTGAGAGGAGGAACAGGAACAGTAACGAGCTGCAGTGTCACCTGAGGTTCCTCTTGTGGACTTCAGTCTGACTAGCTGAGTGACGCACGGCACCGCTCAGCTACCCTCAGGCTCCTGCTAACGAGCAACGTGCTGCTGGTTCTGACAAATGTTGGTTCAGTCTGTTGCAGCTCGTTCACCGCACCACCAGAACCCGACCCTAGATACGGGCGAGACCAGAGGTGGAAAGAGAATTGAAGTTGATCAGATTTCAGTAGTTTGTTAGCAAACATTGAAATAATAAAGAATGTGCTCAGCTACAGATGCATGAAGACCTCACTGACTCTCCTTCTCTGTGTTTGTGTCCAGGAGGTTAAACCACACGGCTGTGAGCACTGTGGCAAGTCCTACACAAGACTGGCCTATTTGAAGGTCCATCAGAGAATTCACACTGGAGAGAAACCATACAGCTGCGACCAGTGTGAGAAAGCCTTCACCTCATCAGGAGAGCTGAAGATGCACCGGCTCACTCACACTGGAGAGAAACCCTACCGCTGCGAGCTGTGTGGGAAGAGCTTCACTCAGTCAACTCATCTTCGCAGCCACCAGCGGGTCCACAGTGGAGAGAAGCCCTACTGGTGTGAACACTGTTGGAAGTTCTTCGCTTCATCAGGTGAACTGAAGATTCACCAGCGGCGACACACAGGAGAGAAACCCTACAGCTGTGACCACTGTGAGAAAGCCTTCACGACATCGGGCCAGTTGAAGATCCACAGACGAGTTCACACCGGAGAGAAACCATACAGCTGCGACTACTGCGACAAGGCCTTCACTCAGGTGTCTGCGCTGAGCAGCCACCAACGAGTCCACACAGGAGAGAAACCATACTGGTGTGATCAGTGTGGGAAGGCCTTCGCTAACGGGAACAACCTAACGCTTCACCTCCGAGGTCACACCAGAGAGAAACCGTTCAGCTGTGACCAGTGTGAGAAGGCTTTCACTTCATCCAGCGACCTGAAGAAGCACCAACGCTTCCACACTGGAGAGAAACCGTTCAGCTGTGAGCTGTGTGGGAAAGCGTTTGGTGCATCAGGTGAACTCAAAGTCCATCAACGTGTCCACACCGGAGAGAAACCGTACAGCTGCGACCAGTGTGGGAAGACCTTCTCCTACAGTAGTTCTGTCAAGGTCCACCAACGTCTCCACGCTGCACCCACCTGAACTTTCCTGAGAGCTGAGCTGGTTGTTTCCTCCTCCTGCCTCTCCTGTCTCCTGCTTCCTGTCTCCTGCTTCCCCTCTCCTGCTTCCTGTCTTCTGTCTCCTGTCTGTACCTCCCTCTCCTGAGCGTTTCCTCTCCTGTCATCAGTGCTGACATGTTTTGTGTCAGTTTCATCTGAATCTGACGTCTCCAGGCTGGAGACTTGAGAAACAAAGATGTGGCTTCATGAAGACATCTGACAGAAGAGCTGGTTTTCACAGTGGAAACCTCAATAACATGAAACATGTACATTTACAGACTTGAATGACATTAAGTGGGACCCCAGATCATTTCTTCTCCATAGTGTAGGATAGATTAACTATACTGTACATGTTAACGCTGAAGGTTCTCAGTCATCAGCTCATGATTACTCTAAGTTCTTCAGAACTGAAGACACCCTTTGGATCAGAAGTGAAAAGTCCAGTAGCCTATGATGCAGCACTAGGAGTGGGCGACATGGGCAAAAAATAATATCTTGATATTTTTGGGGATTTTTGCGATAACGATATCAGTCTATCCTTTAAAATGTGATTGAAATTGTCTGAGTTGAAGCTTGTGTCCACCAGACACGTTTTAAGCGCTGAGAGCGCTCAAAAACTAATTTCCCGAGCACCCAGCGGTGGTAAAAGTTGAACAGATTTCAACTGGAAATGATCTTTTTGTCCTCCGTTTCCTACAAGGCGAGTAAGTTGCAAGAAACATGAACACAAGCACGTAGTCCGCCATTGTTGTTGTATGAGACATCGCGGGGTTCAGAGGTGGAGGGGTGGGGCGAGTCCTGCCATGCTGTAGAGAGCGCTGCTGCACGTGTATTCAGTGGATGTGACGAGTTTCCACGTGTTTCATTATTTTTGGTGAAGTAATTTAAATACTCGATAATGGAAATTTGCACATCGTTAAAACAACAATGACGATATTATTGCAAACAGGGTCCGAAATTAACACCCGCCAAGCGCCAATGGCGGGTAAATTTTCTGTATGGCGAATAAATGTTTGTACCACAATAGCACGTAAAATTAAGCGTCTACTGCGTTTTGGGACGCACACACACACAAACACACACAAAAGTGTGTGAAAGTCTCAGATGCTGCGAGGGATGAAATTTCCCTCCGCCTCTGATGCGCCTCCGGAGGTATCAGAGGCACATTACTGGCGAACCGAACCAGTGTGAACGGATAAGCCGGCGGCGCGGAGCGAGGGTGTGTCGATCTGATGGTGTTCACTGTCTGATAACTAAACAGGTCCATCACTCAGCAAAATATAGAGAAATGTCCCACAAAGCAACGTTACAGGACCAAACAACAGCAACGTAGCTAGTAACTGGTCGTGTCTTTGGCAACTTATATGAGGAAAAGATACCGCAGTTATTCGTGGAGAAGTGTCTGTCCGACTTACTCTTAGTCACATTTCTGCCCAAAAAACAGCGTCTGTCCCGGCAAAAACCTTTAACTCACCAACTGTTTGTCGGGTGACGGTCAGCCCTCCCGATGGAGACTTCAGTGAGCTTTCCCCCATGAACAGCCTCCCTCCCCGCGAGTGAGAGTCAGACAGCGTCCAGTTTACTGATGGTGATGATGTAATTATGTAATTTAGAGCGAAAAACGTAACTTTGTCACCTTCCAGGATGCTTGGTGGGTCAGGATCTCATCACTACACATTATAACAGGTTATAATACATGTTTAGATTAACAGCTGGACACGGGGAAACACGCTGAAAAAACACACGTCATCACCATGACGCGTACCGTCACGCATCCTCTGGAGCCGCGGCGCCGGCTTGCTGTGTGAATTACACTCTGGTTCACGTTTTACTCCGGAGCTGCTCGGCTCGGTGTGAACAACCAGCGGCGGAGAATTGGCGAACCGCCGCTGCGGCGATAACGCTGACTCTGTGTGAAAAGGCCTCGGCTCTGGTGATGAGCTGTTCGGTGTGACGCAGTATACCAAAGAAAAAACCCAGACAGAACAATTGATAGATAGATTTTCTTGCTTTCACTCCTATTGATAGCAAATACATTCATCAATATATTAAAAAGAATTACGCTTCAACTTTGCTCTGGCCTCTTCTTTAAGTTTGTATTCAACATAATACTTTATGAAATGAAATTAATGTTTATGTAACACAAAAAGGCAATTTATTATTTTGGCCAGTAAAAAATATGCTTGGCCAGTGGATTTTTTCATCTACCAGTCCACTTGGCTGGTGAGTCCAAAAGTTAATTTCGGACCCTGACTGCAAACAATAGATATCGCCCACCCCTACACAGCACCCAGAGTTCTCGTGTAAAGTTCAGTACTTCAGTTTCAGATGCAGCAGCTGTGCAGTAAGTTAGCTGAATGGTTCCTCTGGGCCTCCTGGCAGCGTGGTGCTCCTGGGTCCTGGGGCAGAACCTTCGGGTTGAGTCTCCAGGTCCAGGTCTCAGTGGCTAAGACCTGGACCGACGCTCTCCGTGCTGCCTGCTGCTGATGGGTTAGATGTAGACTACCAGCTCCTTCACCTGCAATGCTGATCTGAAATGGATCAGACAAGATGAAGACACAGGAACTCTTTACTGTGAAGTCTCTGGAGTGAACACAGACACAAGGACCTCTGACCTCTGACCTCTGGAGATGAAGGATGTCTCATTCCAACAACCACTTAGTTTTGTCTTCAGACAGATGCAGGCATGCAAACAGGTCAGGGCTGAAAAAGGTGAGAAGGATATTGGGTGGGGGGCGACATCCGTACTGCACATCCTCCCTTTTGAAGAACTACACAGCTCAGCTGTCTTCTCCCTGGACTGGAGGGTGTACTTGACCGTTTGTATGGCATTGAATGTTTAAATGTTCATGTTTCCACTTCTATGGTCAATGACCTCATTCATCAAGCTAAAAGAAGACTCGACTCTGGGTCCATGAAAGATGCTGTATACATACTGTATCCAACGTCACCATTTTAGTTGACGAAAAGTCTTGGCATTTTAGTCTAGTTTCAGTCAAAGAAAATCCAAAGTATTTTAGTATAGTTTTAGTCAATAGTCTTTTTTCAGTCTTTGAAAGCAGATTGACAGTAATGTTAATCACAATGAGTCTAGTCAAACCACTAGATTCATTTTAGTCTTTTTGCCACACACACGCCTCTAGCGTTATGGCGGTGAATTGCAAGTCCGCTGCTCTACGCTCCCAGGTATAGAAATCCATATCCGCTCCCGCTCCGCTCCGCAACACCCCCCCCCCCCCCAAAAAAAAAAAACATTTTCTCATCGGTTCTACACGATTCACGTGGATGACCTATTTTGGATTCAAAACGGCGAATTTCGCCGAAAGGTGAGAGATTTGCATGCCTGCAGATGAGGTCAGCGGGGACGGACTGTTGGACGTCTCTACATCGTGTTGATGAGCATCATCTCTGCTCCTCTCCTCTCCCTCCCCCCAGCAGTGGTCTGACATGTAGATATAATGTCTGATGATGATGTTGGAGTTCAACTGCTGCAGAAACTGATCATTGCATGATGCCACATGGTGATGACTTAAAATACAGAGACAACCCAAGACCCAGTGAAACTGCTGGTCATGTTCTGTAGATGTTCTCCAGAGTTATATGATGTAACGATGCTGAACACCTTCAGTTAGCTTTGAGATCAGTCATCAGTTGGTTCTGGTGCAGAACACATGCTGGGTCTCCTGGGCCTGGGTCCACCACCCTGATGAAGACAGACTGGCTGCTTCTCTGAACCCACAGTGCTCAGTGTCCGGCTGTCACCATGGCAACCGATGATCAGAGTCAGCTTCACAGGAAGTTCAGCTCATCATCAGCCCGTTCATCACCACAGAACCGTAGAACCGGACCATCGTGTGTTCTGAGAGTTGATGCACAGCTGATTCTGACATGGTGTTTGTGGAGTTAATGATGTCACTAACTGTCAGAGGATTCATCCTTTCAGCAGCTAACTGACATGAATTCATGCGGTCATCCATTCTTCTGCGTTCAGGCTCAGTGGGTCTCATTCATCATGTCTCAGGAGTTCAATAAAGGTCTTGAGTTAAGTTGTGTCTGTGTTCTTCACGCTGGTTGTTGTTTGGTGTTGATGGAGTGAGTAGAAGTGTGTGTTGCCCCCTAGAGGCTGAACGGTGTCATCACATGGAGGCTAAAACACAACACAAGTATTTTAAAGTGATCTTCTAGAAGAAACATGATGAATGTTTGGAGCAGGAATGTGACAGCTCATCTCCTCACAACCAGCAGTGGTCAGTAGGTGAGGAGGACTCACCCTCAGGGTTCTGACACTGTGGTTTAAAAGCTTTCCAGAGAAACATCCTCACAGCTGCAGACTGAACTTCACGTTGGCGAGTGACCTTCAGAAACTCACCAGCACAGACGTCAAACTCTGTGTGTTGCAGTCCATCATGGTCGGTTCTGGAGAGATGTTGATGATGAGGAGACTGAAGACATGAATGACTGAAGCAGAGCAGGTCCAGATCACCACACCAAACATCCCAGACCTGGACCCCCCACGTACCTCCTGCAGACCCTTCATCACCTGCACCTGCTGTAAACATCATGTAGTCTGAAGGTTTGTTCAGCAGCTGTTTGAATGATGTGCATGAAATGTTGAGAAGAAAACAGTTTCCACTTCTGCTTCATGTTGTAAATAACTGGATCAATCCATGTTCTACAGAATTTATCAGTTTTCAGAACCTGTTTGTTACATTTAGGTTGTAAAATGCTTCATTGAGCATGTTCATGTTTTTCATAGAGAAGACTGAGCTCGTTAATTAATTAATGTAACCTCCAGCAGACAGAAGGTCGTAGGAGGAGACACCAGAGGACCAGCTCGTTCAGGAGGTGTGTCGTGTCTTCTGAGGGAACGTATTGATTACCAGTGTTAATTTTGTCGGCTATTTTTCAATTTAGTTTTAGTCACATTTAGTCAGCTTGTATTCTTTTGTTTAGTCACATTTTAGTCTAGTTTTAGTCAATACACTGCAAAAACAGCCCTTCTAGAAAGAAGTAAAATATTCTTATATTCAATCAAATTATCTTGTATCAAGCAAAAAAAGCTTACCCCATTGGCAGATGTTTTTGCTTGATACAAGATAATTTGATTGAATATAAGAATATTTTACTTCTTTCTAGAAGGGCTGTTTTTGCAGTGTATTGACTAAAACTAGACTAAAATGCCAAGACTTATTGTCGACAAGAATTCTTAAAATAAGCCCAAATTTCCTTAGCACAGAAAGACTAAAATGACTTTAAACTAGACAGAAAATCTTAAATTAATCCAAATTCTTCTAAAACAAGCAATGAAAAAACACTAATGTAAGATAAAATTACTCAAAATTAGATTTTAAGTCTTCACTACATTAAATTTAAGAAATCTCATTGTCTTTCCGCTATGTCCCTATTAGGGTCGCGGGGTGTTGCCGCTTTTATCCCCCCTTTCGGGGGGTTACGGGGCTACGGGGGCCAAATGCAGCTCTCACAGGGCGAAGGCCAGGGTACACCACTGGATGAGACGCCAGTTCATCCAGTCCGCCCAGGGGAGCCAGGGTTCGAACCAGCGACCTGCTGGTGGATGGTCACCTGCTCTACCCACTCAGCTACAGACAATATAAATGACACCTTAATCTGGGATTGATAATGAGCAGAAAAGTAGTTAAAATAAGACATAATTTCTTAAAACTGCATAACAAATATAAGTGATGTTGTCTTAAATCAAGATACCAAAACTTTCTCATTACATTTTTTTAATTAACTTTGCAACACAATTGCTCAATTCAATACCCAAAAAAGGAGCACTTCACTTACACGTTCCAGATCCACCATAATCCAACAGATTGAAAAGCCAGTTTTGATTTGAACTTCACTATCAAAATAATAAAACATCAGTTATTGTAGCAGCATACCATTGCAACTAAACATAATGATAATAATAATAATAATAATGAAAACCTTTAATTGTCCTTGTTTCATGGCATTCTTAAATTGAGACATTGTTCAAATGGTCTTACTCTTAAAATAAGGCAACTAATCTTGTTGCCCCACTGGGGTTTATCGTAAAACATTTTTATACTCTGTTTCTGGTTCACTCTAGCTCAAAATTAGCTGGAATATCTTATCAAGAAAAAGTAAGGCATACTTTCTTAAAATGAGATATTTTTTCTAATGCAACATGCTTGACAAGATTAATATTCTTTTTGGACAAAAAATAAGACTTATTTTCTTGTTACAAGGCTTTTTTTACTTTCTTGAAATTCCTTTTTTGCAGTGTAGTCTTTATTTAGTCTTTGAAAGCAGATCGACAGTAATGTTAATCATAATTGATCTAGTCAAACCACTGAATTCGTTTTAGTCTTTTTCTCACTCATCTCACAAGATTCATGTCATTATTACCTGATGAAGCAGCTCCACATGTTGAATGATTAGGAATGCTACGCTGCTAGAGGAGCAGCTGCAAAGACACGTGTTGCTGCTTTCTGTCGGCCTGTACCACACCGATGTGAACCACAAACACTGCTGACGTGATGTCTGAAGTAAGATAGGTGATAAGTTGCCAAAGATCCAACCATATTTTCTTTTTTTAAGCAGGTAAATCGACCCAGATGAAGCTACGACATTTCAGGAATATTAAGTTTTATCAGGCAGGAATACATTTATTGAAACACGTGAAATTACTCTGTAGCTCGTTTCACCAAAGAAGCTGTTTGTACTCGCTGCACTTAGCACAGAGCACCGGTGTTGTGTGTGCTCCTCAGTCAGGCACGCACACACGCACACACACACACACCCCTGGCAGCAGCGCAGGAGGAGAAAAAAACTGACGCGCATCCAGTGAAGGCACTTTTTGGATTGTAATTTAAAAGTCTGTGACGAAAAAAGAAAGAGACATTTTATTAAGTTTTTATTTGATTAAGTAGATTTCATCTCATCTTTTTTCGTCAACAAAAAATGTTTGTTAATTTCTTCACAGTCAGTGTTTCAGGACATTGATTTCGTCTTGTTTTTGTCACGAATAAACCATCGTTGACAAATATTTTTCGTCTCGTCTGACGAAATTAACACTGTTGATTACTGATTGATTTATCAGACTCACTCCTGTAGATTCATTGAAGGCTTCACACCTACAAACTGGACTGTGTTGACACATCAGGAGAACCAGACAACAGAACAACAAACCCTTTATTTCCTCATGTGGAGTCATGATGACGTCAGTCAGACCACTGGACCGTGATACTGATTCATCAGATACACGATGCTGGATGATCTGATCGTCAGCAGTTACAGTTTCATCATATCAAATGAATTCATACGTCTAAATATTAACATCCTTACGTTAACATGCTGTTAACAGTACAGAGCTCCAGATGTCCAACCTTCAGTATGTAGAGGTCCACTCATGGTTGCAGCTGTCAGGACAGGAGGACACAGCTGTTCACAACTATGTAGTGTGAGTGCGTTGGTGTAGCTTAAGAGAACAACCCTGAGTGAAGGTCTTCTCACAGTGGTCACAGCTGTACGGTCTCTCTCCGGTATGGGTACGTCTGTGTTTCCTTAACTCGCCTGAAGTATTGAAATCTTTCCCACAGTGGTCACAGCTGTACGGTCTCTCTCCGGTGTGGACACGTTGATGGACCTTTAACACACTCGATGTGATGAAGGTCTTCGCACACTGATCACAGCTGTAAGGTCTCACCCCGGTGTGGAAGCTCTGGTGCTTTCTCAGGTCACCTGACGTAGTGAAAGCTCTGTCACAGAGGTCACAGCTGTAGGGTCTCTCTCCGGTGTGGACCCGTTGGTGAACTATCACCTCACTGGATGTAGTGAAGGTCTTCCCACACAGCTCACAGCTGAAGGGTTTCTCTCCGGTGTGGAAGCGTTGGTGCTTCTTCAGATCGCTGGAGGTGGTGAAAGCTCTGTCGCACCGGTCACAGCTGTACGGCTTCTCCCCCGAGTGAAAGCGCTGATGAACAGTTAAATTCATCCCGTTAGCGAAGGCCTTCCCACACTGGTCGCACCAGTATGGTTTCTCTCCGGTGTGGACTCGTTGGTGGCTGATGAGTTGAGATGTTTGAGAGAAGGTTCTGCCACAGCACTGGCAGCTGTAGGGTTTCTCTCCGGTGTGAACTCGTCGGTGGACCTTTAACTGCCCTGACGTTGTGAAGGCTTTCTCACACTGCTCACAGCTGTAGGGTTTCTCTCCTGTGTGGCTGCGGCGGTGGACCTTCAGTTCAGTGGATGATCTGTAACGTTTCCCGCACTGGTCACAGCTGTAGGGTTTCTCTCCACTGTGGACTCGCTGGTGACTGTGTAACTGAGTGGACTGGGTGAAGGACTTCCCACACAGCTCGCAGCGGTACGGTTTCTCTCCAGTGTGGACTCGTCTGTGGTTTTTCAGTCCTCCTGATGAAGTGAAGCCTTTCTCACACTGGTCGCAGCTGTAGGGTTTCTCTCCTGTTTGGCGTCTCTGATGGATCTTTAAATATCCTGACGATGTGAAGGACTTGTCACAGAGCTGACACGAATGTTGTTTCGCTTCCTGTTTGCTTCTCGGTTTCTGTAGAGACGGACACAGAAGAAGGTTTGGTGAGGTGTCAATCACTCAGATCAATATCAGAAGCATTTCAACATCATTTCAATGTAAACAGACTTTGGTCGATGACTGAATCAACGAACAGACGACATTATGACTTTGTTTCAGACTGAAGGTAACAACATGTCAGAGTACTGGAGGCGTCTCCTGACAGTGAGCCACATGGACTAACACCTACAGCAGAAGCTTTCTCCAAGCTAACTTTAATAAACGGGTCACGTCCAGGGTCAGGAAACAGGCCGGTCACGTCTCTGCTGAACCCCCACAGCCCGGACAACCTCCGGTAGGAGGTCCAGAGCTCTGTACACCAAGACGACCAGAACACAGGGACCATTTGTTCCCCCAGACTGTCGCTGTGCAATCACCTCTGAGCTGCCACATCTTTACACTGTTCCTTCTTCATGTAAGTTCTGTTGGACCTTACATCTGCACCATCTCGTACATATAGTCTCAGTTGTTACTGTTCATGGTGGAGTCCACCCTGCAGCCCTTTGCGTCAGGTCATTGCTCTCATGTCCCGACACAATAAAACATAAACTAACAGAGTCAGAGTCCTTGTTGGTGCTGACGCTGCATGATACAGCTGGCTCGATTCTGACCTCTGCTGCGGGCAGACAGCTGGTGTTGATCCGAGTTGTCCAAAAGCAGTAAATGTAAAGAACACTGTCTGTGACAGCTAGTTAATGATGTGCTGATGGTGCTGACCTCAGCAGAACAGCAGTCTGATTACATTAGTAATAGATTACATCTGGCTCACAGCACTCGGTCCTCAGCCTCCCTCACGTCTACGTAGCTGCTGCTGAAGGTTTTCGTTACATCAGAACTAATTCTTCACATTGTTCTCCTGTTGGCTCACAAGCTACTTTAACCTGCTCCAGTTCTCTCAGTTCTACCGCACACCAGCCGGTCCAGAACAACTCAGAGACATGGAGTCAGAACATCAGGATGAGCTTCTTCATATCAGTCCAACCAGAAACCGGTCAGTCAGTCAGAGTCCGGCTGATAGACGAGATCACTGCGATGCACCGGATCAGTGCCGACACCCAGACATCACATACTGAACTCAAGTCTTCCTGTGAGGACTGGTATCAGGTCCACAGCTGAAAACTGACTGATGTTCAGTCAGACTCAGTTTAGTCCGGTTCTGGTCGTAAGTTCCATTGTCATGCTGCCTCTCCACTACATTTAGTTACTAGTTACTTTACAGATTACTTTATGAGGTTGGTAACTGTGACTGTGAGTTACCGATCAGACACTGAGAAGTGTCAGTCTGTGCAGAAGTCCTGACTGACCACATGTTGTGGACTCCAGCGGGTCGAGGCGGCTCAGGTGGTAGAATCAGTCCGTTGTGTTGGCGGTCCTGGTTGTGACGGACCTCCTTCAGTGTTCTGATGTGACGCTGTGTGAGTATCAGACTACAGACTTCTGCCCACCGAGCTGGCTAACTTCCTGTTTAGCGCTCAGCTAAATTCCAGTTTAGCGCTCAGCTAACTTCCTGTTTAGCGCTCAGCTAACTTCCTGTGCAGTGCCCGACTAACCTGAATAGAGCTAAAATAATTAATGCATGATGGTCTATACTGTTTGGTGATGTCACCTCTACACTATCATGATGCATTGTGGGAAACTGAGCTGATGTGTCCACATTGAACACAGTGAGGTCAGAAGAACATGGCCGCAGCTTCACTGTTGATCTGCATAATTATTATTAAACAACAACAACAACAACAACAACAAGGCTCCTTTAATATTTATATTATAGTTGTAATGTGTCTCTGATGTCTCCAGGGACGCTAACTAATCACTGCTGTGTGAGACCATGTCAGGAGCGTTAATGTCCTCATCAAACAACAACAACAACAACAATAATAATATAATCATTACACAATAATAATCTTTAAATAACACAACACTGTTCCTCTGTGGGCTCCATCTCGTCACGTCACGTTTGTTACATTAATGTTTGTGTCATCACAGATTCACTGTCTGATCTCAGCAGGTGTCTCAGGTATGTCTGTTACCGTGGTAACGCACGGAAGAAGAGATGACTGCGTCACTGAAGAGTTCAAACACTCACCTGCTGACGAGAACTCATCTTCTTCTTCTTCTTCTTCTTCTTCTTCTTCACTCTGCCTTCACTCCTGCAGTCACAAAATGGCCGCGGTTCCTCCTCCTCCTCCTCCTCACTCCGCTCATGGATGTATTATTATAGATCCATGGGCTGAGCTCCGAGCAGCTCCGAGCAGATCCCTGCTGCGCATGCGTGAAAGGGTCCTGCCTGTCAGAGAGGGTGACCGCAGCTGTGCCTGTTCAAAATGACTGACGATCAAAAATCAGACTGATGTTTGACATTAAGAGACAGCACGGGCTGTAATCAGAGTGATGCAGCTCACTGTTAACATGTGCACATTTGTATCCTCCATTAAACCTCCACATTTAATATTTATCATATTCTAGATGTGATGACTGGAAGTCCACAAAGATCTTTTTATGTTCACGAGCAGAACATGAAAGTGAAACCTAGGTTCTATGTGTTTCATAATGAGTTTCTCTCTTTCACCAAAGCCCTTAACATAATGAAAAATAAATATGCAATGAAACTTTTCAGTTTATTTGAAAAATATGATCTGCGACAAAAGCCCTAGCTATAATATTTTATTTTATTTTATTTTATTATATTTCATTTATTTATTTCTCATGTTAAATCTCTATTCTGCATTACTCAGTGCACCTGCTCCTTTTGGAATGTTAAAATTGATGTAAGCCATGTTGTTTGTACATGATTTTGTCAATAAAGTTGGGGGAAAAAAAAGAAAAAAAAAAATGTTCACGAGCAGAAACGAGTTTCAATATGAGGAAGAACAAAACACACAAACGCTTTTATCAGTCAGATTAATGAGCTCACCTCTGACTGTTGTGTTGGTTTAGTTTCATTTTATTTGCTGTTTGTGTTGTGTTTGTACGACACGCACCAGACTGTGATTAGAAATAAAGCTTTTCTTTTCAGAAACTCCCTCAGTCCTGATGACAGAGTCCAGTCAGGTTCATTAACTCCCTCTAACAATACAGTGAGCTGCATCACTCTGATTACAGCCCGTCCTGTCTCTTAAAGTCAAACATTCAGTCTGACGTTTGATCGTCAGTCATTTTGAACAGGCACAGCTTCTTCTCTGACAGGCAGGACCCTTTTCACGCATGCGCAGCAAGGATCGGCTCGGAGCTCAGTCCCTCACAGAGCGGAGTCATGGATCTATAATATAACCTGGATATGACGAAGCCTCTCAGCAGGCACGCCGATTTTTTCCAGTGGCCACTCGCGGTATTGCAACAAAAAATCCCATGGGGCCCAGAAAGCATTTTTCCCATAAGCCGTAATAGTAAAAGAGAAGCCTGTAAAACTGTTCTCAGGACACCTCCAGCTGTCACCACTGTTAACTGCTCATCTTTGTATTCCATTTTTTTAAGTCATGGACTTTTAAACCGTCAAAAAGTTTTCTAAAGGCCAGAAAAGCCCCCCAAAGTATCATTTTCCATGGTGACGTCACAGCTGTGTGCGTGAACTCCCAAGCGCGGTCGCGCTGTGTCTCGGGAGCGAGGATGCCTGTTGGCTGAATGAGCTCTGAACGGGGCTAAACGTGGTGGGAAAAGTGAATTAAACGACTCCAGGGTCTTTTTCAAGACAGCGTTGTGATACAAGTTTCATATTTTAATGCCATGTATTTTAAATGCAGTTCTAAAGGTATTTTGGCGTTAAATCACCCGCTGAATGACCGCATGTTCACTTACTGCCAGTGCCACTGCTGTGGAAAAGTCTAAAAGTTATTTACCATGCATGTGATAGTGTCGGTGATGTGTGTCACCAGGGTCTGATGACTGTTTAATATCCTTTTCATCCGTTCATAACGACCTTTTATTACGGTTTGAACCGTCTCAGTCTGACGGCCTGGAGTCATGCAGTCTGCAGCAGAGCATACTGATGATGATGCAAGTATAAACGACAACGCAATAAATAATAAAGATGAATAAAATAGAAACATATAAGATAAAATGAATTAAGAAATGCACATTTTACTTACGTAATGTCAAAGCATTCTCTATTTAAAGACAGTAAGAAACAAGTCAACATGCAGTCACATGTTATTCTCTCACTTGGCTCTTACAAACTGTTTTTCTCAGTTTTGCAGACTGTGATCACAAATTATTCAATTTTTACTTGGGACAGATTTGTTTGAGCCTTGAAAATATTTTACAATAATTTTTTATACATATATGCACAATCAACTTAATATGAATAATGGCACTTGCACTTTGGTAGATATCTGCACTTATTGGATTCGCACACATTGTTTACACATCACAGCAGCTCCGCCTGAAAGGGAGAGTCAGGACCCTGAATAGAGGAGACTGGACATGCTGTATCACTTTGTTAGTGTTTGGTGGAACATGTGCCATCATTACTGTGTCTCACATGTGTAGACTGTAGTGCCATCAGTGTGTGATGTAGTTGAGTCACTGTGTTCAGTATGAAACATAAAGACAGTCGCTCTGACCACAGGCTCAGCTCTCTCGTCTCTGTGGCACCGTGAGTCCGCGACACAAACGCGCCCCGTAACATGTAATCTGTTGTTTATGACAGATCGGACTACACAAATACACACAACACAACATGTATATGATAATCCATCGATCCACCGATTGACTTCGCTGAAAACAAATGCATACGACCGGGAGGAGGGTTAGGAACACAGCGGAGAACAACGTTTTATCTTTACTTAATAAAAATGAAACAACACAAATTTACCATGTATAGTTTATAACCATGACTCTGAGAACACCATCGGTTGATGTGCGCTATAAATCCATCATTTGATTGTGTAGATCTGTCGTTACCGCTCAAACTCATCCACAAGCACTCATGAGCGCGCGGCGCTTGTCCAGAACGCAATTTGCTCGTTCTCATTGCCCCAGGGCATGATGGGAGGCCCCAGGGCATGATGGGAGGCCCCAGAGCATCATGGGGGGTGACTCAACTGCGCATGCTCTATGGGCCCCATAACGCGGAAGTAAACCCGGAAGTCAGAAACTTTTTCGGCGTATGCGCCAGGCGAGCAACTCCGTTGAAATCAACGGCGGCCATTTTCCGGTCCTGTATCCACTAATAATACATCCATGGCTCAGCCCCTCCACAGCGGAGTGAGGAGGAGGAGGAGGAGGAGCCGCGGCCATTTTGTGACTGCAGGAGTGAAGGCAGAGTGAAGAAGAAGAAGAAGAAGAAGATGAGTTCTCCCATAAAGGTGTGTTTGAATGTGTGTGACTGTGACTGTAAAGTGAGTCTCTCGGACGGAGCCGCTCCGGATCAGCAGCGTCAGGCTGAGCCGCTGTGGGCCGTCAGAGGACGGTCAGCTGAGCTGCTGAACACCGGGGCTCCTCTGAGGGACCGTCCACTCATGGAGATCATGTCCGTCCACTCATGGAGACCATGTCAGCTCTCATGTGTCTGTACTGCCTCTCTCTCTCACAACGTCCCAGACTCCATTACAAATCCAGTGGTTTTAAGAGTCGTGTCATCGTGAGCAGACCGGTGACCCACTCTGTGAAACAGCTCTGGCACCTTTGAACTCGTTGGAGTCTTCTTGTAAATTCAGCATTAAGTGAAATACAGTAAGATGTTAGTTTCCTGGTGGGAAGCGTCTGTTTCTTCTCACCATCACTGAAAGCCTCTCCACCGGAGAGAAACTGTGACATAGTAAAACTTTGAACTCTTGTCGACTCGTTCATTCAGCAAACGTTACTTCATCTTTCTGTTTGTTGTACTGGTGCCGCTGAAGCCCTGTGTGTGTGTGTGTGTGTGTGTGTGTGTGTGTGTGTGTGGGGCCGACACGTGTACTGTCAGCCATCGTGGGCACTGTTATCTTATTGACCTGTTTCCATCCTGTTGCTGGTGGAGCTCACTCCTGCAGAGACCCACAAAGCTCTGATCAGAACCAGCCCTGATTACAGGCCGAGCCTGCTGGATCTAACACACACACAGTTACTGATGCAGACATCAGACTCGGACACCACAGTGTGAAAGTGTAAGTGTTAACCCTAACCCGAGCTCAGTGTCGATCAGAAGATGTCAGTTAAGTCAGATCAGTTTCCGGTCCGACCATCACCTGAACAAAGTGTTTGTCAGTATAAAGTTCATGTCACAGTCGTGTCACTGCCATCGTCATGGGGACAACGAGTCCAGTTGAACTTCACTGATTGTGTCAGGAGGAGCGTTAAAGCTTCATCCAGAAGACCAGACGCTCAGAAGCACCTGAGACATTTAACCAAATATTATAGATTAAAGACATTTATTATATTATATTATATTATATTATATTGTGTTATATTGTGTTTCACTCACTGATCACAGAAACATGAGAGCTGAAGGAAAAACTGAACACTGACATGATGAACATTTTTCTTTATGAGTGTGTGTGTGTGTGTGTGTGTGTGTGTGTGTGTCCTAGTGCAGTGACATCTTGGACTGTTGTCCTTCTATATGTGGTTTGTCCAAGTCGTGTTGCCGTATCTACCTGTCCAAAATGGCCGACGTGCGCGTGCGGCACTCCCATCAAGCGGTGACCTCAGCGGTGACCTCACAGGCTTCGGACGGCTGCAGTTTCTCTGTCGTCTGATTGGTTTAGCCGTTGACTCAACGATGTAACAAACTTATTTTGTTTTAATGGAGAGATTTAGATTTTATTTGTCCTAAACGTCGTCATTCATCTGTAATCAGTCATTTCAGATGACACTTTATCTCCAGAGGTCAGAGGTCACAGCGGCCACACCTCCATGAAGCACCTGTGTCTAGATGTTGACGTGAACTGTACCTGAACGCTGCAGGGTGGGTTGAAGAGGTAGTGTCAGTGGAGCTCAGCAGTGACTGGTGGGTCGGTCAGAGACAGAACCAGACGTCTCTGCACTTTGTTTTAACAGTTCACTGACCCACCGCACCGCTGACACTCTGTGGTTGTTGGTACTGTTCACATTTCAACAGAAACCCAACAGTACCTTCATTCTGTCCTTCACTTGGTCTGTAGTAACATAAAGTACTTTCAGTTGTAACAGTTGAGTCTTTCACATCATCACATCTCTGTGACAGCTGCAGATGTTCTGATACCTGGGCTCTGGGTCACTGCCGGTACCAGTGTTCTGTTAACAGCTGTTTAACTACAACACTAGGAGAAGACGTGTCAGTGATCTTTGTTGTCTCTGGTTGTTTGCTGCTGTGGTTCACCTTCTTCTCCTCGAGCTCGTTCACGTGATGCGTCTTCAAACGCTCGCTCTCCAGACTGCAGCCCGGCACACCGACCCGGTGGACCCGTGTTACTTTACTGCATAAATTCGGTAAATGAAATACTTTGTGAAGTAAACGGCTTCATTCAGCTGGTGCTGTAGGAATACATCCAACAGAACCATCAGGGCGTGGAGGTTCTGCCTCTCCTGGCCCACAGCGTCACCACTAGTGGTGTCTGTATCTTTAACTGATGGGCCTTTTTGAGTTCTGACCCGCTGAACTTGCCGTAGCTGGTCAGTGTGTGACTGGTTCCGTTATCAGAGCATGTCAGCTGTGCACTTAACTGTTATTGTGTTCTAGAGCTTTTGTCCGGGCCCGGTGGATCTTCTTGGTACTTGATGATAGTCCAACTTGAACATTTTTCAATTCTGATCCGATTCCAGTACCCAGCTGCCCTCACAGAGCTGTTTGTATAATCACAGATCATACAGTGTCTCCACACTGGTTCATGGTAATATGTAGAACTGAATCTAGATCTGTAAGTGGGTCGGTGCTGTCTGTCTGATATCTGATGAGTGAATGACGTCGATGTCAGACCCGATACCGATACAGGATCGGGTCTCAGTGGTCCCTCACTCATCATACTGTGTGTTTCTCTGTCTGTCTGCTGTAGAAACCGAGGAGACGCCCGGAGCCTAAACCCCAGCAGTGTCAGCTGTGCGACAAGGTCCTGGCAACATCTGGGTCTTTAAAGGTCCATCAGAGACTCCACAGCGGCGAGAGGCCGTACAGCTGTGACCAGTGTGACAAAGCCTTCACTTCATCAGGAGAACTCAGAAACCACCGGCGTGTCCACAGCGGGGAGAAGCCGTACCGCTGTGAGCTGTGTGGGAAGAGCTTCACGTCCTCAACCCGTCTGTGCAGCCACCGGCGGGTCCACACTGGAGAGAGGCCGTACTGGTGCGACCAGTGTGACCGGACCTTCACGTCATCCAATCAACTCAAAATCCACCGACGAGCCCACACTGGTGAGAAACCATACATCTGTGAGTTCTGTGAGAAGGCCTTCACCACGTCAGGTATTCTCAAAGTCCACCGCCGCGTCCACACCGGAGAGAAGCCCTACAGCTGCGAGCACTGTGGCAAAGGTTTCTCCCAGCTGTCTCTACGGATCAGCCACCAGCGAGTCCACACCGGAGAGAAACCATACTGGTGTGACCAGTGTGGGAAGTCCTTCTCTAAGGGAGACAATCTCACTGTTCACCAACGTCTCCACACTGGACAGAGACCCTTCAGCTGTGACCAGTGTCCCAAGACCTTTGTGTCGTCAGGCGATCTGAAGAAGCACCGGCGCATTCACACGGGAGAGAAACCTCACGGCTGTGACTTCTGTGAGAAAGCTTTCCACACGACCAGCGAACTGAAGGTCCACCGCCGGGTCCACACCGGAGAGAGACCCTACAGATGTGACCAGTGTGGGAGGGACTTCGCCCAGCTCTACTCCCTTAAAGTTCACAAACGCACCCACACCAAGTCTGTGTGAGTCTGCTATCTAAATCCGAGGTGTCAGTGTGCCGGCAATTGCGTGACATGGGCGGAGGTGTCGATGACGTGCACTGTTGTGCGACCCACAGTCGGAGAATTTTAAAACCAGGAAACAGCTGATCACAGCAGTCAGTCCATCACTTCATCTGCAGACGTCAAGATGAGCAACTGGAAAGCCGCTGAGATCCGGGAGATGCTACCGCTCCTCTGTCTCTGTAGCTGACAGCTAGCGGACACAACCAAACAGCTGGTAGCTGCTGACTGTCAGCTTGTTGTGTAGCGGCAAGCTACGAACTGTCGCTACTTTCAAATTAAAAGCCCCCCGCTAAGAACCCAGCTCTAAAATCCAATAATACAATGTAAAGCTCTTATTTTGAAGACAAATTCGTTGTCACTGTTCACTGCCCAACTTCCTGCTTCACGTCACCTCACATGTTTACGTCTACCCCAGTGGCGGCTTTTGGAAAAGGAGGAATATTACGCCTCTCTTTTAGAAAGACAAGGCGGCAGATTGCCGCCCTTACCTCGGAGCAAATGTGCCGCCTTTTCAATCTAAAAAGGGTCTGTGTGAGTCTGTGTGAGCCTGTGTGAGTCTGTGTGAGTCTGTGAGAGTCTGTGAGAGTCTGTGTGAGTCTGTGTGAGTCTGTGTGAGCCTGTGAGAGTCTGTGAGAGTCGTGTTTCCTCCTGCTGCAGGCCTGACAGCTGCTGTCTCACACTCAGTGTCAGGACGTGTTGGACCAGACTTCACTCCTATGATGTGATACGACTGAATAAATAAATGTTCTGTCACACAGTGCAGAACAGCACAGGTCCAGTTTGAAGGGTCTGACCCAGTGGTCATGTTGTAATGAAGGTCAGGAGCTCTCATACAGACTAACAGAAGATCAGCGCTGTAGAAGGTTTGTGACAGACTCAGGTCACTCTGTTGTTGTCAGTCACAGCAGTGATCATCTTCTGCGCTCATGAAGTTCAGCGTCGGACTCCAGGCTACTGCTGTCTGGTACCTGCTGACATCAGCAGAACCTTCAGCTCCAGAGTATCATCACAGCTCTGCTACATGTTGTGTGACGGTCAGCAGGAACGTTTCACTGTGTCTGATGAAGTGACATGATGTAGAGACGTCTGGACTCTGCTGCAGATGTGTCTCCTTCAAGAACTGTTAATGAATCCATCCATCCATCATGTCTGTAGTGCTGCTCACACATCATCCAGGTTCCTCAGTAGATCAATAAAGATCCTGATCCTGACCCGGTCCATGTGTTGGTGTTTCCTTTACAACACAGATGGAGGTCCATGGACTCAGTCCAGAACCTTCAGATATGAAGGTGATTGTTCTGATGTGGATTGTTGGTGGTCACCTTTGATAACTCTATCAGAACATGTAGTGCACTGGAACTTGAGTTTATTTTGGTTTGTTTACCTGCTGTGTTTTTATTTAGCCACAAGATGGCGCCTACATTAGTAAAGCAAACACAGGTGACAGTACAGGTGACACAGGTGACAGTACAGGTGACAGTACAGACAGTACAGACAGTACAGGTGACAGTACAGACAGTACAGGTGAAAGTACAGGTGACAGTACAGACAGTACAGGTGAAAGTACAGGTGACAGTACAGACAGTACAGGTGACAGTACAGGTAACAGTACAGGTAACAGTACAGGTAACAGTACAGGTGACAGTACAGACAGTACAGGTGACAGTACAGGTAACAGTACAGGTAACAGTACAGGTAACAGTACAGGTGACAGTACAGACAGTACAGGTAACAGTACAGGTAACAGTACAGGTAACAGTACAGGTGACAGTACAGGTGACAGTACAGACAGTACAGGTGAGAGTACAGGTGACACAGGTGATGGCCTGATGCCTTGTGATGTATTCATGTGCAGAAGGTTGTCCAGGCCCTGGTGGAGCCGTACATGAACAGTGAAGACCTTTAACCCTGCAGGACCCACTGTTGCACATTTGCCACATCACTTTTAACAATTGCAAATGTTTTTTTTCTCAAGACCACATTTACATAGTTAATGGGTCCTGTTGTTTGTCCTCACAATGCTATTGGATAGAATAAGTGTTTATAGGTTCGGTCATCTGGCCATGAACTCACTCTACCTGCAAACTTCCCGCTGAGCTCATCTCCTTTTTTTGCATGACTTGATTTGTCAGGATTAAAGTAGGTAAAATCCCTTAGATATTTTGTGTCTATTACAATGTGTAGAACATGTACATATTAAGTTATTTTGGAAAACATTCATCACATTTGGTTTAGAGCTTCTTATGTCCATGTTGCAATTCTGCCACGTTGGATCAGGGTGGTAGTCAAAACAGCCTGTGCTCCTCACACATTACATAAGGACACTGCACTTCTCACATGGTCACAAGTTGAAAAAAAATGTAGTAGAAACTTAAAGTGTTAGATGATTCAGTGTAACTAAGCTCTAAATGTGTTTTTCTGTTAAATGTTTAGTTAGTTTAGCTTAGACCATAATTAAACACATGAATAAAATGTATAGGGTATTTGAAACTCCCTGTATCTTTGTAGTTTTGTGTTTGTTTTTTAACTTCTAAATGATCCTGAGCTAATTTTCTCAGTGTTGCCCAAGTAGCAGTTTGTAGCATTAGGAGATAGAAAAACAGGTTCTGAATGTTCTGGAGTTGTTGGGGTGATGCCTGTTGCATTGTTCAGGGACAGGTGTAAATGGTCTTGAATGTGAACCTGTAAGTACTCTGGGGGGATGCATGTGTTCCTTTTAGTATGATAAGTAGAGAGCATAATAGGCCAGCCAGACAGTATTGTTTGAATGTAGTGGAATTTTGATTAGCATTTGTATTGAAATGATACTTATGGACATACTAATGGAAATACTTAGATCTCTACCCTCGACACATGATCTACCACCCTGTCTATTCCAAACGTTTGTGACAGAAGACATGATTGACAAGAAACACAAATGAGTACAGCTTGCAAAAAAATAGAACATCTGTTAACACCAATAAAAGGGGAATTGAGAAGATGCTTGGCATGTAGCTGAAGATGGGCCTAATGCAAATGGCTGGAGTCCCTATGTATTGGGAGACAGACACACGGTACATCCCTGTTTCTGATGTGATGGCCCGCAACAGATTCCAGTCTCTGTTGACTTCATTACACTTTACAAACAACTTGACTGTGTCAGAGATGGAAAAGAAGGACAAACTCTGGAAACTCAGACCATGGCTACTTAAATGTTCTGTATATCTGTTCAGACTAAGTGAGTACAAACAGAAATTCTGCTCCCAACGATCCCCAGCGTGGCTAATGTGCAAACATTTCCCTAAAAACTTACTAAAATGTAAAACATTTGAAAACTCTTTAATTTTTACATCAGAGGCCTCCTGAAACAATATCTGAGAGGTGAAAACATACAGTCACGGTGATTGTAGGGTTGAAATAGAGGAACATGAACAACAGATGAATTAGGACAGAGGAGACCAAAGCTACTTAATATTAATGGCACAGGACAGATGGAAATAATGCAACAACACATTATTAGATAGATCTGCAGCAGAGCATGAAATGTATTTACTCGCACTATACCACAAAATACTCGCTCGCACTGCACCACCAGATTTTCCCGTCAAAACTCGCAGGCGATCATAATCGCCAACCTGAAGTTTGTGAATACTTTCCTTTTTTAACTTAACCCACAAGGGGGCAGTATAGAGAGGGGTGCAGTCAGCGCTGAAGAGATTAACTTCAACATCTGAACACCAGAAGAGTTTGTGTTTCAGCACTTGGCTTGTGTGTATAAAATACACTGTTGCCTGCACAAGTCCTCATCATCAGACAAACCATCAGTGATGATGTGTCCCAAATACTTAATACTGTGACACAAAGGTAACACTGTCCCTGACTAATTAAATAATGGGAACATCAGGTCCTTAACACCTTCAGGTCGACGAACCATGACAGAGCTCTTCTTGGCATTATAACATTAAAGTCTTCTGTATGTCCTGAACACATGTTGAGCAGCACTAGAAGGAGTAATGACTGCCAAATCATCAGCATACATAAGATGATGAACAACAGTGTTTCCTACCACACATCCTGCTTTACATCTTCTCAGCTGGTCTGATAGATCATCCATATCAACATTAAACAGGCAGGGTGGCAGTAACCCACCCTGACGGACCCCATTACTCACCAACATGGAGCAGAGACGACATCCCCCATTTTATTTTTCATGCTCTGATGAACTCAGTTTTTAAAACTGTTTATGATGTTTACACGATCAAATGCCTTCGATGCTTCTATCAAACCAGTTAAAACTGAAGAGTTGTGTCTTCTGTATCGATCAACAGTTTCCTTTAAAGCATAAATACACAAATCAGTACTGCGTTTAGCCTTAAAGCCAAACTGGGTATCAGAAGAGCGTACAGAAGCAGACACTGTATTAATAAGATGCTCTCCAGCACTTTGGACAGCACACTGGCTAAAGTGGTCGGTAGTTGTCCTGCTCTGTCCTTAATGACAGTCTGGTAACACACGAGTCATAAATCCAGTAACATTACCAAGCAGCGTTTCAGCCATGAAATCTGCTCTCATTTCCTGCTCATGTTTGTTAATAACGAACTGCATCTTTAGATCTAGCAGCAGTGGCTTCTTTGAGATCAAGACCAGGTCCTTCTGTTGGTCTGCACCAAGCCCTCAATGCACTCTTAGCTTCTGCACGATGGTGAGACACTTGTTTATTCCACCCTGGCTTCATGTTGTGTCTTCTCTCAGGATGGTACAGTACGCTCTGCTGGCCTCATGTACAGATCCCACAGCACAACCATACAGAGCACAGAGATCCTCACAGTCATACAGAGCACAGAGATCCTCACACAGTCATACAGAGCACAGAGATCCTCACACAGTCATACAGAGCACAGAGATCCTCACACAGTCATGCAGAGCACAGAGATCCTCACAGTCATACAGAGCACAGAGATCCTCACACAGTCATGCAGAGCACAGAGATCCTCACAGTCATACAGAGCACAGAGATCCTCACAGTCATACAGAGCACAGAGATCCTCACAGTCATACAGAGCACAGAGATCCTCACACAGTCATACAGAGCACAGAGATCCTCACACAGTCATGCAGAGCACAGAGATCCTCACAGTCATACAGAGCACAGAGATCCTCACAGTCATACAGAGCACAGAGATCCTCACAGTCATACAGAGCACAGAGATCCTCACACAGTCATACAGAGCACAGAGATCCTCACAGTCATACAGAGCACAGAGATCCTCACACAGTCATACAGAGCACAGAGATCCTGACACAGTCATACAGAGCACAGAGATCCTCACAGTCATACAGAGCACAGAGATCCTGACACAGTCATACAGAGCACAGAGATCCTCACAGTCATACAGAGCACAGAGATCCTCACATGACAGTTTGGGTTACAGTTTACATCAGTGCACAGCTGCTTTCTGTAGACGAGGCTCCTCAAGAGAACATCAGAGTTTCCTCATGTGTGAGTTCAAACCAATCAGTTTTGTTTTTAGAGGAAGTTTTCACCTGCTGAGTCGACTCAGGAGACGATCACGATCTAATGTCATGACAAAAGATCAGAGGTGGACGCCTCAGAGTCTCTGCAGGTCTGAGTGTATCATGAGCCATGATGTGGTACGCCGGGGTCAGGCCAGGCCTCACTGACGCAACAGAAACTATCTGCAGGCAAACACATGTGAGTGGATACAGTTAATGATGTTCATCACAACACTGTAACATGTTGCAAACAAAGAGCTGTTCTCTGATTCAGCGTTCATCCTCATCCTCCTGCTTCATGTGGTGCATATACGTTAATTCCTTGTTATTGATTTTTATGAGGACAGAAATACACCAGTCAGCTTCAACCTGGTAACATTCATCATGGAGGCCCGCTGTGATCCTTCCTCTCTGTTCTCAGGGAAACATTCACCAGCCCCGTGAAAAGTGTCATTAGCAGAGCGCCGGCACTCATCTCCTGCGCTGCTGCCCAGACGCAGCCGACAGTTACATGATCCAACCCGCACAAATATCAGCTGGCAACACTGACTGCAGTCACTTCATCATGTGATCAGCACCGTCCCATTAAGATGTAATGAGCACCAGTAAGAGCCTCCGTGGTGACTAAAGGTTCAACAAGTGCCTGTAAAAAGAAAAAAGGCTCTACAGTAACACAGAACAGAAGAAGCAGAAGACAAATATAAAAGACACAAGAATAAGTTAACTGATGTCAGATTAAGCAAACAAGAATCAGAGGACAATAGAAACAATATGAAAGAGACATGAACATTATTATTAGAGATGGTGCGAAACAAACATTTACCTGAACATGTTGTGATAAATGATACTGAACTTTATAATGTGGATGAGGTGGCAGGCAGTTTGAATCAGCTGTTGGTCCTGAGCCGGTAAAAACACCCCAAACCCAGACTGATGCTGAGACACCGGGACCTTCTGACAGAACGAGTACCGAGCAGAACCTCCACGTAAACAACACGGTCCACTCCAGCTGCTGTACAAATAAGATAAGATCAAGATATCGACAACCCAGAAGTCAGTTCGGTTCTCATGACTTCAAGCTCGCAGCTTTAAACTGTTAAACTGCTCTTTTACACGTTCACAGTGAGACAGCAACAGACTGATGATGATGTAGAGACCAGAGATGGACAGAGACACATCAGGATGACAGTTCCTCCCACAGGGAACTGTACAGGAAACAAAATGAAGGAATGAGGAGGCGAGAAAAGGAAGAGAAACAAAACAAAACAAAACAAAACAAATACAAACAAACTTCAAAAGCTTAAACAGACAAACAACCTTGAAAAGGTTCTGGTGTCGGCTGTGGAACGATCTCAGAGTCCAAACATCAGCCAGGTCCAGAAAATACAAATGTTGTTTAGGGGTACATGTTAATGATCATGAGTGATTATTATTTATTAATTGATGTGAATGTAAATGTGTATATATAATTTTATTTAGACAACGCTGAGAGCTAACAGCTGTTTCTTCTCACTCCTTTAAGAACATGTCATTTATTATTTTTTCTGAGCTTCATTAATATTTTGCTTCCTCTTCACTTCTGTATTATGTTGCAAATAGTTTGTTAAATATTAATCAGGAAGCCTCGTCCTGTAACATGAACCAAACAAACTGAACTACAAACAATAAATAAACAACAACAAACTGTTCATCCAGCTTACATCACCTGAGTTCTGCTGCTGCTGCTGGTTCTGGTGCTGGTGCTGGTTCTGGTTCTGGTTCTGGTTCTGGTGCTGGTTCTGGTGCTGAGGACACCAGGTTTTTATTATTTTATTTATTAACACAGATACACACACATACATCCTTAATAGTACTGTAAATAGGAAACAAACAAAAAAACAACAAAACAAACAAACATCTTCCGGTCCCCCCCCCCCCTCCTCCTCCTCTTCCTCCTCCTCTTCCTCCTCCTCCTCCTCTTCCTCCTCCTCTTCCTCCTCCTCCTCCTCCTCCTCTTCCTCCTCTTCCTCCTCCCCCTCCTCCTCCTCTTCCTCCTCCTCCTCCTCCTCCTCCTCTTCCTCCTCTTCCTCCTCCTCTTCCTCCTCCTCCTCCTCCTCCTCTTCCTCCTCCTCCTCCTCCTCCTCTTCCTCCTCTTCCTCCTCCTCTTCCTCCTCCTCCTCCTCCTCCTCTTCCTCCTCTTCCTCCTCCTCCTCTTCCTCCTATTTAAACAAGAGTGGTTTGACAAAAAGCAATTTAATTCATTTGTAGGAAAGTTTAATTTAAAATGCTCCTATAGAGAAATAAATCAGATCAGTTTCACTTCCCTTCAAATACACGATTAAAAACATCCTCACAAACTCAAATGTGTCTGTTAAACTACATGATGTAAAAATTGGTGAATTGAAACTTGGTGAAAGAAAATGTAACAACAAAGTTGTTGGAAGTGTGTTTAAAGAAAAGTTGTTCCATGATATCAAAAAGTCAACGAGAGTGAAGATGTCAGATAATAAAGTTACATTAACAAAGAATCACTGTGGCCAGTTTCACCCACAGTAAAATAAATCCAGTTCAAGTTAATGAATAAAGTTCATCCTGCTGCTGAAACTTTAAGGAAAAGGTTCAAACACCTTTTTTCTCTTGTTCAGTCACAATGATGTTTATGATGGTTAAATATTGAGATTAACAATTCTTTGTTTAACACATTTCAAGTGATGATCTATATGGAGGGTCTGTCAAAAAAGGCTTTCATTATGGGAAAATATCATAAACACAAGAATAAATGGAACAACAGCAGCCCACCGTAAACTATTTAAAGACTGAATTAAAACTATACAACATCCCTAAAGGTGTTATCAGAGGAAGACCAGTCATACATGAGTCGTATGGAACAATGTCAGAGTCTCCTGCTCTGAGTTTACAGTCCTGTGTTCTTAAACACGCTCGAAGCACAATGTTGACATGTTAACCCTGTAATTATTTTATTTATTTTATTTTATTATTGTATTTTATTTTATTGTATTTATTTTATTTTATTTATTTATGTCACCTGTTTGACATGTGTTACGCTTGAACTGTTTTAAACTTCTTAACTTCTTGAATTGATGTGAATTCATTTCAAATTGAAATGTCTGCCATCTTGTGAATTCAAATAAAGCTTTGAAAAAAAAAAGGTACTGTCACTTCCGGGTTGCTGCTGAGTTCAGGACCCCGCTGTAGAGGTGTCCGACAACATGCCTCGACACAACTGTTATTGTGGAGTGAATTATTAGAAGTAGTAAAAACCTCCAGTGGACGCTAGCGGTATATTTAATGAGGCGGGGTTAGGATTAGGGTTCTTCGTGGTTCTGGTAGTGACCCATACAGCGCTGGTACCGTTAATTAGCCGCCGACGTCACGCGGAGTTCACGAGCAGCCTCTCGGGTCCAGCTCGTTCAAAGAGAGACAAGATGGCGGCACTAGCAACAATGATGCCGAACTTCGGACAGAAAGTATCTGCTAAAAGCGACCTGGTGCCGGACTGGACCAGCCAGGAAGTCAGCACCGGGGTAAGTACACGGACTGTGGGAGCGGGGTGGACCGAACCGGACCCGGTTCTGTTCCTGTGGAGGGTATTTAAGTATAAACAGCGGCTGAATGAGACAGCACTTCTGCAGCAGCTAACGGCGGCTAACGCTAGCTAACTGTCATTAGTTGTTAAAGTTTGGACCAGAAGGGGACAAGCAGGACCGGACCGGACCGAAACGAGACGAGACAGAGGAGCTTGTTTATAACAGCGACAGCAGCGGGACGAGCCGCTGGACGTGTTCGTGCCGCTGGTGTCGTTTAAAGCTGCCCGACATCAGCTGTCCGATAATGGACGCGGCGTGGTTTAGACCCACTCCCGTCCATCAGACAGAACTGGACCCGCTGAATGTTCCGATGGTCCAGCTGCAGGTGTCCGGGCATTAGCTCTCAGTGCTAACTGTATATCGAGTCAACAGTGACTCAACAGGAGGTCGTGTTCGACCCAAAGTCTGACGAACCAGACAACTTCATCACGTTATAAACAGAGACTGTACTTAATTACACCGCCCAGTAACCTGTCTGTCTCTCTGCCCGTCTGTCTCTCCACCTGTCTGTCTCTACCTGTCTGTCTCTCTCTGTCTGTCTCTGCCTGTCTGTCTGTCTCCACCTGTCTCTCTCTACCTGTCTGTCTCTACCTGCCTGTCTCTCTCTGTCTCTCTCTGTCTGTCTGTCTGTCTCCACCTGTCTGTCTCTACCTGCCTGTCTCTCTCTGTCTGTCTCTATCTGTCTCTGTCTGTCTGTCTGTCTCCACCTGTCTGTCTCTCTCTGTCTCTCTCTACCTGTCTGTCTCTACCTGCCTGTCTCTCTCTGTCTCTCTCTGCCTGTCTGTCTGTCTCCACCTGTCTGTCTCTACCTGTCTGTCTCTTTGCCTGTCTGTCTCCACCCGTCTGTCTCCACCTGTCTGTCTCCACCCGTCTCTCTCTCTAAATGTCAGACCACCATCATGGCGGTGGAGTACGATGGAGGGGTGGTGATCGGAGCCGACTCTCGGACCACCACAGGGTGAGACACACACACACACACACACACACACACACACACACTGAGTATGATCACACTGTGTGTAGTCAGCAGTCATCTGAACCTGTCTGTCTCTCTGCCTGTCTGTCTCTCTGCCTGTCTGTCTCTCTGCCTGTCTGTCTCTCAGAGCGTACATCGCCAACAGGGTCACAGACAAACTGACTCCGATCCACGACCGGATCTTCTGCTGCAGGTCAGTAACTGTCCACAGTCCACAGTCCACAGACCCGGAGCTGTAGAGCAGAACTCAGGAACCGTTCTATATAAACCCTTTGAGACGTGTCTCAGGGCGCTTTCACACTGCTAGTTCGATTATTGGGTCCGCACCAGGCAGTAAAAGTGTTACATTGTAGCACACAGACTGCGGTGTGGTCCGCGTTCACACATGCAAAAGGACCAAAATTGGTCTGAATGACGTTTCGTCATCTTCTGGTAGAAGTAAGGACTTTCACAATGGAGCGACACGTTCGTACACTGTTACTTGCGCTGGTCCTGGCTTTTAATATTGTACAACACGTTTTGTTGATCAGCTGTGCGCCGGTAAAACACAACACAGCTGGTCAACACAGCACACTATGATAATAAAAAAAAAAAAGCGCAAGCATGTTCTTCTGATTCTGACCTTACAACCCAGTGGGCTGCCTCTGTGGTACGCAGAGGTGGCAAAAGTAAACTACTACAGATCGATTTTTAACCGTGATGTGTTTCAGGGCTGCGCAGTCGCACTCGCAGCCTCACAAGCGGAGCAGTGCAGCGCAAACCTGGTTTAACTGAGTGGCTTAGGAATCACCAAATCACTTTCTTTAACAAGTTTCGTTAGTTTATTTCATGAAGATTTGTAACATATCACTTTTATGAGGATCACAGTCAGAAAAAAATTACATAGCCTAATTATGTTAGCAGCTGCATCATAACGATATCCACGCAGCACGCATACTAAGCTTTAGCCTGTAACTATTCAGTGATGGACGTACATTATGTTATTTTGCCTTAATAATAATAATAAGCAAAAGCTGGAAAAATGACTCACCATCCTCAACATCTGGGTCAGATGTGTGGGTCACGTTTATACCTGAGTTGGTCCAGGTTTGCGTTCTCACCAGAGGTTGGCATTTGGTGCGGAATCAAGCGGACCGACACCACCCCTTTTTGGAGGTCTCGGTCCGCTTGATTTAGTGCGCACCCGAGTGCGATTATTGCTTTCACACCGACGAAAACGGACCGAACTAAGAGCTTTTGGTACGAATGGACTGATTAGTGCACACCAACAGCTGTTGGTGTGAAAGCGCCCTTAGAACTCTGGTACCGTTAACAAGCTGGAACCTTCTTGTTTGGAACTCCAGAACCTTCTCTTAGGAACCCAAAGATGTCCTCATGAAGGCCGGGTCCATTTAAAGTTCTGTGCAGAGTTCTTTCATAGAGATCTGTTGAATCTGTCAGAGTCCAGTCCCTGGTTCAGGAAGAGCAGAACCTTTTATCAGAACTTAGCTGAAGACTTTCTCCAGACTCTTTGTTGTAACCCTGAGGAACGTAGGAACGTTATTTAGAAACCTAGAACCTGTTTACACCAGCTGTTTAAGAAATATGAAGAAGTCCAGATGTTTTGATATGAAGGTTTGAAGGTCCGATCCGAGAAGCTCAGAGGAACCCAGGAGCCTTCACAGTCCTACCTGAGACCCTCGTGTCTTCTGTTGTGATGTTCCTGCTGTGTTAATGTGACGTCATGTGACTGCTGCAGGTCCGGATCAGCTGCTGACACTCAGGCCATCGCTGACGTGGTCACCTACCAGCTGGGCTTCCACAGGTAGCACACACACACACACACACACACACACACACACACACACACACTCAGCCTCAGCATCCACTCAGGTGTTGTTGATATTTACCTGTGTGTGGCCCCGCCCCCAGCATCGAGCTGGACGAGCCCCCATTGGTGGAGACGGCGGCCAACCTGTTCAAAGCGAGCTGCTACCGCTACAGAGAGGAGCTGTCAGCTGGGATCCTGGTGGCAGGCTGGGACCGCAGGAAGGGCGGACAGGTACACACACCTGTACACCGACACCGCTGAGGGTATACAGCCTGTCTGTGTGCTCACCTGTCTGACTGCTCACCTGTGTGTGTGTGTGTGTGTGTGTGTGTGTGTGTGTGTGTGTGTGTGTCAGGTGTACTGCGTGCCCATTGGTGGGATGTTGGTGAGGCAGCCGGTGTCGGTGGGCGGCAGCGGCAGCACCTACATCTACGGCTTCATGGACTCCAACTACAAACCAGGCATGGGCAAAGAGCAGTGTCTGGAGCTGGCCGCCGCAGGTATGACTGCTGCTGTAAGGCATGCTGGGAACTCTGCTCCCAACACCATAGACACGTACACAGGCGGGCGTTGAGCGCTCGGTCCGTCAACACGTAGATCAGAGACCCAACTGTCACAAGCTGCTCCAACATGGCCGCCATGTTCACGACGATGCAGCGGCCAATCACACGTCACGTTTATATGCTGTATGAATACCTGTCTGTCTCTGACCCGTCTGTCTCTGACCTGTCTGTCTCTGACCCGTCTGTCTCTCTCTGTCTGTCTCTGACCCGTCTGTCTCTGACTTGTCTGTCTCTCTCTGTCTGTCTCTGACCCGTCTGTCTCTGACCCGTTTGTCTCTCTCTCTGTCTGTCTCTGACCCGTCTGTCTCTCTCTGTCTGTCTCTGACCCGTCTGTCTCTGACTTGTCTGTCTCTCTCTGTCTGTCTCTGACCCGTCTGTCTCTGACCCGTTTGTCTCTCTCTCTGTCTGTCTCTGACCCGTCTGTCTCTGACCGTCTGTCTCTGACCCGTCTGTCTCTGACCCGTTTGTCTCTCTCTCTGTCTGTCTCTGACCCGTCTGTCTCTGACCTGTCTGTCTCTCTCTGTCTGTCTCTGACCTGTCTGTCTCTCTCTCTGTCTGTCTCTGACCCGTCTGTGTCTGACCTGTCTGTCTCTAACCCGTTTGTCTCTCTCTCTGTCTGTCTCTGACCCGTTTGTCTCTCTCTCTGTCTGTCTCTGACCTGTCTGTCTCTGACCGTCTGTTTCTGACCCGTCTGTCTCTCTCTCTATCTGTCTCTGACCCGTCTGTCTCTCTCTCTGTCTGTCTCTGACCCGTCTGTCTCTGACCCGTCTGTCTCTGACCTGTCTGTCTCTCTCTGTCTGTCTCTAACCCGTTTGTCTCTCTCTCTGTCTGTCTCTGACCCGTCTGTCTCTGACCCATTTGTCTCTCTCTCTGTCTGTCTCTGCCCTGTCTGTCTCTCTCTCTGTCTGTCTCTCTCTGTCTGTCTCTGACCCGTCTGTCTCTCTCTCTGTCTGTCTCTGACCCGTCTGTCTCTGACCCGTCTGTCTCTCTCTCTGTCTGTCTCACAGCTCTGTCTCTGGCGATGGAGAGAGACGGCTCCAGCGGCGGTGTGGTGAGACTGGCGAGCATCTCGGAGGAGGGAGTGGAGAGACGGGTCATCCTGGGAAACCAGCTGCCCAAGTTCTCCACACACTGAGCGCGCGCGCACACACACACACACACACACACATATACACACATACACACACACACACACACACACACACTCTCTGCTCTGTCAACATGTTGTTGTGTTAATAAAGGTTTCACTTGTTCTTTGTCGTCCTGTTCTTCTTTAAACAAACAGCCTCAGGATTAGCTTAGCTTAGCTTAGCTTAGCTTAGCACGAGGACTAGAGGCAGTGAAACGAGGCTTTTATTGTGAAAAGACGTTCCATGTGATTGTGTGTAGTGTTTGTTTGCTGACACGTTGACTCCTGGCGGCTCTCATGTGTATGAAAACCACAACAACACTGGACGTCCTCCAGCGTCCTGCAGCTGGACACACACGGGACTGAAGTTCTGGTTCTTGGACCACAGACACAGAACAGTTGAGAGGACCCGGTCTGTATGTGACAGTCCAGAAACAAACCTGCACCAGTCGTCCTCGCCCTCCAGACTCTGTCCTGTCTTCAGTCCGTCTCTCTGCTGTTTGACGTTGAACTCTGAACGTTCATTATTATTGTTGTTGTTATTAAATAAAGGTTTGTGTGATGAGGTCAGAGCTCATCAGCCAATGAGAGAAGAGAACAGACTCTGTCCTCCACCCAGCTGTCGGTCTGGACCTTTGTCTCCTGACCCTCAGTGTCCAGCAGGTGGAGACACACACACCTTTAAACTGAGTGTGTGTTCAGTCCCACAGCTAGAGATCTCTCTGATTGGTCACCACATGACACTGACTCGAGGACTGGTCATGTCTGATGTCCAGTAAAGACGTCCTCATGTAAAACTGGGACAGTGGACCTGTGGGACCGCGGTCCAGTGGGCCCGCATTTAGATTTAAAACAGCAACAGTACTTTTTCCTGGAGACTCGATCTGAATGTTCTTCAGGAAACATGGAGGAGGAACTCGAGAGGGATTATAGCTGCTGGCAGCGACGGGTCGGGTCCGGGGTTCGGTCCGGGCAGCGACGGGTCGGGTCCGGGCTCGGGTCCGGGCAGCCATGGGTCGGGTCCGGGCTCGGGTCCGGGCTCGGGTCCGGGCAGCCATGGGTCGGGTCCGGGCTCGGGTCCGGGCAGCGACGGGTCGGGTCCGGGCTCGGCTCGGGTCCGGGCAGCCATGGCTCGGGTCCGGGCAGCCATGGGTCGGGTCGGGGCTCGGGTCCGGGCAGCGACGGGTCGGGTCCGGGCTAGTTTTTCTTTTAAAGTTCTTACAGGATGCTTGTGGTGCTTAGCGAGCATCTACAGTTGGTCACAATTAGAGAACTTACAGAAGAAGTGCGTTAGTGTATGAACTCACAGACTCACCACAGCAGGATGAGTTTTAAATGTCAGAAGAGGAAAGAAGAAATAAATAAATAAAAATATACAAATAAAAACAAAACAAAAACTGTTACGTGAACAGTTCCCGGCTCAGTTTCCTTTCATTTACACACCTACACAGTCTACGTACATACACTTACTCTCCCATGTGTGCACATTCATTTGTATGAATCAACACACTACTTACAACACACACATCAGTGAGGAGCTAAGTTTAAAGAAGAACCCACAGAGGACTTCTGAAGCCAGTCCAGGAAGTTCACGTCATGTACGCGTCCCTCTCATTATAAATATCTTCTCAGGTGTGCAGTCGGACACACGTTCATTAGTCCATCGTCTTACTGATGGAGGATTTTCAGATTTCAGTTCATTAGTATTCATGTTTTCGCTGCAGTGCTCGCAAGCAAAATACAATATTTCCTGCAGGTCTCGTTAACGGAGCTCGTGTCCCCCAGAATCCACAGTTCTGGTTCCTGTTTCCCTCGAGCTGAATTCAATGGCACGTTTCAGTGGCAACTCCATCACATGTAGAAGATCACCGTCGTTACTTTACATCTCTGGAGGAAATGTTGCTGTTGATTGTATGTAACCTACACGGGGTGAACGTCCTGTGGAACATTAAATTGAACTTGTTAAACTTGTTTTGTGGAGATTAACACAGCCCGGGTCTGTTTCCTATTTTCCCTTTGTAGATGTTTTATCATCAATAGGTAACTTTCCATTAATGATGCGGTCTATAGAAGATGTTATTCCTTTTGTTGATCTGCACAGTTTGTCACATGAATGGGATTCGAGAGGAGTTTCTTTTGGGGTATCTGGGAATTTACCTTTAGATTTCTCCTGAACCCGTCTCTGATTTGTAGGAACTTGAAAAAACTACATTTAGGAATTTTTCATTTAGTTGTTGGAAGTTAGCAAACTTATCATTAATATATAAATCAGCAACTGTTTGAATGTTTTAATCTTTCCATCCCTTCAACACTGAGTCAGCGATGTGGTGTGGTGGGTTGGGATTACCCCGCAAAGGTGTGGAAATGTTTGGATCCACAAGTGAGTGAGATTCTTGCCAAGCGGCGAATGTGTTCAGTGTTATTGGATTGTTTGTGAGTGTAGCTAAACATTTACTTGTACCTATAAATGGATCGTCCTTTAATCATCTCGTGTTGTTCTGTTGGGACACGTCTAACCTCACTGTTCTCTGCATGCAGCCAGATCCAAACCGGTCGGTACCGAGAGGCGAGATAATAACTCCTAAAGTTTGGTAGGTTAAGTCCTCCCCTTGAATATGGAGCCTGCAGAGAAACGAGTCTGACCCTGGTTTTTCTTTTGCCATATTAAAGGAGTTATAATTTGAAGAAACTCTTGGGAACATTTAGAGGCACTGGAATAGATAAATAAACTACTAAGATCCTCATTTTAATAGTATTAATTCTGCCGATGAGACAGTGGAAGATCCGTCCATCTGTGGAGGTTAAGTTTTGTTTGTTCCAATAATTTTATATAATCCTGTTTAAATATCTGCCCATCTGATTTGTATTCCTAAATACTTGAAGCCACTGATGCACCATTTCATGGGTCAGTGAGAGCTCTACTATTGTTGTCCTGTATATTTCACTTTTCGTGTAATTTAATTTATACCCTGACACGTTTGAGTCCGGCTGTGGAGGTGTTGGAGCGGACGGCGATGGCTAATGGTTGGAGAGCGGGGGAGCTTGGACAGCGTTGCCTGCAGCCTCTGGATCAGGAGAAGGTGTGAGACAGACTGTCATTGCTAAAATGTTAACTTCAGGAGCATTAAAAGGTGCTTTAACATATTGAATGACTTTCTCTCCAAAGCCTGTAGCCTCTAGAGTCTGAAACAGAAAGCTTGGTTCAATCCTGCCAAATGCTTTGTTTGCGTCCACAGATGTTATTAGCACAGGATTGAGCATGTGGAGCACGTTATCTGCTCCCTGCCTGTGTTAACAAAGCCTGTTTGGTCGGGGTGTATTATCTTTTATAACATCTTCCAGTCTGAGATCAGTTTGGATAGTATTTTATAGTCTGCGTTCAGGAGACTGAGGTCTGTATGAGTCACAGTTCTGCTCGTCCTTGTCCAGTTTTAGAAGCAGTGTGATTGTTGCGATTTCAACGAGTCTGGTAGTTTTTTATTCTTTAATCATGTTCGTGAGGGGGTCAGTCATTTTTTTGAAAAGGCCTTGTAGTACTCGTTGGGAAGCCGTCAGGCCCGGGAGTCTTGTTGTTCTGTAAAGAGTTGATGGAGCACCTCCTCTTCTGATGTATCTGCGTCCAGCAGCTCTCCATCCTCATCTTGTAATTTGGGAAGAGTTATTCCATCCATGAACCTCTTTGCTCCGATACTGTCAGCGTCCTGCCCAGTTTTATACAACTCTTCGTAAAGTTGCTTGATTCTGCATTTATGTTGAGTCGTGACGGACTCTGCCGTCCTCTGTTGATACTGAGTGTATAAATGTGTCTGATGTTTCCTTTCTAATTTGCCGAGCCAGAAGTTTACTTGTTGTGGTCCTGGCCTGAGCTGCTTCCTCTGTGTTGGGACATGGATTATTATCCTGCAGCCTTGTTTTTGTTAGTGTGTTAAGGTGTTCCTCCTTTTTGGTGGCAGTGTCGTCCTGTTCCAGCTCTTTAATGTCACTTTACAATTTAATTAGTGTCTATTTTTCCAACCTTATGAGCACTGTGTGATGAAACATGACCTCCCAATGTTGGCATGTGAAGAAGAATTTGAATCGGCATCGAGAAATATTTAAATATTAGTGGTCATATATGAAATAAATTCAGGTCTTTTAACATGTAACTTTTAAGTCTCCACCTGCGTGTTGAGGGCTGTGCAGTATTAATCATCCAGGAGAGTTTAATAGGATTATGATCCGAGAAGGTAGATGGGAGCATTGATCACCGAGGACATCGTGTCTGTGGCATCAACAACATGTCAGTTCTTGAGTGAGTATCGTTTGTTGGTGAATAGAAAGAAAATCCCTCTGATTTGGGTGAAGTTGTTGCCACACGTCAATTATGCCAAAGTCTTTCATACCTTGGTTTAGTGCTGCTGCTGCCTTTGATAATGAAGTAGTTTTGGGTGATGATCGATCCAAAAGCAGGTTTACGACCAGATTAAAGTCTCCACCCACAACACATCGGCCCCCAATTGTAGCCAGTTTCATAATCAGATTGTTGAAGAATAACGGGTCGTCGTAGTTAGGCCCGTATATATTCACCAAAGATACCTTATTCCTATTTATTACGCAGTCTACAAGCAAAAATCTACCGTTTTTATCCTTTTCAACTTAATTCAATTTAAAGTTCAGGTGTTTATTAGTGAGCAGGCCGACACCTCTTGCTCTTGAGGAACAGCAGGAGTAGAAAACATTACCCACCCAATCCCTCCGCAGTTTCACATGTTCAGTGTCGGTGAGGTGGCTCTCTTGGATAAAGGCAATATCCACATTCTGCCTCTTTAGACACAACATTTTGTTCCTCTTAATTGGTGAGTTGACCCCTCTAATATTCCAAGATATACATGTTGATTAACTCATGATATACGTTCTTCATATAGATGTCTCAGTAGGATGAGTATCGTGGCATTTGGGTCTGAGGATGCCTGATTGTGTTCCTGCGTTGAGTCCAGTGGTGGTAAAACAGCTCTGACAGTGAAGAAGTTTGAGTTTTAGTGAGCGACCATATATAACCCAAAACATTAACGTAAAACCTGCCTATAAACCCCCGTAACAAGAACACATTAGGTGTTAACTCTCTTAAACTACAGCGGTGGCTCATAACCGTTTGTATAGAGCATGTAAAGGGTAAAGAGGCTGGTTAAGTAAAATATGATCCCGTTCTGTCACTGGGGAGTAAAATGTGACATCATGCTCACAAACCTAATCTGGATTCACAGCAATAGTTGATTAATGAACTATTGTCCAGTAATCAGATGCAGGTTTGTCATCAGTCATGGTCCCGGTTATTATAACATTTGAACAGAAATAGGCTGCTGCACCGCTGTCACAGCCTGATCATGTCAGGTTTCCCTCTCAGCTAACGGAGGGAATCACCCCTCTTATCAGTGTTAAAGGTGGACTGTGCACTGCAGTCTCTTTAGTCAGCTTGATGTTACTCTGACTCACTTGGGAGTTCCTTCAGGAAATGTTGCTCTTCGGCCGGGGTGGCGACAAACTTGACAGATCCTTGATGTTTAATGCGAAGCTGCAGGTCTGCGCTGTAATCTGGACAGAACGATACCTTTTTATTCTCGTATGTCATCTCTCCTTTGCTTCTGGCAAGTCGGAGGACTTTCTCTTTATCTCTGAGGTTCAGGAACTTGGCGGTGAGGGGCCGCGGTCTGTCCGACTTCTTCCCGATGCGGTGAGCTCTTTCCAGGGTGACGGTGAGGTGAAGTTATCCGTGTCCAGTATTTGTGGTATAAACTTTTCCAAGAGCCCCACGACGTCACGACCTTCTGTCTGTCCCGGCACATTCAGAATCCTAACGTTAGACCTCCTGCTGCGATTTTCTAAGGCGTCAGTTTTGTCTTTGAGGCGCGTTATCAGCTTCTCCATTGTGTCAACACGGTCGCGTGTGTCTTTAATATTGTCTTCGTTTGCACTCACTCAGGTCTCCATCTCCTCGACCCGCTCCGGCAGCGCAGAGATTGAGGGTTCAATTTTCGTTAATGTTGTTTGTATGTTGGCAGTTTTTTTGTCAACATGTTTTGTGAGTCCTCTTTAGTTTCTTGAATAGCGTCGAGAAGTTTGTTGAAGGATGTTTCCCCGTCCGCCATGTTTGTTGTGGTTACAGCGTTGACCTGCTGCGGAGTTTTAATGGCTTCACCTCTCGCATACAATCCAGAGTTATGAGAGGTTGAATCAGGATAAAGATGCTAGCGCCAACCACCGAGAGCTCACGAATACACGTCTGCACTCCTCCGCCCCGAGTCCGGGCGAGTTTTGGCTAATTTAGGCAATTCTGAGCAACGAACAGGAGAACAGGACACGACAGCTGACAACAATGTTCATTTTGGACCGCTTGAGGTTTGAACCCACAACTTCTGGACTCAAAGACTGTCGTCTGTCGCTCTGAGCTAAACACAGCAGTGGCTTCACACACTGAGGAAGTCGTTCAATGTGCAGGCAGATTTGAAACCACTGTGAAAAATTCAGTCATCAAGACAAAATCTGAAAATACACATATGCAGCATGGAGACGTTGGTCATTTTAAAAATGACTGACTTGCTCCGTCAGTGAATAACTGATGTTTAGCTGTGTCATTATTGACTCCAACTGTTCACATGAAAGAAACATTTAAAATGCGGAAGAATTCAGTTTTTGAGGCTCAATTTTTGATAAATCAAAGGAGGAGAGAGCAAAAAAAAACTGAGTGATGTACTTCATAATCTTTAACAGGTTTAAATGTACAAAAGTTTCTTCAATATTGAGGCTTCAGTTTGATGAAAGTTCAGTAGTTTGATTTGTTATGATTTTTCAAAGGTTTGAACTTTAGACGCTTGCTGTAGCACCATCAGGACTATTGGCTTGGGTTCACAGCTGAGGTGATCTGGCATGAGACTGGACCTTTGTGCAAAATTTGGTTAGCTTTCGTCCATGGTCCAGTCCAAGCAATTTGTTTTTATTTAATTTAGAGGCTTGCTGTGATGCCACCGTCAGGACAATGGTCTTGTGTTTCATGTTGAGGACATCTGATATTTTGATCTGTCATCATCATCAGGATACTTGCTGGGTCTTGAACCCACAACCCCTGACACCGAGCGCCAGCTCCTAACTCACTGAGCGAACTGGCTGGAAGTGAAACCTGCTGTGTGGCTTCATGTGTCGACTCAGGGAGTCACTGTCCGGGCAGCTGTTGTCAAGGCAGATTTCAAAAATGGTCAAAATGTCAGAAATTCTGTTACCTGAACAAAAATCTGATAATACATAAATTGCATCTTGACAGCATGGAAATGTTGGTGATTTGTTTTTAACTTAAAGTGTTTTGCTTCATAAGAGAAAATCTGATGTTTAAAAACTCTTCCATTGACTCCAGTTGTTCCCACGAGAGCAGAATTCAAAATGGTCTCAAAAATTCAGTTTTTGAGATAAAATTCTGATATTTGCCAAACTCCATCAACCATGACTGCAAAATATTCTCCATTTTTTTCAGGAAGATTGAAAATGTATTTAGCAAGAATTTGATAGTGTATGTTTACAGTCAAACATTTTGATGCACTGAAGGCTTCATTTTTGATAAATCAAAAATCTGAGAAACAAGTTTTGTGGAGGACGGTCTGAAGATGCTCTCTAGCAAGTTTGGTGACAATTGAGCAAAAATTGTGGGAGGTGAGGCTGCAGGTGAGGCTGCAGGTGAGGCTGCTGAGAGGCTGCTGAGAGGCTGCAGGTGAGGCTGCAGGTGAGGCTGCTGAGAGGCTGCAGGTGAGGCTGCTGGTGAGGCTGCTGAGAGGCTGCTGAGAGGCTGCTGAGAGGCTGCTGAGAGGCTGCAGGTGAGGCTGCTGAGAGGCTGCAGGTGAGGCTGCAGGTGAGGCTGCTGAGAGGCTGCAGGTGAGGCTGCAGGTGAGGCTGCTGAGAGGCTGCAGGTGAGGCTGCAGGTGAGGCTGCTGAGAGGCTGCAGGTCTCTCAGAAGGTATCCAGTTGGACATTAGTCAGAGAACTGGACTGAAATGTTCAGAACAAACTAACCTGTCTGAAACAGGTTTTATGAAGGCGGTAATAACTGAGCCAGTCTGAGCCAGGTACTGCTCAGTCTCAGTTATTATTGGCAGCCGTTCAATCTGGAGGAGACGATGTCTTTTATATCCTTGAGTGTCTGCTTCTATCTGACCTGCAGGTCAATTTGTATGTAACTTTATTCAGCTGCCCAGGCTGTGTGAGTGTGTGTGTGTGTGTGTGTGTGTGTGTGTGAGTGTGTGTGTGTGTGTGAGTGTGTGTGTGTGTGTGTGTGAGTGTGTGTGTGTGTGTGTGTGTGTGTGAGTGCATGTGTGTGTGTGTGTGTGTGTGTGTGTGTGTGTGTGTGAGTGTGTGTGTGTGTGTGTGTGTGTGTGTGTGTGAGTGTGTGTGTGTGTGTGTGTGTGTGTGAGTGCATGTGTGTGTGTGTGTGTGTGTGTGTGTGTGTGTGTGTGAGTGTGTGTGTGTGTGTGTGTGTGTGTGTGTGTGTGTGTGTGTGTGTGAGTGTGTGTGTGTGTGTGTGTGTGTGTGAGTGTATGTGTGTGTGTGTGTGTGTGTGTGTGTGTGTGTGTGTGTGTGTGTGTGTGTGTGAGGATGTTAACACTCAGGTGTGACAGTTGTCTCCATACAGCTCGTCTGCATTCATAGAGACGGACCATCAGAAAACATCAGAACATGGAGATCTCCTCCTCCTCCTCCTCCTCCTCCTCCTCCTCTTCTTCTTTTGTTCTCGCTCACACCTCCGTTAACAAAGAGTGGGGGAGGAGGGGGAGGAGGGGGAGGAGGGGAGGTGATACCTGATCCTGGTCTTTTCTGCTCTCACAGGGAGGTGACGTTCTCACGATGCCTCACCTGTGACATCACCTCTCTCTCTCTCTCTCTCTGTGCTCTGAGTGTCTCTCGCCCAGCCTCACCTGGTCTGCAGCCTCCTCAGGCTGCAGGTCAGAGCCAATCATGAGACAGTCGATACTGACAGACTCACACATGAAGACATGACTTCATGTAACAATCATCAACATGAATAAAGCACGCATGGATTATTAAAACATGACATCATTTATTTATATTTACTTTGTGTTCTGGCAGCTTCAGTCCTCCAACATGAGCACACAACGCTGCAGTAACTGATACAGTACTCTGATTACTGTACTCACAGTAGTACTCTGAGTACTGTGAGGACTGTGAACAGAGTATTTTTACTCAGTAGTATGAGTCAGGAGCAGCTGATGGAGGACGGACGAACAGAACCAGAACAAACAGAGACTTTACTCCACATCAACTGAGCTTTAATTCATCAGCATCTGATAACACAAACTAATAACACAAACACAAACACTAATAAAACAAACACTAACAAAACAAACACAAACACTAACAAAACAAACACAAACACTAACAAAACAAACACAAACATTAATAAAACAAACACAAACATCAATAAAACAAACACAAACACTAACAACACAAACACTAATAAAACAAACACAAACACTAATAAAACAAACACAAACACTAACAACACAAACACTAACAAAACAAACACAAACAAAACAAACACAAACACTAACAAAACAAACACAAACACTATTAAAACAAACACTAACAAAACAAACACAAACACTAATAAAACAAACACAAACACTAACAAAACAAACACAAACACTAATAAAACAAACACAAACACTAACAAAACAAACACAAACATTAATAAAACAAACACAAACACTAATAAAACAAACACAAACACTAACAACACAAACACAAACACTAATAAAACAAACACTAACAAAACAAACACAAACATTAATAAAACAAACACAAACACTAACAAAACAAACACAAACATTAATAAAACAAACACAAACATTAATAAAACAAACACAAACACTAATAAAACAAACAAAAACACTAACAAAACAAACACAAACACTAACAAAACAAACACAAACATTAATAAAACAAACACAAACATCAATAAAACAAACACAAACACTAACAACACAAACACTAATAAAACAAACACAAACACTAATAAAACAAACACCAACATTAATAAAACAAACACAAACACTAACAAAACAAACATTAATAAAACAAACACAAACATCAATAAAACAGACACAAACATTAATAAAACAGACACAAACATTAATAAAACAAACACCAACATTAATAAAACAAACACAAACACTAACAAAACAAACACAAACATTAATAAAACAAACACAAACACTAATAAAACAAACACAAACATCAATAAAACAGACACAAACATTAATAAAACAGACACAAACATTAATAAAACAAACACCAACATTAATAAAACAAACACAAACACTAATAAAACAAACACAAACATTAATAAAACAGACACAAACATTATTAAAACAAACACAAACATTAATAAAACAGACACAAACATTATTAAAACAAACACCAACATGTTCCTCTCCTGTATTGAGAGTCACTGGTTTATTAACTGTTAACTGGTTCATTATAAGACGATGAACTGGGTCTGGGTCGGTCCGGTCGGCCCGGACTCAGACATGAATGTACACATTCCTTCACTCTGCAGGCCCCGCCCCTCGGAGGGGCTCAGCCAATCAGAGCCCCGCTGGGGGCGTGTCCTGACCCAGAGGTGTAACCTGACTCCGGCTGCTTTTGTCTCAACTTTAGTTCCGACGGACACACAGAGAGCTGCTGGTACCGTGACCCGCCCAGCGCGAGTCCGTGTGAGTCCGTGTGAGTCCGTGTGCGTGAGACCCTCCAGCCGTCACACCGACCCCTCTCCGCTCACCAGGCCGCCTCTCAGAGCTCCTCTCCCGGCCCCGGAGGCAGCCGCGCCCCGCTCGTCTGTCCTGGAGGACAAAGTGGATTCAGAGCAGAGAAAGAGCCGGAAAAGTTCCGGAGGAGGTGGTGAAGTGGTGAAGGGATGGAGGGATGAAGGAGGAGCGGACCGAGTCCAGAGGCAGAGCAGCTCCTCTTCTTCTTCTCCTTCTTCTTCTCCTTCTTCTTCGTCTCTTCTCTAACTTGTCCGTGCCGTCCTGCTGTCGGAGCGTCCATCTTGGAGCGTCCCTGTGGAGCAGCTGGAGCTCTCCCTCCTCTCCCTCCTCTCCTCCTCTCCCTCCTCTCCTCCTCTCCTCCTCTCCCTCCGCCAGCGGATCATTGATCCATCGATCCGTTGATTAACTCTTCTTCTTCAACCTGTTGGGCTCAATGAGGCGCGCGCGGCCGGCGGAGAGCGAGCCCAGCTGACGGTCAGTGATCAGTGATCGATAGGTCTGATCGGCTCCGGGACGGACCAGGGTTCGGGTCTGATCGGGTCTGGATTTGATTTTTCCGGAGGGGGGATGGAGGGTCGGCGGGGGCCGCGGGCCCCTGTGGCCCCGGGACGGGCCTCCTCCTGCGGGCTGCAACTGCTCCTCCTCCCGCTGCTGCTGACCTGCTGCAGGGCCGAGGAAGGTAAGACGAGACCCGCGTGTCCCTTATCAGCTGCCGTACTCATCCATACTGCAGGACACACATCTGACGGGCTGATCGATCAGTGACGAGAGGAGATAACAGCCAGTCACTGTGATTGATCATCTGAAGACAGAACAGAGGAGCTGAGCGGGTTCAGTCCACTTCAACATGATTAATCATGAAAACATCTGCCAATCATCAGCCGACTTATTGTCGGAGCTGCAGTGTGGATGAGGCTCAGACTGAGGTGAGCTGTTCGTTGTTTTCAGCGTTTTTTGAATGGAGTTTGGTGTAAACACAAAATAAACTGCAATATGAGAGAAAGAAGCGAGTGTGGTTCTGTGCAGGTGGAGAGCTTTCAAACGGTCCTGAAGGTTCCCCACAGAACCACAACGTCAAGTGACACGTTCTCACCTGAGGATCCATTTAGTCTTTCACAACTCGTCTCTGCACCAAACTCCCTTTAAAAAACCTTGAAAACAACTTACACCAAACTCTATTCAAAAAACCTTGAAAACAACTTACACCAAACTCAATTCAAAAATACCTGAAAACAACCTGATTCTGTCGGAGACCTCCAGGAATGCCTACAATGTTGTCCACCTGCAGAGATGAAGACCTCCACAGAACCACACTCACTTTCTTCTTCCGTTAAAAATACCTTTCATTCCTCGACTTCCTCTTGAACCAAACACCATTCAAAAAAGTGTTAAAACAACATAGTGCTCATCCCAGAACAAGCTAGGTTAGCATTGCATAAAGACTGAGCGTAGGGTAAAGTGTTGGTCCACCTGCTTATTTGTCTGTGAGAGATATAACAGTGACTGCTCTGTAGATGAGTTATTTCATGTTGTTAAGAATCCATACAAACTGTCAGAAAACAGCAAAGTGTGTGTCACAGTCATGTGCTTCTTGTTCTGTTGGACCGACAGTGGAAAAGCTCGTCCCACTCGGTCTGTTTTAAAGCAGCAGTTGTTACTGATGAGTGATTCACTTCCACCAGAACGTTTCCTTCTTCAGTTCAGCTGAAAACTCTTTTTACAGAAGAAACACAAAGACGCAAAGAAAACAGTCACCTGAGCTTTATTAGAAACAGAAGCAGACTGAGAGGAAACCGTCTGAGGTTTCAGCAGGTCCTCGCTGTGAGTCCTGCAGGCTGGACTGTCCCACATGATCCATCACTTAAAACATCGTCTTCACTCAGAACCGTTCTGTCGAACACTGAAGTGAGTCAACAACAAGTCTGTACAGAGCTAAATACAAGTGCTTCTGTCTGAGGCTAATGAGTTTCTGTGAATTAGTTACAATTTGAGTGAAGTTTGGTTGGAAACTTGAGGCGCTCTGTCCCTCGTGGACATGAAGTGTTTGATTTGTCCCTGTGTGTGTGGGTGTGTCTCCAGATTGTCCTCCATCTGCTCGCTGTCTTTGTTCTGTTGTTCTGGTTTTAACCCTGCAGCCACTCAAAGACAACCTCTCTCCACCGCCCTCCCTCTCTTTGTTCTGTCCTCTGGATTTAGTATCTGAAAGGACCCGTCCCCAGTTCAGAGCCCAGTTAAACCCGGCCCCGGTTCAGAGCCCAGTTAAACCCGGCCCCGGTTCAGAGCCCAGTTAAACCTGGCCCCAGTTCAGAGCCCAGTTAAACCTGGCCCGGTTCAGAGCCCAGTTAAACCTGGCCCGGTTCAGAGCCCAGTTAAACCCGGCCCCGGTTCAGAGCCCAGTTAAACCCGGTCCCGGTTTAGAGTCCTGACTTACTTTGTGTCTTCAAAAGTCTTTATTTATTCCGTGTGTGTGTGTTTGTGTGTGTGTGTGTGTGTGTGTGTGTGTGTGTATACAGTCACATCAGGTTTATTAGCGTGCACTCACACTTGGCCCAGTTGCTCGGTACCTCCTGTGCTGCTGGCCTGCACTCACATTGCTCCGGCTGTAACCGGGCCTGAGCACGTCGTGCTTGTGTCCGTGCACAAGTAGCTTCACCGGGCTGAAGCACCAGGACCAGGACCAGGACCAGGACCCCCAACACTAGTCCAATAAACTGGACTTTGGGGTTGAACGTGTTTGAGCACGGTACGAACGACCCAGTGTGTGTGTGTGTGTGTGTGTCCTGAGAGGGCAAGTCCCTGCATGAGACCACACACACACACACACACACACACACTGTAAACAGTGGATCTGGTGATAAGAGTGCATGACGAGGACACGGAAATTACCATGACAACGCTGGCGGGATGTTTATACAAGACACTCGCCCTGAATGTGTGTGTGTGTGTGTGTGTGTGTGTGTGTGTGTGTGTGTGTGTGTGTGTGTGGCTGAGATGCAGTCAGACTCTATAAACTGAACACACAGACGCACATACTGGGATTTAATTGGCTCAGGCTGTGATGTTGATTAGTAACGTGTGTGTGTGTGTGTGTGTGTGTGTCACCAGCTTGCGTAGAGGTATAGTGGGCGGAGCCTCTGTGATGTCACACATCAGTCAGTCCCAGCGGATCAATGGGCAAACAGGTGGAGCTGAAGTTAAACAAGCCCACCGAGCTGGAAGCTAGCGAGCTAGCTGAGGCTGACGGACGCGTTCAGTTTGTCCGTGACTGAAGTCAGACTCACCTGTCAGATAGGGTCTGTCCCTCCCCTCCCGTCTGTCCCTCCCCTCCCGTCTGTTCGTCAGACAGAGTCTGTCCCTCCCCTCCCGTCTGTCCGTCAGATAGGGTCTGTCCCTCCCCTCCCGTCTGTCAGATAGGGTCTGTCCCTCCCCTCCCGTCTGTCCGTCAGATAGGGTCTGTCCCTCCCCTCCCGTCTGTCAGATAGGGTCTGTCCCTCCCCTCCCGTCTGTCAGATAGGGTCTGTCCCTCCCCTCCCGTCTGTCCCTCCCCTCCCGTCTGTCCGTCAGACAGAGTCTGTCCCTCCCCTCCCGTCTGTCCGTCAGATAGGGTCTGTCCCTCCCCTCCCGCCTGTCAGATAGGGTCTGTCCCTCCCCTCCCGTCTGTCCGTCAGATAGGGTCTGTCCCTCCCCTCCCGTCTGTCAGATAGGGTCTGTCCCTCCCCTCCCGTCTGTCCGTCAGATAGGGTCTGAGGCCATGTGAAGTTCTGAGGTGTTGACAGAGGACAGTTACTCATACGGTCGGTACCACAGACGGGCCCTGATCACATGACATGACATCACAGCCCTGCAGCGAGCAGAGAGGCGTTCAGGTGCAGCGGGACATCAGACACCTCAACCTGTGATCATCCAATACTGACTGTGTGTGTGTGTGAGTGATTCATGTTACTCAGCTGAACCAGTCTGATCACACACACACACACACACACACACACACACACACACACACACACACACACACGTCTCATTTCCTCTAATTACTTCAGTGACTTCTCGTTTTAATTAACCGACAAGGAGAATTAAAGAGAGAGTGTGTGTGTGTGTGTGTGTGTGTGTGTGTGTGTGTGTGTGTGATTACAGTGTAGAAAAAGGGAAAGCAGCCATTTCATCGTTCCGCTCGGCAGCAGCTGAGGAATGAAGCTCAGTGTGTCCCACTGTGTCTCTATGTAAACTGACTCTGGACTGATACAACACGTACATAACGTTTTTATAACATCTATGTAACGTATATGTAACGTGCTATGCTTCCTGTCAGGGTTCAACTTTAAAGAGACGTTTGTTTAGTCAAGTTTACAACCAAACTCAACTCAAATTTGAACAGATTTGAGATAAATCCATCACTGGGACAAACAGACTCCATGTTTCTACTCAAAGACAGAAAGAAGTTCATGCAGAACATTTGCTGAATTTACAAGAAGGAGACGATGATTCAGAGTTTCACTACGTTACAAAGTTTGTTTTAACTCAACAACTCTTAAAGGAGTCTGGTGATGTGGAGGTGACTGATTCAATGGTTGGATCAGTTCAAACAGACGGGTTAGTGTGTTCACAAACTTCTTCTTCTTCCTCTGTGTGTGTGTGTGTGTGTGTGTGTGTGTGTGTGTGTCAGGGCCCCCCTCCCTGATTAGACAACATTATTAATGGCTGATATTACAGATGTGTGTGTGTCAGGTTAAGCCTGGTCTTCCTCACATGTCCTCCCACAGATCTTCAGAGTGTGTGTGTGTGTGTGTGTGTGTGTGTGTGTGTGTGTTCGTTGCACTGACATGAAACCTGACTTTAAAGGATCCGATCTTGTTCTCAGTCTGAGTCCTGTTAGAACGCAGAACGTTCCAGGGCTCCTGCAGGACGTTCAGACTGACGGGGACTATGAGAGTTCAAAGGTTCTCGTGGGGTTCCATCTTCATCCGTTTACCTGTCTCACTGACTCTACCTGTCTGTCTCTCAGAGGTGCTGATGAACACCAAGATGGAGACGTCTGACCTGCGCTGGACGAACCATCCTGCTGATGATCCACAGGTCCACACACTCTGCACACACTCAGCTAACAATCTGTTAGCTTCCAGCTAACATCTCCCATTGATTTCAATGCAGAGTGCTAATCAATAACCACTCAGTGTCCCCTCCGTCTGTCTGCAGTGGGACGAAGTGAGCGGATTGGACGACGAGTCGAACAGCGTGCGGACCTACGAGATCTGCACACCTGACAGTCCGTCCTCCTATTGGCTGAGGACGCGCTGGATCCCCCGAAGGGCGGCGACCACGATCTACGTCGAGATCCGGTCGGTGATTAATCAATGTGATTGATGAGTGATTGATCAATGTATCCTATGATGAGAAAACAAATTCACTATTGATCAGCTGTTGAAACAGGACGTAATAAATGAAATCAAAGGTTAATAATAACTTTATTGATTAGACTTCACAGCGTTGTTAAAGTGACTGGAATCAAATATCAGTATAATGTATTGATTATGAAGCATGAAACATCATGTCTGACGAGTTACTGATCGGTGATCAATGATTGTTCCCTCAGGTTCTCCATGATGGAGTGTTCTGGTCTGAACCGCCGTCACTGTAAAGAAACCTTTAACCTTTATTACTACCAGAGTGACAGTGACGAGGCCACGCCCACTCACCCGTCCTGGATGGAGAACCCGTACACCAAAGTGTCCACGGTGGCCGCTGACCACCTGCGGCGGGTCGGTGGCGACCGGCGCTCCAACATCAAACTGCTGCGCCTCGACCAGCTGAGGGGGGCGGGGCTCTACCTGGCCTTCCAGACGCAGGGCGCCTGCATGGCGCTGCTCTCCGTACGCGTCTTCTACAGGAAGTGCCCGCCCCTCCACCGCGCCTTCGCCTCCTTCCCCGAAACCATCCCCCACTCGCTGGTGGAGCAGGTAACCACAGCCGGCACGCCAGTCAGTGAAGAGGAAGTGCCATCAGTTACTTTACAAAATAAAAGCTTTAGCATCGGACTTACAGAATAAAAGTAAAAAAAAATCATTAAGTAAAAGCTTCATAAAATAACACCTGTCAGGAAGTTTACAAAGTAAAAGCATCTTTATTTAGTTTACAAAATAAAAGTACTGTAATAGTAACAAAGTTTGAGAACATGATTTCTATTATTTACAGGCTTTAATTTTGAAAGTCTTCTCACACATGTATGTGTGTGTGTGTGTGTGTGTGTGTGTGTGTGTGTGTGTGTGCGTGCGTGCTGCAGGCTCAGGGTGTGTGTGTGGAGAACGCCGTCACTCCGCCTGGTGAGCAGTCGCGACCTCCCACCATGCTCTGCGGCGAGGACGGGCAGTGGGTGGGGCAGCCGACATCCAGCTGCGCCTGTCGCCCCGGATACGAGGCGGGCGACACCGACGTGCGCTGTCGGGGTGAGAGTTTACAAAATAAAAGCACCATCGTCTAGCCCGACTCGACTTGTCGAGACTCGACTCGGACGAGAACCTCCTGAAACCGGAGCGGACCCGTCCAGACCTGAACCCCCCATCGTTTATTTTACAAAATAAAAGCACTGTCAGCCAGTTTACAAAGTAAAAGCATCTTCAGTGTGAGAGGTCAAGTGTGCTTCTCACTATCAGCACTTAAAATTCCTTCCACACACACACACACACACACACACACACACACAGTGTAAACAGAGGGCAGTAGTTTACACAGAGAAGCTGCAGATAATTACAGTCACGTGTTGACAGTATGACGGAGGAGGAGGAGGAGGAGCAGGAGGAGGAGGAGGAGGAGGAGGAGCAGGAGGAGCAGGAGGAGGAGGAGCAGGAGGAGGAGGAGCAGGAGGAGCAGGAGGGGTTGTTAGAGCTAAATAGTAATCAGTAATTAATAACAGTGTTAAACGAGTATGCAGCCTGCAGTGTGTCGTCCCGTCTGTGTGTCGCTCAGCGAGGTCACCAGAGGAGCTTCCTGTTATTCTCTGTGAGGTCAGAGGTCAGCTGACTGCAACCAGGAAGTGTTGCAGTGGCGACACCAGCCGGGGTTCGCTTCTGTTTCTGCTTAACATCGTGCACACACACACACACACACACACACACACACACAGAGGGGAGCAGGGTTAAAGTAAAAGCCTGGCTGAGTGAAAAGTTCAGAGGTCAACTTCTGCTGCTTAATCTGACAGAGAGTGTGTGTGTGTGTGTGTGTGTGTGTGTGTGTGTGTGTGTGTGTGTGTGTGTGTGCGTGCGTGCGTGCACTTGCTTGGCGGGAGATGATGTGATGACATCATGGCAGCACTTTCCACATCCTGTTGAAGTCAAGGTCACTTCCTGCCTCTCATCCTGTCTCTGCTCAGTTATTGTTCAGATTCCTCCAGCGAATCATCAGTCTGCTGCTAGTTCAGACCAACAAACATCATGTTGGTCCGTCCCTGAATACCGTCTGACTTCCTGTCTGTGGTCCACTGGTTCCTGCTGAAGACGGGATTCACCAGAGTTCTACTTTAGAAACTGCAGATTTAAGATGTTTCAGTTTGAGATGCTAATGCTAATGCTAACCCTGTGTTTGTCTGCAGCCTGTCCGTCAGGTCAGTTCAAGGCGGCGTCCGGACCTGGTGGCTGTGGCCCGTGTCCGGCCAATAGCAACACACTGATCCCAGGCTCCGCCTACTGCCCCTGTCGCCCTGGTTACCATCGAGCCGACTCCGATCCGCCGCACACAGCCTGCACACGTAAGACTTCTTTCTGTCTTTCTTTTGAGGTGGTCTGGTAGTCCCACATTTCCCATAATTCACCTGGATACTATCTGTCATTGGAGTCCCGTCTTTCATATTTAACGTGAGACGCTTGTAGTCTGAGGTATGACATCACTGTCACATCATTTGAGTAACAGATGGCGTCAAAGAAGAAATCATGCAAATATAAAACTGGTGGAGTGTCCCTTTAATAATTTACACATATCACACACACAGACACACACACACACACACACACACACACACAAGCTGCTCTAATATTCACTCTACACACACCCCTTTAAATACCCTGACTCCACCCCTTTAAACACATCGCCCCAGGCAACGGCAATTAGGCCAAATTAATAGGCTCATTACCTCTGTGTGTGTGTGTGTGTGTGTGTGTGTGTGTGTGTGTGTGTGTGTGTGTGAGATGTAAGGGTCACACAGGTAAGAAAACACTGCACACACACAGGTTTCATGTTTCAGGTGTGTGTGTGTGTGTGTGTGTGTGTGTGTGTGTGTGTGTGTGTGTGTGTGTGTGTGTGTGGAAGCCTCTAATCAGCTGGAGACAGAAGAGTTTCTGATAATCAAAGTAGGCTCCACCAGACTCCACTCACTTTTGGGCCGTTTTTGGCAGAAATAAGGATCTTCCTGCTCTCTGACCTGCACTGCTCCGCCTGTGAGTCTAAACTCAGGGCTTCGACTTTGAGTGAAGACAGAGCAGGTCAGTGTCTGACCTCAGTGACCTCTGACCCCCTCAGGCCCCCCCTCTGCTCCCCGCTCCATTGTGAGTCAGATCAACGACACCTCTGTGACCCTGGAGTGGAGCGAGCCGCTGGAGCGAGGAGGACGAGGAGACCTGACCTACACGGTCCTGTGCTCCCTCTGTGGGACCGCCAGCGCCACCAAGGTACACCACACCTGGAGGTCAGACCAGTCAGACCAGTTAAGACAAGGACAACCAGACCAGTCAGACCAGTTAGGACAAGGACAACCAGACCAGTCAGACCAGTTAAGACAA
>NC_140204.1:642932-645432 GCF_965226575.1 Pagrus pagrus
GCCGTGTAGAACTGGATCAGCACCTCCTGGGGCAGGTTGAACTTCCTGAGCTGATGCAGGAAGTACATCCTCTGCTGGGCCTTTTTGATTATGGAGTCTACGTTGGGAGTCCACTTTAGGTCCTGGGAGATGGAAGATCCCAGAAACCTGAAGGTTTCCACAGCAGACACAGAGTTATTGAAGATGGTGATGGGGGGGCAGTGTAGGGGGGCGACTCCTGAAGTCCACTGTCATCTCCACAGCTTTGAGCGTGCTCAGCTCCAAATTGTTCTGACCACACCAGAGGGCCAGCTGTTCCACCTCCCGTCTGTAAGCAGACTGGTCACCGTCCCGAATGAGGCCGATGACCGTTGTGTCGTCTGCAAACTTCAGTTTGACAGATGTGTCTCTCGAGGTGCGGTCGTTGGTGTATATGGAGAAGAGCAGTGGGGAGAGCACACATCCCTGGGGGGCACCTGTGCTGATTGACCAGGTGCTGGATGTGATTTTCCCCAGCCTCACCTGCTGCCTCCTGTCTGTCAGGAAGTGTGCGATCCACTGACAGGTGGAGGCTGGGACGGTGAGCTGTGTGAGTTTGGAGTGGAGGATGTCTGGGATGATGGTGATGAACGCCGAGCTGAAGTCCACAAACAGGATCCTGGCATGTCTCTGGGGAGTCGAGGTGTTGCAGGATGTAGTGCAGTCCCATGTGGACTGCATCATCCACCTACCTGTTTGCCCAGGTGGGCAAACAGGTAGGTGGATGAACACCAGCTTCTCAAAGGACTTCATGACCACAGACGTCAGGGCCACGGGCCTGTAGTCATTTAGTCCTGAGACTGCTGGTTTCTTGGGGACTTCACACAGCTCCAGTGATCTGTTGAAGATCTGGGTGAAGATGGGGGCCAGCTGGTCAGCACAGACCTTCAGACAGGAGGGTGACACGCCGTCTGGGCCCGGAGCTTTCCTGGTCTTCTGTTGCCTGAAGAGCTGACACACATCCTCTTCACAGATCCTGAGTGAAGGTGGGGGGTCAGTAGGGAGGGGTGAGGGTGGTGCAGGGGGTGATGAGGGTTGTTTGATGCTGCAGCGGGTGATGGGTGTGAATGTCGTCTTCTCAAACCTGCAGTAGAAGACATTCAGGTCGTCAGCCAGTTCACAGGTCACTGCAATGTGGGGGATGGTCTCCTGTAGTTGATGATCTCCTGTAGACCTCTCCACACTGACACAGGCTTGTTAGCTGTTAAGTGTTCTTCACCTCTTTGCCACTTTGATCTCCTTTGTCAGCATGTTCCTGGTCGTGTTGTGCAGGACTCTGTCTCCACTTCTGTAGGCCTCCTCTTTGGCCTGACGAAGCATCCTGAGTTTTGGAGTGAACAAAGGTTTATTGTTGCTGTATGTGCAGAAGGTTTTGGTCTGCACACACACGTCCTCACAAAAGCTGGTGTAGGATGTCACAGTGTCAGTGAGTTCGTCCAGATCTGTAGCAGCAGCCTCAAAAACTCTCCAATCTGTGCAGTCAAAGCAGGCCTGTAGCTGCAGCTGTGACTCTGTGGTCCATCTCTTCAGTTGTCACTACAGGCTCAGCAGATTTGAATTTGGGAGAAGATGGACCATGCAGTGGTCAGAGAGCCCCAAAGCTGCACGGGGGACAGAGTGATATGTGTCCTTTAAAACAGTGTAGCAGTGGTCTTTTGGGAACTCATGGATCTTTTTTAAGATCCTTTTAGGAACCAATAAATCTTAATAAATTAATAAATCAGAGTAACTTTTCTAGAAATTCAAACTTTTGTGCTGAACTTTTTAGTACATTTAAGAACACTTGAGGAACTTTTGATGATCACGTGACCCTTTGTTGGGTACTTAACAGGAGTCTGTTAATAACCCGGGGATGGCTTTGATGTACCCAAGAACCTTTTTGAACAATTAAGAATCTTTTAAGGACAGACAACTTTTCAGCTACTTGACAGGAGTCAGATGAGTTTTAGAGGAACTTTGTGTGAATCAGTATCCTTTTCTGGAGCTAGAGGAATCATTTGGGATCTTTGAGGAACTTGTTTAAGATGCAGGAACCTGTTAAGTTGCTTGACAATATTTAAGAACCTATTTAACCTATTTAAGAAGTAACGTCTGCAACACAGCGCGATGTGTAACGTCTGCCAGAACAGACTGTGAACTTTGACCCCTGAGAGGAAAACGTTGACTTTCCCATCAACGAGAGAAACTGTTGTAAAAACATCCCATCAGATCTGTTCAGTGTGTGTGTGTGTGTGTGTGTGTGTGTGTGATGACATTAGTGAGATGTAACTGGACAGCAGTTACCGCGGAAACACGGGTGCAAAGTTTTCTCTATCTCCGGGCGAACACACACACACACACACACACACACACACACACACACACACTCAGGTGTAGAAGTGTTGCTATGTGCTCATGAGCCTTACAGGAACGTCACACCTCAGTATTAAAACATAAATGACTCACAGGCTCGGCTGGTGTCGGTGCTTTAGAAGCTGCGCTC
>NC_140204.1:655432-717932 GCF_965226575.1 Pagrus pagrus
CTGAAGCTTCTTGTTTCACTTGGAAAAAAAACCTGTAACCTGCTACATCTTTACCGATTATGTACTCACAGTTGATATTAGCACTTGGATTACCTTACATGGCTCCTGTTAGGGTCGCCATAGTTCTGGTCCATGTGATGGTGCTGTCACGTTGGTCCAGTGCTCAAAACACAGATTGGTAACAGGAGGTCAAGTGTTCAAATCCAGCCTTGCATGAATCATTATCAGGTTTCTTTTGAAGCTGACACTACATGTCATTTTATAAACCTGATAGTGCCGACATGTTCTGCTCCATCAGGAGTGGTTTCCTGTTTACCAAATGCATAATACCGTTGAGGGTTCTTTGTCAGGATCAGATCAACCAACATATGCCAGTAAGAAGTGGCATACCATTTATAAGGTGATGTTCATTTGTTGCTGTCAGTGATGGTTGTGTTGTGTTGGTCTAAACAGCCTCCAGCCTCGCCGACATATTCTTCTACATCAGGAGTTGTTACTCGTTTACTAAAAGCATAGCATCGGTGACAGTTCTTTGTCAGCATCTGATCAACCGGCATAAATTGGTAAGCAGCGGCATATGCCAGTAAGAATTGGCATATGCCAGTATGCAGTGGCATACCATTTATAAGGTGATGTTGTTTTGTCGCTGTCAGTGACGTTTGTGTTCTCATGTTGGTCTAGTGGTCTAAACACAGACTCTGTGATAGGGAGGTCATGGGTTCAAGACCAGACAGAACCTGTAACCACAAGGTCACCTGTTCAAATCCAGCACACCGGAAACCAGAATGTTATTTACCGTCTCAGTTTGTTTAGCTGAGACTGTCTGAGCTCCATCAGCTCTCACACAGAAATATTTGCACGTGGAGGTCGGGAGTACAGTCTGAAGTTTGGAGTTGTTTCTCTGCTGTTTGCTTGTGAGGTGGGTTTGGCGTCCTCAGGAGCCAGTAGGCAGAGTTATAGAGGGAATCAGGAAACTACCTGCACCTGGTGCAGGACTTCAGCTGATTTGGTCAGCTTCCTTGGGTCTTCTGTTCTGTTTGCCTGCATCACACACCCTTCATTCGGTTGTAAGGTTGTGAAAACAAACAATGAAGAGCAGCAGAGCTGATAGTCTGGTGGTTAAGATGAAGACTTTGAACCACAGGCCTATGAGTTCAAGACCAGGTTACTTATATATATCTTGCTCATTAAATTAAATTATTACACATCATCAACATATTCTCTTTACGACCTGCTGTGCAAACTAGTATATGCAGAACTGAGCTGGTATCTGTTGTCAGTTACTGCCCCTGTTGGTCAGTTCTCATGTTAATGTAGTCGTCTAAACACAGACTATCTAACCGGAAAGTCATGGCTTCCAGAACAGCTTGGACCAAATAATGTTTGGGTTCAAGCGTTACTTATTCCATCTCATTGATCTCAAAGCACAACTTTGTTAGTTGTAGGTTAGTTGTCTGTCAGTGAGAGTGTGTTCTCATGCTGGTCTAGTGGTCTGATCACAGTACTTATAACCACAAGGTCACCTGTTCAAATCCAACACACCAGAAGCCTGATTGTCATTTACGTCTCAGTTTGTCTGAAGTTTGGAGTTGTTTTCTGTCCAGTTTCATGGGGATTTTTCTTCAGAGTCCTCCTTCAGTCTTATCCTTGGTTTCTCTCTGGTTGTTTGTTTTTCTCAGCGCTGAAGATGGTCCAGTGGTTAAAGATGCCGCCCGGAGACTTGGAGACATGGGATCAAACCTCAGCTCAGACAACTAAAGGTAGGCCACAAAGTGCGTGTGATGTGTGTGTATGTGTCTGTACAAAAAACGTGAAAAACTTTAAATCCGTCATTTCAAAACATCGTCCATTGCGTTCGCTCGTAGAATTTGCTCCTTCGACCGATTGCGACACAGTGGATCCTGGAGGAAACAGTGAGCAGGTAAGTCCGGTCAAGTTAGCTGGCTTGATAAAAGCCAACTAGCAAGACTGGTTTCCATTGTATTCAGTTTCCCATCACTCTCTCTGCTGTTTGCTTGTGAGGTGGGTTTGGCCTCCTCAGGAGCCAGTGGGCGGAGTTATAGAGGGAGTCAGAAACTACCTTACCTTATACGGCTTACGGCCTGTTACCAGTTTGTGTTTTAGACCACACACATGACACCACATGATGAAACAATGTGGCTGCTTACTGGCATATGCCACTTCCTGCCACTTGTTCAGGATTGGTATGCTCTTGGTAAATAGAAAATCACTCGTGATATTACGATAGCCTAAAGATTTGCGCTACATTGAATCCAGATCAGAACTCTGCTGGATTCAATCTGAAAGTTCTGAACAAACAGCAGCAAAAAGCCCAGTATACCTGGTAGTGGTTAAGCAGCTGACTATGAACCTCACAGTCATGAGTTCAAGACCAGGTGGTAGACAGGTGTCTCTTTAAACTCAAAACTGCTACTTTACAAATTATATGCAGCATGTAGCTGATGTCTAGTATCAGTTGTTGTCAATTTCACTACGATCAAATGATGGTGTAGTTGTCTTAACACAGAGCTTGTGAACATAATGTCACTGCTTCACATCCAGACTGGCACAAAGATATTTATTCTTTACACACTGACACTAAACATCAGCTACATTCTGCATATAATTAGCAAAGTAGTGTGTTGAGGTCAAAGACTCATTTGGCCACCACCTGGTCTCAAACTCATGATAGTGTGGCTTCATAGCCAGCATCTTAACCACTACCCTATTAGCTCTTTAGCAGTTCTTGCGGTTGTTTGTTTTCATCATCTCAAAATTGACTCCAACAGTGTTCTGACAAAGAGGTTTGACCTTCTGTTACCATTCTGTGAAGGTGTGCTACTGCTTAACAGCAAATGCCGCTTTGGACTGGCATATGCCGCTTTGGACCGGCATATGCCACTTCCTGCTACTTGTTCAGGATCGGTATGCTTTTGGTAAATAGGAAACCACTTCTGATATTATGTTGGTAAGCTGTTGGTAAACTAAGCCTAAAAATTATCCCCCTCAGAAATCTGTTGAATTCAATCTGAAAGTGCTGAAGAAACAACAAAAAAAAAAAATTCGTTCTACCTGGTAGGGTAGTGGTTAAGTGGCTGTCTATAAACCTCACAGTCATGAGTTCAAGACCAGGTGGCAGACAGGTGTCTCTTTTGACTTGCCAATTATATGCAGAGTTTAGCTGATGTCTAGTATCAGTTGTTGTCAATGTTTCTGCGATCATATGATGGTGTAGTTGTCTAAACACAGAGCTTGTGAACACAATGTCACTGGTTCACATCCAGACTGGCAAAAAGATATTTATTCGTTATTTTGCCACCAACACCTCTTCTAAATGTCATGCCACTCCATCACTGCTTACTAACATATCCTGCTCCATCAGAAGTGGTTTACTCTTTACCAACAGCATACCAATCCCAATCAATCGGCAAGAAATGGCATGTGCCAGCCAGGAGTGGCATATGCCAGTGGCATTATAATAAAGAATAAATATGGTGGTGAAAGGCTGGATTTTGAAGTGGTTTGGTTAACTATGTTAAGAAGTTCTGTTTAGATCACCATGTGAACACACTGACACTAAACATCAGCTACATTCTGCATATAATTAGCAAAGTGGTGTATTGAGGTCAAAGACTCATTTAGCTGCCACCTGGTCTTGAACTCATGATAGTGTGGCTTCATAGCCAGCATCGTAACCACTACCCTAATAGCTCTATAATGCTTCTTCTTTCTTGGACCTTCTCTTACCATTCTGTGTGTAGACCACTGGACCAACAAGCCAGCACAACTAGTATTGACAGCAACTGACAATAAACATCATCTTACAGAAGGTGTGCTACTGATTACCAGCAAATGCCACTTCAGACTGGCATATGCCGCTTATGACTGGCATATGCCACTTCCTGCTACTTGTTCAGGATCGGTATTGCTGTTGGTAAATAGGAAACCACTCATGATATTACGATATGTTGGTAAGCTGCAGCAGACAACTTAGCCTAAAAATGATACCCCTCAGAAATCTGCTGAATTCAATCTGAAAGTTATGAAAAAAACAACATCAAAAGGCTCAGTGTACCTGGCTAATTATATGCAGGGTGTAGCTGATGTCTAGTATCAGTTGTTGTCAATGTCACTACGATCATATGATGGTGTAGTTGTCTAATCACAGATGACCATGTGAACACACTGACACTAAACATCAGCTACATTCTGTATATAATTAGCAAAGCAGTGTATTGAGGTCACAGACTCATTTGGCTGCCAACTGGTCTTGAACCCATGATAGTGTGGTTCATAGCCAGCATCTTAACCACTACCCTATTAGCTCTTTAGCAGTTCTTGCAGTTGTTTGTTTTCATCATCTCAAAATTGAGTCCAACAGTGTTCTGACAAAGAGGTTGGACCTTCTGTTACCATTCTGTGAAGGTGTGCTAGTGCTTAACAGCAAATGCCGCTTTGGACTGGCATATGCCGCTTTGGACCGGCATATGCCACTCCCTGCTACTTGTTCAGGATCGGTATGCTTTTGGTAAATAGGAAACCACTTCTGATATTATGTTGGTAAGCTGTTGGTAAACTAAGCCTAAAAATTATCCCCCTCAGAAATCTGTTGAATTCAATCTGAAAGTGCTGAAGAAACAACAACAAAAAAAACTCATTATACCTGGTAGGGTAGTGGTTAAGTGGCTGACTATAAACCTCACAGTCATGAGTTCAAGACCAGGTGGCAGACAGGTGTCTCTTTTAACTTGCCAATTTTATGCAGAGTTTAGCTGATGTCTAGTATCAGTTGTTGTCAATGTTTCTGCAATCATATGATGGTGTAGTTGTCTAAACACAGAGCTTGTGAACACAATGTCACTGGTTCACATCCAGACTGGCACAAATATGTTTATTCTTTATTTTGCCACCAACACCTCTTCTAAATGTCATGCCACCGCATCACTGCTTACTAACATATCCTGCTCCATCAGAAGTGGTTTACTCTTTACCAACAGCATATCAATCCCAATCAATCGGCAAGAAATGGCATGTGCCAGCCAGGAGTGGCATATGCCAGTGGCATTATAATAAAGAATAAATATGGTGGTGAAAGGCTGGATTTTGAAGTGGTTTGGTTAACTATGTTAAGAAGTTCTGTTTAGATCACCATGTGAACACACTGACACTAAACATCAGCTACATTCTGCATATAATTAGCAAAGTGGTGTATTGAGGTCAAAGACTCATTTGGCTGCCACCTGGTCTTGAACTCATGATAGTGTGGCTTCATAGCCAGCATCTTAACCACTACCCTATTAGGTCGACACTGCTTCGTCTTTCTTGGACCTTCTCTTACCATTCTGTGTGTAGACCACTGGACCAACAAGCCAACACAACTATTATTGACAGCAACTGACAATAAACATCATCTTACAGAAGGTGTGCTACTGATGACCAGCAAATGCCACTTCAGACTGGCATATGCCGCTTATGACTGGCATATGCCACTTCCTGCTACTTGTTCAGGATCGGTATTGCTGTTGGTAAATAGGAAACCACTCATGATATTACGATATGTTGGTAAGCTGCAGCAGACAAGTTAGCCTAAAAATGATACCCCTCAGAAATCTGCTAAAATTCAATCTGAAAGTTATGAAAAAAACAACATCAAAAGGCTCAGTGTACCTGGCTAATTATATGCAGGGTGTAGCTGATGTCTAGTATCAGTTGTTGTCAATGTCACTACGATCATATGATGGTGTAGTTGTCTAATCACAGATGACCATGTGAACACACTGACACTAAACATCAGCTACATTCTGTATATAATTAGCAAAGCAGTGTATTGAGGTCACAGACTCATTTGGCTGCCAACTGGTCTTGAACCCATGATAGTGTGGTTCATAGCCAGCATCTTAACCACTACCCTATTAGCTCTTTAGCAGTTCTTGCAGTTGTTTGTTTTCATCATCTCAAAATTGAGTCCAACAGTGTTCTGAAAAAGAGGTTGGACCTTCTGTTACCATTCTGTGAAGGTGTGCTAGTGCTTAACAGCAAATGCCGCTTTGGACTGGCATATGCCGCTTTGGACCGGCATATGCCACTCCCTGCTACTTGTTCAGGATCGGTATGCTTTTGGTAAATAGGAAACCACTTCTGATATTATGTTGGTAAGCTGTTGGTAAACTAAGCCTAAAAATTATCCCCCTCAGAAATCTGTTGAATTCAATCTGAAAGTGCTGAAGAAACAACAACAAAAAAAACTCATTATACCTGGTAGGGTAGTGGTTAAGTGGCTGACTATAAACCTCACAGTCATGAGTTCAAGACCAGGTGGCAGACAGGTGTCTCTCTTAACTTGCCAATTTTATGCAGAGTTTAGCTGATGTCTAGTATCAGTTGTTGTCAATGTTTCTGCAATCATATGATGGTGTAGTTGTCTAAACACAGAGCTTGTGAACACAATGTCACTGGTTCACATCCAGACTGGCACAAATATGTTTATTCTTTATTTTGCCACCAACACCTCTTCTAAATGTCATGCCACCGCATCACTGCTTACTAACATATCCTGCTCCATCAGAAGTGGTTTACTCTTTACCAACAGCATATCAATCCCAATCAATCGGCAAGAAATGGCATGTGCCAGCCAGGAGTGGCATATGCCAGTGGCATTATAATAAAGAATAAATATGGTGGTGAAAGGCTGGATTTTGAAGTGGTTTGGTTAACTATGTTAAGAAGTTCTGTTTAGATCACCATGTGAACACACTGACACTAAACATCAGCTACATTCTGCATATAATTAGCAAAATGGTGTATTGAGGTCAAAGACTCATTTGGCTGCCACCTGGTCTTGAACTCATGATAGTGTGGCTTCATAGCCAGCATCTTAACCACTACCCTATTAGGTCTACACTGCTTCGTCTTTCTTGGACCTTCTCTTACCATTCTGTGTGTAGACCACTGGACCAACAAGCCAGCACAACTAGTATTGACAGCAACTGACAATAAACATCATCTTACAGAAGGTGTGCTACTGATTACCAGCAAATGCCACTTCAGACTGGCATATGCCGCTTATGACTGGCATATGCCACTTCCTGCTACTTGTTCAGGATCGGTATTGCTGTTGGTAAATAGGAAACCACTCATGATATTACGATATGTTGGTAAGCTGCAGCAGACAACTTAGCCTAAAAATGATACCCCTCAGAAATCTGCTGAATTCAATCTGAAAGTTATGAAAAAAACAACATCAAAAGGCTCAGTGTACCTGGCTAATTATATGCAGGGTGTAGCTGATGTCTAGTATCAGTTGTTGTCAATGTCACTACGATCATATGATGGTGTAGTTGTCTAATCACAGATGACCATGTGAACACACTGACACTAAACATCAGCTACATTCTGTATATAATTAGCAAAGCAGTGTATTGAGGTCACAGACTCATTTGGCTGCCAACTGGTCTTGAACCCATGATAGTGTGGTTCATAGCCAGCATCTTAACCACTACCCTATTAGCTCTTTAGCAGTTCTTGCAGTTGTTTGTTTTCATCATCTCAAAATTGAGTCCAACAGTGTTCTGACAAAGAGGTTGGACCTTCTGTTACCATTCTGTGAAGGTGTGCTAGTGCTTAACAGCAAATGCCGCTTTGGACTGGCATATGCCGCTTTGGACCGGCATATGCCACTCCCTGCTACTTGTTCAGGATCGGTATGCTTTTGGTAAATAGGAAACCACTTCTGATATTATGTTGGTAAGCTGTTGGTAAACTAAGCCTAAAAATTATCCCCCTCAGAAATCTGTTGAATTCAATCTGAAAGTGCTGAAGAAACAACAACAAAAAAAACTCATTATACCTGGTAGGGTAGTGGTTAAGTGGCTGACTATAAACCTCACAGTCATGAGTTCAAGACCAGGTGGCAGACAGGTGTCTCTTTTAACTTGCCAATTTTATGCAGAGTTTAGCTGATGTCTAGTATCAGTTGTTGTCAATGTTTCTGCAATCATATGATGGTGTAGTTGTCTAAACACAGAGCTTGTGAACACAATGTCACTGGTTCACATCCAGACTGGCACAAATATGTTTATTCTTTATTTTGCCACCAACACCTCTTCTAAATGTCATGCCACCGCATCACTGCTTACTAACATATCCTGCTCCATCAGAAGTGGTTTACTCTTTACCAACAGCATATCAATCCCAATCAATCGGCAAGAAATGGCATGTGCCAGCCAGGAGTGGCATATGCCAGTGGCATTATAATAAAGAATAAATATGGTGGTGAAAGGCTGGATTTTGAAGTGGTTTGGTTAACTATGTTAAGAAGTTCTGTTTAGATCACCATGTGAACACACTGACACTAAACATCAGCTACATTCTGCATATAATTAGCAAAGTGGTGTATTGAGGTCAAAGACTCATTTGGCTGCCACCTGGTCTTGAACTCATGATAGTGTGGCTTCATAGCCAGCATCTTAACCACTACCCTATTAGGTCGACACTGCTTCGTCTTTCTTGGACCTTCTCTTACCATTCTGTGTGTAGACCACTGGACCAACAAGCCAACACAACTATTATTGACAGCAACTGACAATAAACATCATCTTACAGAAGGTGTGCTACTGATGACCAGCAAATGCCACTTCAGACTGGCATATGCCGCTTATGACTGGCATATGCCACTTCCTGCTACTTGTTCAGGATCGGTATTGCTGTTGGTAAATAGGAAACCACTCATGATATTACGATATGTTGGTAAGCTGCAGCAGACAAGTTAGCCTAAAAATGATACCCCTCAGAAATCTGCTAAAATTCAATCTGAAAGTTATGAAAAAAACAACATCAAAAGGCTCAGTGTACCTGGCTAATTATATGCAGGGTGTAGCTGATGTCTAGTATCAGTTGTTGTCAATGTCACTACGATCATATGATGGTGTAGTTGTCTAATCACAGATGACCATGTGAACACACTGACACTAAACATCAGCTACATTCTGTATATAATTAGCAAAGCAGTGTATTGAGGTCACAGACTCATTTGGCTGCCAACTGGTCTTGAACCCATGATAGTGTGGTTCATAGCCAGCATCTTAACCACTACCCTATTAGCTCTTTAGCAGTTCTTGCAGTTGTTTGTTTTCATCATCTCAAAATTGAGTCCAACAGTGTTCTGAAAAAGAGGTTGGACCTTCTGTTACCATTCTGTGAAGGTGTGCTAGTGCTTAACAGCAAATGCCGCTTTGGACTGGCATATGCCGCTTTGGACCGGCATATGCCACTCCCTGCTACTTGTTCAGGATCGGTATGCTTTTGGTAAATAGGAAACCACTTCTGATATTATGTTGGTAAGCTGTTGGTAAACTAAGCCTAAAAATTATCCCCCTCAGAAATCTGTTGAATTCAATCTGAAAGTGCTGAAGAAACAACAACAAAAAAAACTCATTATACCTGGTAGGGTAGTGGTTAAGTGGCTGACTATAAACCTCACAGTCATGAGTTCAAGACCAGGTGGCAGACAGGTGTCTCTCTTAACTTGCCAATTTTATGCAGAGTTTAGCTGATGTCTAGTATCAGTTGTTGTCAATGTTTCTGCAATCATATGATGGTGTAGTTGTCTAAACACAGAGCTTGTGAACACAATGTCACTGGTTCACATCCAGACTGGCACAAATATGTTTATTCTTTATTTTGCCACCAACACCTCTTCTAAATGTCATGCCACCGCATCACTGCTTACTAACATATCCTGCTCCATCAGAAGTGGTTTACTCTTTACCAACAGCATATCAATCCCAATCAATCGGCAAGAAATGGCATGTGCCAGCCAGGAGTGGCATATGCCAGTGGCATTATAATAAAGAATAAATATGGTGGTGAAAGGCTGGATTTTGAAGTGGTTTGGTTAACTATGTTAAGAAGTTCTGTTTAGATCACCATGTGAACACACTGACACTAAACATCAGCTACATTCTGCATATAATTAGCAAAATGGTGTATTGAGGTCAAAGACTCATTTGGCTGCCACCTGGTCTTGAACTCATGATAGTGTGGCTTCATAGCCAGCATCTTAACCACTACCCTATTAGGTCTACACTGCTTCGTCTTTCTTGGACCTTCTCTTACCATTCTGTGTGTAGACCACTGGACCAACAAGCCAACACAACTATTATTGACAGCAACTGACAATAAACATCATCTTACAGAAGGTGTGCTACTGATGACCAGCAAATGCCACTTCAGACTGGCATATGCCGCTTATGACTGGCATATGCCACTTCCTGCTACTTGTTCAGGATCGGTATTGCTGTTGGTAAATAGGAAACCACTCATGATATTACGATATGTTGGTAAGCTGCAGCAGACAAGTTAGCCTAAAAATGATACCCCTCAGAAATCTGCTAAAATTCAATCTGAAAGTTATGAAAAAAACAACATCAAAAGGCTCAGTGTACCTGGCTAATTATATGCAGGGTGTAGCTGATGTCTAGTATCAGCTGTTGTCAATGTCACTACGATCAAATGATGGTGTAGTTGTCTAATCACAGATGACCATGTGAACACACTGACACTAAACATCAGCTACATTCTGTATATAATTAGCAAAGCAGTGTATTGAGGTCAAAGACTCATTTGGCTGCCAACTGGTCTTGAACCCATGATAGTGTGGTTCATAACCAGCATCTTAACCACTACCCTATTAGGTCTTTAGCAGTTCTTGCAGTTGTTTGTTTTCATCATCTCAAAATTGAGTCCAACAGTGTTCTGACAAAGAGGTTGGACCTTCTGTTACCATTCTGTGAAGGTGTGCTAGTGCTTAACAGCAAATGCCGCTTTGGACTGGCATATGCCGCTTTGGACCGGCATATGCCACTCCCTGCTACTTGTTCAGGATCGGTATGCTTTTGGTAAATAGGAAACCACTTCTGACATTATGTTGGTAAGCTGTTGGTAAACTAAGCCTAAAAATTATCCCCCTCAGAAATCTGTTGAATTCAATCTGAAAGTGCTGAAGAAACAACAACAAAAAAAACTCATTATACCTGTTAGGGTAGTGGTTAAGTGGCTGACTATAAACCTCACAGTCATGAGTTCAAGACCAGGTGGCAGACAGGTGTCTCTTTTAACTTGCCAATTATATGCAGAGTTTAGCTGATGTCTAGTATCAGTTGTTGTCAATGTTTCTGCAATCATATGATGGTGTAGTTGTCTAAACACAGAGCTTGTGAACACAATGTCACTGGTTCACATCCAGACTGGCACAAAGATATTTATTCTATATTTTGCCACCAACACCTCTTCTAAATGTCATGCCACCGCATCACTGCTTACTAACATATCCTGCTCCATCAGAAGTGGTTTACTCTTTACCAACAGCATATCAATCCCAATCAATCGGCAAGAAATGGCATGTGCCAGCCAGGAGTGGCATATGCCAGTGGCATTATAATAAAGAATAAATATGGTGGTGAAAGGCTGGATTTTGAAGTGGTTTGGTTAACTATGTTAAGAAGTTCTGTTTAGATCACCATGTGAACACACTGACACTAAACATCAGCTACATTCTGCATATAATTAGCAAAATGGTGTATTGAGGTCAAAGACTCATTTGGCTACCACCTGGTCTTGAACTCATGATAGTGTGGCTTCATAGCCAGCATCTTAACCACTACCCTATTAGGTCTACACTGCTTCGTCTTTCTTGGACCTTCTCTTACCATTCTGTGTGTAGACCACTGGACCAACAAGCCAACACAACTATTATTGACAGCAACTGACAATAAACATCATCTTACAGAAGGTGTGCTACTGATGACCAGCAAATGCCACTTCAGACTGGCATATGCCGCTTATGACTGGCATATGCCACTTCCTGCTACTTGTTCAGGATCGGTATTGCTGTTGGTAAATAGGAAACCACTCATGATATTACGATATGTTGGTAAGCTGCAGCAGACAAGTTAGCCTAAAAATGATACCCCTCAGAAATCTGCTAAAATTCAATCTGAAAGTTATGAAAAAAACAACATCAAAAGGCTCAGTGTACCTGGCTAATTATATGCAGGGTGTAGCTGATGTCTAGTATCAGTTGTTGTCAATGTCACTACGATCATATGATGGTGTAGTTGTCTAATCACAGATGACCATGTGAACACACTGACACTAAACATCAGCTACATTCTGTATATAATTAGCAAAGCAGTGTATTGAGGTCAAAGACTCATTTGGCTGCCAACTGGTCTTGAACCCATGATAGTGTGGTTCATAGCCAGCATCTTAACCACTACCCTATTAGGTCTTTAGCAGTTCTTGCAGTTGTTTGTTTTCATCATCTCAAAATTGAGTCCAACAGTGTTCTGACAAAGAGGTTGGACCTTCTGTTACCATTCTGTGAAGGTGTGCTAGTGCTTAACAGCAAATGCCGCTTTGGACTGGCATATGCCGCTTTGGACCGGCATATGCCACTCCCTGCTACTTGTTCAGGATCGGTATGCTTTTGGTAAATAGGAAACCACTTCTGACATTATGTTGGTAAGCTGTTGGTAAACTAAGCCTAAAAATTATCCCCCTCAGAAATCTGTTGAATTCAATCTGAAAGTGCTGAAGAAACAACAACAAAAAAAACTCATTATACCTGTTAGGGTAGTGGTTAAGTGGCTGACTATAAACCTCACAGTCATGAGTTCAAGACTAGGTGGCAGACAGGTGTCTCTTTTAACTTGCCAATTATATGCAGAGTTTAGCTGATGTCTAGTATCAGTTGTTGTCAATGTTTCTGCAATCATATGATGGTGTAGTTGTCTAAACACAGAGCTTGTGAACACAATGTCACTGGTTCACATCCAGACTGGCACAAAGATATTTATTCTATATTTTGCCACCAACACCTCTTCTAAATGTCATGCCACCGCATCACTGCTTACTAACATATCCTGCTCCATCAGAAGTGGTTTACTCTTTACCAACAGCATATCAATCCCAATCAATCGGCAAGAAATGGCATGTGCCAGCCAGGAGTGGCATATGCCAGTGGCATTATAATAAAGAATAAATATGGTGGTGAAAGGCTGGATTTTGAAGTGGTTTGGTTAACTATGTTAAGAAGTTCTGTTTAGATCACCATGTGAACACACTGACACTAAACATCAGCTACATTCTGCATATAATTAGCAAAATGGTGTATTGAGGTCAAAGACTCATTTGGCTACCACCTGGTCTTGAACTCATGATAGTGTGGCTTCATAGCCAGCATCTTAACCACTACCCTATTAGGTCTACACTGCTTCGTCATTCTTGGACCTTCTCTTACCATTCTGTGTGTAGACCACTGGACCAACAAGCCAACACAACTATTATTGACAGCAACTGACAATAAACATCATCTTACAGAAGGTGTGCTACTGATGACCAGCAAATGCCACTTCAGACTGGCATATGCCGCTTATGACTGGCATATGCCACTTCCTGCTACTTGTTCAGGATCGGTATTGCTGTTGGTAAATAGGAAACCACTCATGATATTACGATATGTTGGTAAGCTGCAGCAGACAAGTTAGCCTAAAAATGATACCCCTCAGAAATCTGCTAAAATTCAATCTGAAAGTTATGAAAAAAACAACATCAAAAGGCTCAGTGTACCTGGCTAATTATATGCAGGGTGTAGCTGATGTCTAGTATCAGCTGTTGTCAATGTCACTACGATCAAATGATGGTGTAGTTGTCTAATCACAGATTACCATGTGAACACACTGACACTAAACATCAGCTACATTCTGTATATAATTAGCAAAGCAGTGTATTGAGGTCAAAGACTCATTTGGCTGCCAACTGGTCTTGAACCCATGATAGTGTGGTTCATAGCCAGCATCTTAACCACTACCCTATTAGCTCTTTAGCAGTTCTTGCAGTTGTTTGTTTTCATCATCTCAAAATTGAGTCCAACAGTGTTCTGACAAAGAGGTTGGACCTTCTGTTACCATTCTGTGAAGGTGTGCTAGTGCTTAACAGCAAATGCCGCTTTGGACTGGCATATGCCGCTTTGGACCGGCATATGCCACTCCCTGCTACTTGTTCAGGATCGGTATGCTTTTGGTAAATAGGAAACCACTTCTGACATTATGTTGGTAAGCTGTTGGTAAACTAAGCCTAAAAATTATCCCCCTCAGAAATCTGTTGAATTCAATCTGAAAGTGCTGAAGAAACAACAACAAAAAAACTCATTATACCTGGTAGGGTAGTGGTTAAGTGGCTGACTATAAACCTCACAGTCATGAGTTCAAGACCAGGTGGCAGACAGGTGTCTCTTTTAACTTGCCAATTATATGCAGAGTTTAGCTGATGTCTAGTATCAGTTGTTGTCAATGTTTCTGCAATCATATGATGGTGTAGTTGTCTAAACACAGAGCTTGTGAACACAATGTCACTGGTTCACATCCAGACTGGCACAAAGATATTTATTCTATATTTTGCCACCAACACCTCTTCTAAATGTCATGCCACCGCATCACTGCTTACTAACATATCCTGCTCCATCAGAAGTGGTTTACTCTTTACCAACAGCATATCAATCCCAATCAATCGGCAAGAAATGGCATGTGCCAGCCAGGAGTGGCATATGCCAGTGGCATTATAATAAAGAATAAATATGGTGGTGAAAGGCTGGATTTTGAAGTGGTTTGGTTAACTATGTTAAGAAGTTCTGTTTAGATCACCATGTGAACACACTGACACTAAACATCAGCTACATTCTGCATATAATTAGCAAAATGGTGTATTGAGGTCAAAGACTCATTTGGCTACCACCTGGTCTTGAACTCATGATAGTGTGGCTTCATAGCCAGCATCTTAACCACTACCCTATTAGGTCTACACTGCTTCGTCTTTCTTGGACCTTCTCTTACCATTCTGTGTGTAGACCACTGGACCAACAAGCCAACACAACTATTATTGACAGCAACTGACAATAAACATCATCTTACAGAAGGTGTGCTACTGATGACCAGCAAATGCCACTTCAGACTGGCATATGCCGCTTATGACTGGCATATGCCACTTCCTGCTACTTGTTCAGGATCGGTATTGCTGTTGGTAAATAGGAAACCACTCATGATATTACGATATGTTGGTAAGCTGCAGCAGACAAGTTAGCCTAAAAATGATACCCCTCAGAAATCTGCTAAAATTCAATCTGAAAGTTATGAAAAAAACAACATCAAAAGGCTCAGTGTACCTGGCTAATTATATGCAGGGTGTAGCTGATGTCTAGTATCAGCTGTTGTCAATGTCACTACGATCAAATGATGGTGTAGTTGTCTAATCACAGATGACCATGTGAACACACTGACACTAAACATCAGCTACATTCTGTATATAATTAGCAAAGCAGTGTATTGAGGTCAAAGACTCATTTGGCTGCCAACTGGTCTTGAACCCATGATAGTGTGGTTCATAACCAGCATCTTAACCACTACCCTATTAGGTCTTTAGCAGTTCTTGCAGTTGTTTGTTTTCATCATCTCAAAATTGAGTCCAACAGTGTTCTGACAAAGAGGTTGGACCTTCTGTTACCATTCTGTGAAGGTGTGCTAGTGCTTAACAGCAAATGCCGCTTTGGACTGGCATATGCCGCTTTGGACCGGCATATGCCACTCCCTGCTACTTGTTCAGGATCGGTATGCTTTTGGTAAATAGGAAACCACTTCTGACATTATGTTGGTAAGCTGTTGGTAAACTAAGCCTAAAAATTATCCCCCTCAGAAATCTGTTGAATTCAATCTGAAAGTGCTGAAGAAACAACAACAAAAAAAACTCATTATACCTGTTAGGGTAGTGGTTAAGTGGCTGACTATAAACCTCACAGTCATGAGTTCAAGACCAGGTGGCAGACAGGTGTCTCTTTTAACTTGCCAATTATATGCAGAGTTTAGCTGATGTCTAGTATCAGTTGTTGTCAATGTTTCTGCAATCATATGATGGTGTAGTTGTCTAAACACAGAGCTTGTGAACACAATGTCACTGGTTCACATCCAGACTGGCACAAAGATATTTATTCTATATTTTGCCACCAACACCTCTTCTAAATGTCATGCCACCGCATCACTGCTTACTAACATATCCTGCTCCATCAGAAGTGGTTTACTCTTTACCAACAGCATATCAATCCCAATCAATCGGCAAGAAATGGCATGTGCCAGCCAGGAGTGGCATATGCCAGTGGCATTATAATAAAGAATAAATATGGTGGTGAAAGGCTGGATTTTGAAGTGGTTTGGTTAACTATGTTAAGAAGTTCTGTTTAGATCACCATGTGAACACACTGACACTAAACATCAGCTACATTCTGCATATAATTAGCAAAATGGTGTATTGAGGTCAAAGACTCATTTGGCTACCACCTGGTCTTGAACTCATGATAGTGTGGCTTCATAGCCAGCATCTTAACCACTACCCTATTAGGTCTACACTGCTTCGTCTTTCTTGGACCTTCTCTTACCATTCTGTGTGTAGACCACTGGACCAACAAGCCAACACAACTATTATTGACAGCAACTGACAATAAACATCATCTTACAGAAGGTGTGCTACTGATGACCAGCAAATGCCACTTCAGACTGGCATATGCCGCTTATGACTGGCATATGCCACTTCCTGCTACTTGTTCAGGATCGGTATTGCTGTTGGTAAATAGGAAACCACTCATGATATTACGATATGTTGGTAAGCTGCAGCAGACAAGTTAGCCTAAAAATGATACCCCTCAGAAATCTGCTAAAATTCAATCTGAAAGTTATGAAAAAAACAACATCAAAAGGCTCAGTGTACCTGGCTAATTATATGCAGGGTGTAGCTGATGTCTAGTATCAGTTGTTGTCAATGTCACTACGATCATATGATGGTGTAGTTGTCTAATCACAGATGACCATGTGAACACACTGACACTAAACATCAGCTACATTCTGTATATAATTAGCAAAGCAGTGTATTGAGGTCAAAGACTCATTTGGCTGCCAACTGGTCTTGAACCCATGATAGTGTGGTTCATAGCCAGCATCTTAACCACTACCCTATTAGGTCTTTAGCAGTTCTTGCAGTTGTTTGTTTTCATCATCTCAAAATTGAGTCCAACAGTGTTCTGACAAAGAGGTTGGACCTTCTGTTACCATTCTGTGAAGGTGTGCTAGTGCTTAACAGCAAATGCCGCTTTGGACTGGCATATGCCGCTTTGGACCGGCATATGCCACTCCCTGCTACTTGTTCAGGATCGGTATGCTTTTGGTAAATAGGAAACCACTTCTGACATTATGTTGGTAAGCTGTTGGTAAACTAAGCCTAAAAATTATCCCCCTCAGAAATCTGTTGAATTCAATCTGAAAGTGCTGAAGAAACAACAACAAAAAAAACTCATTATACCTGTTAGGGTAGTGGTTAAGTGGCTGACTATAAACCTCACAGTCATGAGTTCAAGACTAGGTGGCAGACAGGTGTCTCTTTTAACTTGCCAATTATATGCAGAGTTTAGCTGATGTCTAGTATCAGTTGTTGTCAATGTTTCTGCAATCATATGATGGTGTAGTTGTCTAAACACAGAGCTTGTGAACACAATGTCACTGGTTCACATCCAGACTGGCACAAAGATATTTATTCTATATTTTGCCACCAACACCTCTTCTAAATGTCATGCCACCGCATCACTGCTTACTAACATATCCTGCTCCATCAGAAGTGGTTTACTCTTTACCAACAGCATATCAATCCCAATCAATCGGCAAGAAATGGCATGTGCCAGCCAGGAGTGGCATATGCCAGTGGCATTATAATAAAGAATAAATATGGTGGTGAAAGGCTGGATTTTGAAGTGGTTTGGTTAACTATGTTAAGAAGTTCTGTTTAGATCACCATGTGAACACACTGACACTAAACATCAGCTACATTCTGCATATAATTAGCAAAATGGTGTATTGAGGTCAAAGACTCATTTGGCTACCACCTGGTCTTGAACTCATGATAGTGTGGCTTCATAGCCAGCATCTTAACCACTACCCTATTAGGTCTACACTGCTTCGTCATTCTTGGACCTTCTCTTACCATTCTGTGTGTAGACCACTGGACCAACAAGCCAACACAACTATTATTGACAGCAACTGACAATAAACATCATCTTACAGAAGGTGTGCTACTGATGACCAGCAAATGCCACTTCAGACTGGCATATGCCGCTTATGACTGGCATATGCCACTTCCTGCTACTTGTTCAGGATCGGTATTGCTGTTGGTAAATAGGAAACCACTCATGATATTACGATATGTTGGTAAGCTGCAGCAGACAAGTTAGCCTAAAAATGATACCCCTCAGAAATCTGCTAAAATTCAATCTGAAAGTTATGAAAAAAACAACATCAAAAGGCTCAGTGTACCTGGCTAATTATATGCAGGGTGTAGCTGATGTCTAGTATCAGCTGTTGTCAATGTCACTACGATCAAATGATGGTGTAGTTGTCTAATCACAGATTACCATGTGAACACACTGACACTAAACATCAGCTACATTCTGTATATAATTAGCAAAGCAGTGTATTGAGGTCAAAGACTCATTTGGCTGCCAACTGGTCTTGAACCCATGATAGTGTGGTTCATAGCCAGCATCTTAACCACTACCCTATTAGCTCTTTAGCAGTTCTTGCAGTTGTTTGTTTTCATCATCTCAAAATTGAGTCCAACAGTGTTCTGACAAAGAGGTTGGACCTTCTGTTACCATTCTGTGAAGGTGTGCTAGTGCTTAACAGCAAATGCCGCTTTGGACTGGCATATGCCGCTTTGGACCGGCATATGCCACTCCCTGCTACTTGTTCAGGATCGGTATGCTTTTGGTAAATAGGAAACCACTTCTGACATTATGTTGGTAAGCTGTTGGTAAACTAAGCCTAAAAATTATCCCCCTCAGAAATCTGTTGAATTCAATCTGAAAGTGCTGAAGAAACAACAACAAAAAAACTCATTATACCTGGTAGGGTAGTGGTTAAGTGGCTGACTATAAACCTCACAGTCATGAGTTCAAGACCAGGTGGCAGACAGGTGTCTCTTTTAACTTGCCAATTATATGCAGAGTTTAGCTGATGTCTAGTATCAGTTGTTGTCAATGTTTCTGCAATCATATGATGGTGTAGTTGTCTAAACACAGAGCTTGTGAACACAATGTCACTGGTTCACATCCAGACTGGCACAAAGATATTTATTCTATATTTTGCCACCAACACCTCTTCTAAATGTCATGCCACCGCATCACTGCTTACTAACATATCCTGCTCCATCAGAAGTGGTTTACTCTTTACCAACAGCATATCAATCCCAATCAATCGGCAAGAAATGGCATGTGCCAGCCAGGAGTGGCATATGCCAGTGGCATTATAATAAAGAATAAATATGGTGGTGAAAGGCTGGATTTTGAAGTGGTTTGGTTAACTATGTTAAGAAGTTCTGTTTAGATCACCATGTGAACACACTGACACTAAACATCAGCTACATTCTGCATATAATTAGCAAAATGGTGTATTGAGGTCAAAGACTCATTTGGCTACCACCTGGTCTTGAACTCATGATAGTGTGGCTTCATAGCCAGCATCTTAACCACTACCCTATTAGGTCTACACTGCTTCGTCTTTCTTGGACCTTCTCTTACCATTCTGTGTGTAGACCACTGGACCAACAAGCCAACACAACTATTATTGACAGCAACTGACAATAAACATCATCTTACAGAAGGTGTGCTACTGATGACCAGCAAATGCCACTTCAGACTGGCATATGCCGCTTATGACTGGCATATGCCACTTCCTGCTACTTGTTCAGGATCGGTATTGCTGTTGGTAAATAGGAAACCACTCATGATATTACGATATGTTGGTAAGCTGCAGCAGACAAGTTAGCCTAAAAATGATACCCCTCAGAAATCTGCTAAAATTCAATCTGAAAGTTATGAAAAAAACAACATCAAAAGGCTCAGTGTACCTGGCTAATTATATGCAGGGTGTAGCTGATGTCTAGTATCAGTTGTTGTCAATGTCACTACGATCATATGATGGTGTAGTTGTCTAATCACAGATGACCATGTGAACACACTGACACTAAACATCAGCTACATTCTGTATATAATTAGCAAAGCAGTGTATTGAGGTCAAAGACTCATTTGGCTGCCAACTGGTCTTGAACCCATGATAGTGTGGTTCATAGCCAGCATCTTAACCACTACCCTATTAGGTCTTTAGCAGTTCTTGCAGTTGTTTGTTTTCATCATCTCAAAATTGAGTCCAACAGTGTTCTGACAAAGAGGTTGGACCTTCTGTTACCATTCTGTGAAGGTGTGCTAGTGCTTAACAGCAAATGCCGCTTTGGACTGGCATATGCCGCTTTGGACCGGCATATGCCACTCCCTGCTACTTGTTCAGGATCGGTATGCTTTTGGTAAATAGGAAACCACTTCTGACATTATGTTGGTAAGCTGTTGGTAAACTAAGCCTAAAAATTATCCCCCTCAGAAATCTGTTGAATTCAATCTGAAAGTGCTGAAGAAACAACAACAAAAAAAACTCATTATACCTGTTAGGGTAGTGGTTAAGTGGCTGACTATAAACCTCACAGTCATGAGTTCAAGACTAGGTGGCAGACAGGTGTCTCTTTTAACTTGCCAATTATATGCAGAGTTTAGCTGATGTCTAGTATCAGTTGTTGTCAATGTTTCTGCAATCATATGATGGTGTAGTTGTCTAAACACAGAGCTTGTGAACACAATGTCACTGGTTCACATCCAGACTGGCACAAAGATATTTATTCTATATTTTGCCACCAACACCTCTTCTAAATGTCATGCCACCGCATCACTGCTTACTAACATATCCTGCTCCATCAGAAGTGGTTTACTCTTTACCAACAGCATATCAATCCCAATCAATCGGCAAGAAATGGCATGTGCCAGCCAGGAGTGGCATATGCCAGTGGCATTATAATAAAGAATAAATATGGTGGTGAAAGGCTGGATTTTGAAGTGGTTTGGTTAACTATGTTAAGAAGTTCTGTTTAGATCACCATGTGAACACACTGACACTAAACATCAGCTACATTCTGCATATAATTAGCAAAATGGTGTATTGAGGTCAAAGACTCATTTGGCTACCACCTGGTCTTGAACTCATGATAGTGTGGCTTCATAGCCAGCATCTTAACCACTACCCTATTAGGTCTACACTGCTTCGTCATTCTTGGACCTTCTCTTACCATTCTGTGTGTAGACCACTGGACCAACAAGCCAACACAACTATTATTGACAGCAACTGACAATAAACATCATCTTACAGAAGGTGTGCTACTGATGACCAGCAAATGCCACTTCAGACTGGCATATGCCGCTTATGACTGGCATATGCCACTTCCTGCTACTTGTTCAGGATCGGTATTGCTGTTGGTAAATAGGAAACCACTCATGATATTACGATATGTTGGTAAGCTGCAGCAGACAAGTTAGCCTAAAAATGATACCCCTCAGAAATCTGCTAAAATTCAATCTGAAAGTTATGAAAAAAACAACATCAAAAGGCTCAGTGTACCTGGCTAATTATATGCAGGGTGTAGCTGATGTCTAGTATCAGCTGTTGTCAATGTCACTACGATCAAATGATGGTGTAGTTGTCTAATCACAGATTACCATGTGAACACACTGACACTAAACATCAGCTACATTCTGTATATAATTAGCAAAGCAGTGTATTGAGGTCAAAGACTCATTTGGCTGCCAACTGGTCTTGAACCCATGATAGTGTGGTTCATAGCCAGCATCTTAACCACTACCCTATTAGCTCTTTAGCAGTTCTTGCAGTTGTTTGTTTTCATCATCTCAAAATTGAGTCCAACAGTGTTCTGACAAAGAGGTTGGACCTTCTGTTACCATTCTGTGAAGGTGTGCTAGTGCTTAACAGCAAATGCCGCTTTGGACTGGCATATGCCGCTTTGGACCGGCATATGCCACTCCCTGCTACTTGTTCAGGATCGGTATGCTTTTGGTAAATAGGAAACCACTTCTGACATTATGTTGGTAAGCTGTTGGTAAACTAAGCCTAAAAATTATCCCCCTCAGAAATCTGTTGAATTCAATCTGAAAGTGCTGAAGAAACAACAACAAAAAAACTCATTATACCTGGTAGGGTAGTGGTTAAGTGGCTGACTATAAACCTCACAGTCATGAGTTCAAGACCAGGTGGCAGACAGGTGTCTCTTTTAACTTGCCAATTATATGCAGAGTTTAGCTGATGTCTAGTATCAGTTGTTGTCAATGTTTCTGCAATCATATGATGGTGTAGTTGTCTAAACACAGAGCTTGTGAACACAATGTCACTGGTTCACATCCAGACTGGCACAAAGATATTTATTCTATATTTTGCCACCAACACCTCTTCTAAATGTCATGCCACCGCATCACTGCTTACTAACATATCCTGCTCCATCAGAAGTGGTTTACTCTTTACCAACAGCATATCAATCCCAATCAATCGGCAAGAAATGGCATGTGCCAGCCAGGAGTGGCATATGCCAGTGGCATTATAATAAAGAATAAATATGGTGGTGAAAGGCTGGATTTTGAAGTGGTTTGGTTAACTATGTTAAGAAGTTCTGTTTAGATCACCATGTGAACACACTGACACTAAACATCAGCTACATTCTGCATATAATTAGCAAAATGGTGTATTGAGGTCAAAGACTCATTTGGCTACCACCTGGTCTTGAACTCATGATAGTGTGGCTTCACAGCCAACATCTTAACCACTACCCTATTAGGTCTACACTGCTTCGTCTTTCTTGGACCTTCTCTTACCATTCTGTGTGTAGACCACTGGACCAACAAGCCAACACAACTATTATTGACAGCAACTGACAATAAACATCATCTTACAGAAGGTGTGCTACTGATGACCAGCAAATGCCACTTCAGACTGGCATATGCCGCTTATGACTGGCATATGCCACTTCCTGCTACTTGTTCAGGATCGGTATTGCTGTTGGTAAATAGGAAACCACTCATGATATTACGATATGTTGGTAAGCTGCAGCAGACAAGTTAGCCTAAAAATGATACCCCTCAGAAATCTGCTAAAATTCAATCTGAAAGTTATGAAAAAAACAACATCAAAAGGCTCAGTGTACCTGGCTAATTATATGCAGGGTGTAGCTGATGTCTAGTATCAGCTGTTGTCAATGTCACTACGATCAAATGATGGTGTAGTTGTCTAATCACAGATGACCATGTGAACACACTGACACTAAACATCAGCTACATTCTGTATATAATTAGCAAAGCAGTGTATTGAGGTCAAAGACTCATTTGGCTGCCAACTGGTCTTGAACCCATGATAGTGTGGTTCATAGCCAGCATCTTAACCACTACCCTATTAGGTCTACACTGCTTCGTCTTTCTTGGACCTTCTCTTACCATTCTGTGTGTAGACCACTGGACCAACAAGCCAACACAACTATTATTGACAGCAACTGACAATAAACATCATCTTACAGAAGGTGTGCTACTGATGACCAGCAAATGCCACTTCAGACTGGCATATGCCGCTTATGACTGGCATATGCCACTTCCTGCTACTTGTTCAGGATCGGTATTGCTGTTGGTAAATAGGAAACCACTCATGATATTACGATATGTTGGTAAGCTGCAGCAGACAACTTAGCCTAAAAATGATACCCCTCAGAAATCTGCTGAATTCAATCTGAAAGTTATGAAAAAAACAACATCAAAAGGCTCAGTGTACCTGGCTAATTATATGCAGGGTGTAGCTGATGTCTAGTATCAGTTGTTGTCAATGTCACTACGATCATATGATGGTGTAGTTGTCTAATCACAGATGACCATGTGAACACACTGACACTCATGATAGTGTGGCTTCATAGCCAGCATCTTAACCACTACCCTATTAGCTCTTTAGCAGTTCTTGCAGTTGTTTGTTTGCATAACCTCAAGATTCAATCCAACAGCATTCTGACAAAGATAATGCAGCACATGTTCAAATTTAGACCATACTGACACATTTACATACAAACAGCTGAAATTACAAACAGGTTCATAAAATTACATGTAGTGTCAACTTAAAAAGAAACCTGATAACTTCTGCAAGCCTGGATCTGTGTTTAGACCACCCATGACAACAGATTGAGAGCAACTGACAGTGAACATCAGCTTACAAATGGTATGCCACTGCTCACTGGCACATGCCGCGTCTTACTGGCATGTGCCACAACTTGAGCAGAATATGTTGGTTAGCAGCAGCATACAACTTGTGATGAAGAGGTATACTATAAACTACCAATGTTGGTGGAACACAAGTGGTATAATAAACAACTTGGTGATTTGAACAGCTGACCTCGAGGCTGCGTTCTGTAGCCACTAACACACTACCTAAATATCAGCTTAGTTCTGCATATAATCAGCAAGAAATGCAATGAGGTGATGATGTTTGTTTATTTATTTATTTATTTATTTATTTCGGCATGTTATTAGACAGTCATCATCACACATCATCTTACTTAAAATCAGCTAGTACACATGGCCGAAAGGGAAAGCGGGAGAAGCAGATGCTTATCTAGTCCCGCCCCCGTTACCCACAGAATACATTATTTCCACAAATTATATTTCTTTTGTATTTTGACGTACATGTTACAGCAGCATGCAGTGAACAGAGCTGCAGTCCAGCTCTAGACAGTCAACAGACTACGTGTGTGTCTGCACAGTGTCTATATTGGTCCATCATGAGTGAACATCAGTCTCTACTTGTTGCCTGGAGTGTAACACGGTCATAAGGTGATCCAATCGATATAGGTTAGTTTCAGTTATTTGGTTGTTAACTGGGATGGTGTGAGAGCTAGTATTGCCGTCTTTATTCATCCATCTCTTCTGGGGCTTTCGCCGCGCTTAGCTTCACCAAGACCTCTCGATTAGAAGATGCGTCTGCTCGCATCTTTCCCATGTACTCGCAAATTGTGGAGATGCCAGATCGCATCTCCACCACAGCACTCCGAGTTTTGGCGTTGTCAGCCCTCACATTGGTCTGCTCGGCAGGGATCTTTCTCAGCTTCCGAAGTTGCATGAACATTCCATATCCCAGGGAGAGCATTCCGATTGTCATGAACGTGAGTATGTACACGTCCTCAGCGTCCTCTATATCCATTGCGGCAAGGCACACGTTAGCATAACCTGAAGATTAAAGCCAATCAACCAAAGTAAATTTCCCCGATGTGGGATAAATAAAAGTCTAAAGTCTAAAGTCAATCAAATATTGACCAAACTGACGCATTTACACGTTAACAACTGAAATCACAATATCAAGTTTATAAAATGACATGCAGTGTCAGCTTCAGAAGAAACCTGATAATAATGATTGTGTAGGCTGGATTTGAACAAACCTTCCAGTTACCAGTCTGTATTTAGACCACTGGACCAACATGACAACACAGCCATCACTGACAGAAACTGACAATGGTAAAAACACAACCTGACTGGCATATGCCACTTCTGACTGGTCCAGTGGTCTCCAGCAGTAGAGCTGATGGAGTAGAGATGAGATGCTGACTACACGCTCCCCAATGACTCAGAGACATGGGATCAAACTTCAGCTCAGACAACTTAAGGTAGGCCACAAAGGTGTATGTGTTGTGTTGCGTATGTGTGATTCAAAACAAAAAGCCTGAAAAACTTTGAATGCATCATTTAAAAACAAAGAATCATGCAGAACTAAGCTTATATCTAGTGTCAGTTGCTGCCACTGTCAGTGAGTTCAACTGTTAGTGTAGTGGTCTGAATGCAGACAGGTCACCTGTTCAAATCCAGCTTCTTGTTAGTTTGTTTATTATGCCACTTGTGTTCCACCAACACCACTAGTAAATGGTATCCCGCAAGGCTTAGTTGTCTGCTGCAGCTTACCAACAATCAGGAGTGGTTTCCTGTTTACCAACAGCATATCGATCCTGATCAAGCGGCAATAAGTGGCAGTCAGAAGCCACATATGCAGTATATGTCGCCTCTGACTGGTCCAGTGTAAAAAAAACCTTAAGACTTAAACCACAACCTTTCACAACCTTACAACCGAATGAAGGCTGTGTGATGCAGGCAAACAGAACAGAAGACCCTCTCCCATCCAGCTGCAGGAGGACCAGGAGGAAGAGAAGAGAAAGAGGTTAACGAGGAAGCTGACCAAATCAGCTGAAGTCCTACACCAGGTGCAGGTAATTTCCTGACTCCCTCTATAACTCCGCCCACTGGCTCCTGAGGAGGCCAAACCCACCTCACAAGCAAACAGCAGAGAGAGTGATGGGAAACTGAATACAAAGATCAAGAAAACAATGGAAACCAGTCTTGCTAGTTGGCTTTTATCAAGCCAGCTAACTTGACCGGACTTACCTGCTCACTGTTTCCTCCAGGATCCACTGTGTCGTAATCGGTTGAAGGTGCAAATTCTACAAGCGAACGCAATGGACGACGTTTTGAAATGACGATTTCAAAGTTTTTTGGGTTTTTTGAACAGACACATACACATACACAACACATGCACTTTGTGGCCTACCTTTAGTTGTCTGAGCTGAGGTTTGATCCCATGTCTCCAAGTCTCCGGGCGGCGTCTTTAACCACTGGACCATCTTCAGCGCTGAGAAAAACAAACAACCAGAGAGACAACAAGGATCAGACTGAAGGAGGACTCTGAAGAAAAGTCCCCATGAAACTGGACAGAAAACAACTCCAAACTTCAGACTGTACTGCTGACCTCCACGTGGTAATGTTTCTATGTGAGAGCTGATGGAGCTCAGACAGTCTCAGCTAAACAAACTGAGACGGTAAATAACATTCAGGCTTCTGGTGTGTTGGATTTGAACAGGTGACCTTGTGGTTACAGGTTCTGTGATCAGACCACTAGACCAGCATGAGAACACACTCTCACCGACAGACAACTAACCTACAACTAACAAAGTTGTGCTTTGAGGTCAAAGAGATGGAATAAGTTGATGAAGCTTAATAATTTCCCCAGATGAAGACTGGGTCCCTCCTGGTCTTGAACCCATGACCCTCCCTATTAAAGAGTCTGTGTTTGGACCACTAGACCAACATGACAACACAACCATTATTGACAGCCACTGACAATCAACATCAGCAAAGTGATATATCACATTAACAAAGTAGTGCAACAAAGTCAATGTAGGCAAGACTTATCAGGACTGGCATGCTGCTGGTTACTGACATATGCCACTTTTTCTACCAAAGCAAACCAAGTGCTGGTACTGGGCTGATGTTAGTGCTGATTGTTTGTTTTGTTTAGTCTCCCAGTCAGAAAAGACGCACTGGTTGGATTAAAACAGGTGACCTTGAGGTTACAGGTTCTGTGATTAGACCACTAGACCAACATGAGAACACACTGTCGCTGACAGACAACTGACCTACAATTAACAAAGTTGTGCTTTGAGGTCAAAGAGATGGAATAAGTTGATGATGTGTAACACTTCAACCCAAACAATATTTGGTTCAAACGGGTCTTGAACTCATGACTTTCCTGTTAGAGTCTATGATTAGACCACTACATTAACATGAGAACACAATTATCACTGATGGTTCTCTTTGTAGTTGTTTTGTTTGTAAGCTAACAATGAACATCAGCTTACAAAAAGGATGCCACTTCCTACTGGCACATGCCGCTGCTTACCAACATATGTCGCCTGATCTGGAGTGTTATGTCACTGGTAAACAGGGACCAGGAGTATGTTTGTAAGCAGCAGCATACAGTTTGTGATGGAGTGGTTTAACATTTACTTCACTAAAAGACAACTAACGTCCAGAAACAAGGTAGTGTATTGACGTCAAAGACGAGGAAAAGGTTGATGGTGTGACTCTTCAGCCAGAAACCGTGAGCTGCTGTTATCAGTGTGTTCAGACCACGAGACCAGCATTAGACATCAGCGTATTTCTGCATGTAATTAGTCAAGTTGTTCATTGAAGTGAAAGAATCATTTGATGATGTATAATCTTTCAATCTTCACCTCCAGACTCTCAGACTGCTGCTGTTTGCTGTCACAACGTTAAAACTGAATGACGGGCGAATAAATCCTCCTCCTTCTTTATGTCTTTCCTCGTTTCTCCTTCAATCTCTCTTATCAACGATCGTTTATCGATGATGTATGATGAAGATATTCCTCCTCCCACAGACAGACAGACAGATGTAAGATGGCTGCTGCAGCATGTTTACATGTCACAAAGACCTCCATCTCATGTCTCCTTTTTCCTCCTCTGATCCTCCCACATCTGGGACGAGTTAGAGAAGGAATGAAGAGAGAGAGAGAGAGAGAGAGAGAGAGAGAGACAGTCAGTCAGTCAGTCAGTCAGACAGACAGTCAGTCAGACAGACAGACAGACAGACAGACAGTCAGCTCTGTGTGTTGTCATGATAGAAACCAGATCAGCAGCGTGTTGAGAAGCTGACCCGTCCCTCTCTCTCTCAAACATCCAGGAACTAGTCTGATCCCGACAGCACAAACTCAGCAGCTTCTCTGTTGTTTCGTTGTTGGCTCATTGTTCAGGCGCTGCTGACAGTTACCACCAACATGTTAGCATTAGCCAGTTTGGAATAGCTTCATTAACTTTAATTATAGTTTGTGAGAGACACAATTCAAACAACCAGAGTTGCTCGGATGATAACACAACGACTCTGTGGTGTTTTCTGTCTGTGTGTGTGTTTGTGGTCGACGTCGCTGCAGCTTCAACTCATCCGTGTGTTTCAAACATGAACTTTATGAAGTTGTTCCTTTAAATCCTTTTCTTTTCTCCGCAGCTGTTCTCACTCTCTCAACATTACTTTTAATCGTCCATGAAATGATCCGTGTGTGTGTGTGTGTGTGTGTGTGTGTGTGTGTGTGGTTAGTTAGGCTAATATTATTTTAAACTGTTGACCGAGACTGCTGAGAGCTCGGTCTAAAACCTCCACACACACACCTACACACACACACACACACGTTTGGACTGCCTGTCTGGCTCGGGGTGGATGAAACGAGCGCTCCTCAGATGGATTAACGTGGAGACTCTGGTTGCTCCAACAGGATCAGATTTCATCTAGCAGCATCGACTCGAACCCTGAACCGGACCAGTTAGTCAGGGGGCGTGGTCTGCTTCTGATTTTTGTCAGGGTTCTCGCTCCGTTCTTCATCTCCATCGCTTCTGTTATTCCAGTTATTTCTGTGAGTGACTGTAAGATGGGAGACAATGATAAGACGTGACTGTGTCCCACTGAGCAGAACCATCCAAAAGTTATCCAGTGGCGAGCCACAGTGACGGGTTCAAAACATCTTATCATTTCAGACTTCTGATCAACTTCAGTCACAGACGTCTGAAGAACTTCTCCAAGTTTTTTTGACGGTGAAACTTCATGCAGCAAAAACCACAGGGAGGATTTGAACCATGAACGCAAACTTGAGTATCCTGCATGAGGTGTGAACTGTACCAGGAGTGGGTCATGGTTCATGTCCAGTGGAACATCACTGAACCAGAAGAAGGTCTGATGACTGAACATGACGTTTAAACGCCGGTCAGTAGCTCTCCTGGTAAAGCTCACGCCTCATGCAGGATACTGAGGTGGAGGTACACAGTTCAGTACAACCTGCCGGCTCATTGATACAACTGGCTGTGTCTCTTCACGGCACTCAGATCAGATCTGTGTTCGTGACAGCGGAGACAACAGCTGAACCAGAGTGTGTTACAACAAACAGCATGTTGAAACCATCTGCGCTGTGGTGCTCGCCCTCGGCTGCTGTCTCTGAGATGATTTTATGACGCAGAGAGAAAGTTTTCCAGAACAACCTGAGGGCCTCACAAACACATCAGTGGTGGGAGTTCTGGCTGTCTGCAGTGAGTCCGATGGTCCGGCTCAGCTCAGCATGAAGAACCAGAACTCTTCATTTAGGATTCAGCTAAACGTGAGAACATATCAATAATCAATAATCAATATCTTGATTGACTGATGAAATGGTGATGAAATGACACAACAGAACAGATCCCAGATGTTTCTTCTTCTCGTTCCACAGCAGACTCCATCATCCCTCCACGCTGGAGATCAGGAGATGGCCGGCGTTTGATTGACAGCTCACTGGAGCAGGTAGGAGCGTCTAGGCCCGCCCTTGAGCCCACAACAGCCAATGAGTGATGGCGTAGACCAGTGACCCACTCTCTCTCTTTTCTTCCTCCTCTCTCCTGAGCCAATCACACGGCAGCCCTCTGATGATTGGTGCAACATGCAGCCAATGAGTGTTCAGATGCAGTAATATATAGTTTATATCAGTTTTTAAAGCCTCAACCTGGAAATGATGCAACCTGGTGTAGTTTAATGTGTTCTGCTCCTTTAATAGTCTGTTTCCACCTCAGCTCACAGTGACTGTGTTGAATTCACAAGGTTAGAACAAATGAGGAGACAGAGGAGAGTGAGTCTGGTTCTGCTGATAACTCAGAACCACAGAGACCAGAGGAGAGTGAGTCTGGTTCTGCTGATGAGCTCAGAACCACAGAGACCACGTTCAGTGACGGTGTTGTTCAAGTGGACCAGGTGATGTGGGTCCAGCTCAGAGGAGCAGTTACAGCTCGTCTGCACAATTATTTTAACGTTTAAAACGTTTAGAAGAGAAAAATAATAAACACACACACACACACACACACACACGCACACAGTCTACTTAACATCTGTTGGAAGACGTCCTGTCAAGCCTGATAAACGTGCGTGTGTCTAATTCAATTAAGCTGCTGTGGATTTCATGCTTCATCAGCACACACACACACACACACACACACACACACACACACACACACACACACCAGATGTTAGTGTGAAGAATCGGTTAGTGTTGAACAAGTTTCTCCTTCAAACAACCTGAGAGACGTGAAACAAGAAACCAGAGATGTTTTAAAATACAGTGAAATATCAGATGTTTGTGTTTGTCAAAGAAATAAAGAAAATGTAAAGATTAAAACCAGAAAGAAAAGAAAATCTAATCACTGATGTGACACTGACCTCTGCTGGACAGAGAAGATACTACAACCTGTCCACTAGAGACAGACTGACAGACAGACAGACACACAGTGAGACAGGGTTTCATGTCCAATCAGCTGTTGAGGGTAAACAAACCACAGCTCTCACAGACAGTGTGTCACTGTATATTTGATGTAACTGATGATTTCACACTTTTCTTCTTTGATTTGGGTTTTCCACACAAACAAAGACGAGACGACACCTGAGTGACGCACACATGAAAGTCTGAATCCTTTATTGGATTTATTCCAGCTGCCGGAGGGTAAACAACAACATGCTCATGATCAGTAACATACAAATAGAAAACAGTCAATGATCCTTAATTTGTTTTAAAATGATGTAAAAACTGAATCATCCATGAAGAGGACATCTGAGAAATTAATTATATAAAACCACGTCCAAACTCTGGATTTGTTAAACTGTCGTTAAAGGTTAAGATCAACTTTATTCTACATTGAGTTGAGTTTATATCATCTGAACTTCAAACCAGACAAATCTGCCCCAAACAGCATGAAGGACCAACACAAGTGTACTGCTCCTTTAAAAGACGTCCAGCTGTGATGTTACAAAGTGTCCTCTGTCATCACGCATGTAGAAATAAGCTGTGCCACATGGGGGCGCTGTAATCAAAGTGAAGCTGCCTCATGAATCATCACTCACAGCTTCAGATCCATGTTCATGCTGCTGTCACAGAGTGGAGACATGCTGTCTGTACATCTGAGGGGGAATTTACACTTTACTGTCAGAGCTCAAAGGGTCTAAACCATGTTTCAGTCCAAACAACATGTGACATCACTCTGACATCACTGATCAACAGTCATCAATAGTGAGTGTGTAGACTGTAGCTGTGTCCAAATTCAGGGGCTGCATCCTTCGCAGGGCGCATTTGAAGGCCAATTACGTCACAACGCTGCGCAAAGGCTTCTTCAAATGCAGCCTTCTTTGCCTTCTTTTTGGAGGAGGCACTGCTACTATCCTTCGCGGCCTCCCATATCCCAAGATCCTTTGCGCCGGTGCTCAGTCCCGAAAAAGAAGAGGAAGCAAGAAAAGGGGCGCAGACTTGACATTTAAATGTTAGTAATGGGTTTATACTCGGTTTTTACTCATTTGAACATCCAACACCAGATATGTTAAACTTCAGCGGACTTTCAGTTAAAATACGTGACGCTGGTGATGCATTAGCATACGGCATAAATTAGCATTATGCCGTTGGTAGTAAAGCTTTAAAAGCCTTCACTTTCAAAATGTTAGACATTCAGAAAACCATAAAATCCATTCAGTCAACTCTCCTTCGTGGGCCTGGGCGGCAGAAATCGTGACATATGGGTAAGGGGCGGGGACATCTGGTGACGCAACCAGGAAATACTCCGAAGGCTAGACCGTCCAATTTAACAACGGTGGATGCGGCCTTCGAAGGAATCACCGAAGGACCTGGCCTTCGGAGTCCACAAAGGCCGGGTCCTTCGAAGGATGCAGCCCCTGAATTTGGACACACCCTGTATGAGAGTCAGCAGGAGGAGTCAGAGTGAAGAAGAAGCTGACGAAGCGTCCTCCTGTCTTCATCCGTCGTCCATCAGCTCCTTCACGTCCATTTTGTCTCTGATCCAAAGTCACATCAGATCAATAATCAAAGATTGACCAACAGACCGATCAAACAGATTGATCAGCCATCAGAGGAGTCGGATCAGTGGAGCTGCTTCTGTTCCTGATGTCCACTGTTTCATCTTTGATCTGAGTCCTCCCTGCAGAGGAGACAGAGGACAGTTAGACAGAGACAAGCAGCCAACCAGAGACAAGCAGCCAACCAGAGACAAGCGACCAACCAGAGACAAGCAGCCAACCAGAGACAAGCAGCCAACCAGAGACAAGCAACTAACCAGAGACAAGCAACCAACCAGAGACAAGCAACCAACCAGAGACAAGCAGCCAACCAGAGACAAGCAACTAACCAAAGACAAGCAGCCAACCAGAGACAAGCAACTAACCAGAGACAAGCAACTAACCAAAGACAAGCAGCCAACCAGAGACAAGCAACCAACCAGAGACAAGCAACCAACCAGAGACAAGCAACTAACCAGAGACAAGCAGCCAACCAGAGACAGACACACAGACCTCTGTTCTGTATCTTCATACTGACCTTTGACTTTGAGCTCCACTATTCTCGCTCTCAGGATGTTTCTGTCCTTTTTGTAGACTCTACACCTGAATCTTCCTGTGTCTGTCTCTTTGGGGTCTTTCAGGGTCAGACTGAGGTCTCCAGTCTTCAGCGGGTCTTTCTCCATCTCTGTTCGGTCTTTGTAATCCTGGTCCTGTTCTTCAGGCCCGTCAGATTTGCTCTGATACAGGTGGACTGTCTTATATGAGGGTTCATAGCAGACCCACTCCACAGTAGTGTCCTCAGGCAGGTCAGGTGTTGTTTTGAAGGGCAGCTGGACAGACTCCTCCCCCTCCTCCACCTCCACCTGACAGACTGAGACTGAGCACAACATCAGCTGTACAGACAGCAGCAGCAGTTTGAATAACTTTTGAATAACCTGTAGCTGCAGTACTGACCTCTGATCTGTATCTACAGTACTGACCTCTGACCTGTAGCTGCAGTACTGACCTCTGATCTGTATCTACAGTACTGACCTCTGACCTGTAGCTGCAGTACTGACCTGTATCTACAGTACTGACCTTTGACCTGTTTCTACAGTACTGACCTCTGACCTGTAGCTACAGTACTGACCTGTAGCTACAGTACTGACCTCTGACCTGTATCTACAGTACTGACCTCTGACCTGTATCTACCGTACTGACCTGTTTCTACAGTACTGACCTGTATCTACAGTACTGACCTCTGACCTGTAGCTGCAGTACTGACCTGTATCTACAGTACTGACCTCTGACCTGTAGCTACAGTACTGACCTGTAGCTACAGTACTGACCTCTGACCTGTATCTACAGTACTGACCTCTGACCTGTATCTACAGTACTGACCTGTATCTACAGTACTGACCTCTGACCTGTATCTACAGCACTGACCCCTGACCTGTATCTACAGTACTGACCTGTATCTACAGTACTGACCTCTGACCTGTATCTACAGTACTGACCTTTGACCTGTTTCTACAGTACTGACCTGTATCTACAGTACTGACCTCTGACCTGTAGCTACAGTACTGACCTCTGACCTGTATCTACAGTACTGACCTCTGACCTGTAGCTGCAGTACTGACCTGTATCAACAGTACTGACCTCTGACCTGTAGCTGCAGTACTGACCTCTGACCTGTATCTACAGTACTGACCTCTGACCTGTAGCTGCAGTACTGACCTCTGACCTGTATCTACAGTACTGACCTTTGACCTGTTTCTACAGTACTGACCTCTGACCTGTAGCTACAGTACTGACCTGTAGCTACAGTACTGACCTCTGACCTGTATCTACAGTACTGACCTCTGACCTGTATCTACCGTACTGACCTGTTTCTACAGTACTGACCTGTATCTACAGTACTGACCTCTGACCTGTAGCTGCAGTACTGACCTGTATCTACAGTACTGACCTCTGACCTGTAGCTACAGTACTGACCTGTAGCTACAGTACTGACCTCTGACCTGTATCTACAGTACTGACCTCTGACCTGTATCTACAGTACTGACCTGTAGCTACAGTACTGACCTCTGACCTGTATCTACAGTACTGACCTCTGACCTGTAGCTGCAGTACTGACCTGTATCAACAGTACTGACCTCTGACCTGTAGCTGCAGTACTGACCTCTGACCTGTATCTACAGTACTGACCTCTGACCTGTAGCTGCAGTACTGACCTCTGACCTGTATCTACAGTACTGACCTTTGACCTGTTTCTACAGTACTGACCTCTGACCTGTAGCTACAGTACTGACCTGTAGCTACAGTACTGACCTCTGACCTGTATCTACAGTACTGACCTCTGACCTGTATCTACCGTACTGACCTGTTTCTACAGTACTGACCTGTATCTACAGTACTGACCTCTGACCTGTAGCTGCAGTACTGACCTGTATCTACAGTACTGACCTCTGACCTGTAGCTACAGTACTGACCTGTAGCTACAGTACTGACCTCTGACCTGTATCTACAGTACTGACCTCTGACCTGTATCTACAGTACTGACCTGTATCTACAGTACTGACCTCTGACCTGTATCTACAGCACTGACCCCTGACCTGTATCTACAGTACTGACCTGTATCTACAGTACTGACCTCTGACCTGTATCTACAGTACTGACCTTTGACCTGTTTCTACAGTACTGACCTGTATCTACAGTACTGACCTCTGACCTGTAGCTACAGTACTGACCTCTGACCTGTATCTACAGTACTGACCTCTGACCTGTAGCTGCAGTACTGACCTGTATCAACAGTACTGACCTCTGACCTGTAGCTGCAGTACTGACCTCTGACCTGTATCTACAGTACTGACCTCTGACCTGTAGCTGCAGTACTGACCTCTGACCTGTATCTACAGTACTGACCTTTGACCTGTATCTACAGTACTGACCTTTGACCTGTTTCTACAGTACTGACCTGTACCTACAGTACTGACCTCTGACCTGTATCTGCAGTACTGACCTTTGACCTGTTTCTACAGTACTGACCTGTATCAACAGTACTGACCTCTGACCTGTAGCTGCAGTACTGACCTCTGACCTGTATCTACAGTACTGACCTCTGACCTGTAGCTGCAGTACTGACCTCTGACCTGTATCTACAGTACTGACCTCTGACCTGTACCTACAGTTCTGACCTCTGACCTGTATCTACAGTACTGACCTGTATCTACAGTACTGACCTTTGACCTGCAGCAGCACATGTTTCTTCATCAGGATGTGTTCCTCCCTGTTGTAGACGGTGCAGGTGTAGGTGTCTCTGTCTTTGTATGTGAGGTGTTTCAGGGTCAGACTGAGGTCTCCAGTTTTCAGCAGGTTTCTCTTCATCTCTGTTCGACCTCTGTAAACAATGTACTGTTGTTCAGGCTGGTCAGAGCCGTTCTGATACACATGGACCTTACTGCTTAAATTGTCCCTCCACACCACTTTAGCGTCTTCAGGCAGGTGAACTGTGGTTTTGCAGGGCAGCTGGACAGACTCCACCCCTGAATCCACCTCCACCTGGTAGACTGAGAGGACAACAAACCACAACATCAGCTGTACAGACAGCAGCAGGAACTGTGATGGTAACAGGACCTCACTGTCTCATCCTTCTCTTATAATCACAGACCTCACTGTCTCATCCTTCTCTTATAATCCCAGACTATCTCATCCTTCTCTTATAATCCCAGACCTCACTGTCTCATCCTTCTCTTATAATCCCAGACTATCTCATCCTTCTCTTATAATCACAGACCTCACTGTCTCATCCTTCTCTTATAATCCCAGACCTCACTGTTGACAGTCTGTCTCAACAGTCAGGGACCCACGAGAGTAAAGATGCTGCCCATCTGCATGATGGGTAGTGTAGTAGTGACATACCTGACATGAAATAGTGCCTAAAATGTAGGAAAAGAGCTCCAGAAACAAGACGTCCAACAGCCAGGAGAAGCAGGAGAACCAGGAGAACCAGAAGAACCAGGAGAGCTGTGGCCCAGGATGGGAATCGTTCTGTGGGAACCAGAAACATAAAGAACATGACCTCTGACCTTTGACCTGTATCTACAGTAGGTTTTAGGGTTAGTTGCTGACCTTTGACCTGCAGCTGTACGCTTGTCACTCTCCATTCTCTCTGTCTCCCCCAGCTGAACCCTCTGACGGTGCAGGTGTAGGAGCCGCTGTCAGAGAGGTGGAGGTCTGTCAGGTTGAGGCTGAGGTCTCCAGTTTCCAGAGCGTCAGTCTTCATGGACGTTCGGCCGCTGTAAAGCTGGTTTTGGTGTTTAAGTTAGTCACCTTCCTGCTGACGCTGGTGGACGGTTGAAGGATCCAGATCGTAGCGGCTCCACACCACTGAGGGCTCGTCCAGTTCAAAAGTCTGAAAGTCACAGGGCAGCAGGACAAACGGGTCCCTCTCATGCAGCTCCACAGCTGAGGCATGCTGGGAAACTGTGAGGTCACACAGACAGAGAGGGTCAATGACAGCAGCCTTATTTCATGTGATGAGTGAATGTGGTCCTCTGCAGTGTGTGCAGCCTGTAAACTGTGCTGCTGAAGCTCAACTCAGACTCTGTGTGAATGAAGGCCAACATCTACATCCACATGTGACGCTGCTGTCAGCAAAGCATCGTCATCACGTCTGTTAACAGAAGCCATCAGAGTGTGAGCGAGCTGCAGGGATCTAATCCTGAAGACCAGAAGTGAGGACAGTGCGACTGTACAGTCTTCTACATTCATCAGGGTTAAAGACACAGTGAACATCTGCTGCCTTTCATCTGTTCTTCATGTGTTTCTCTGAAGAAAACATGGTCCTGGAGCTGAAACACACTGATGAAGTGAACATGACGCAAACCCACATTAAAGACACGGCGGTGGACTGAGGTGATGATCAGATCAGAGGGAGGAAGGTTATCTTACCGTGCACGAGGATCACAAACACCACAAACATCTTCATCTTCCAGTCACAGCTACAACCAGCACAAAGTCCTCTTTAATGAGCTTCACTTCAGAGACACATGGAGGACATCAGCTCACAGCCAGTCGTCACTGTCCTCCTGCTGACCGTCCACTGACACCAGGACTGAACTGCACTTTCACTTTGACTGCTTCCAGTGAAGCAGCTGCTGAATGTGAACAAACAGGTCCAACATGTCTGAGTGCAAGGTCTGCCTACCTCCTGGTTCTGATGTCTCTCCTGCTCCTGAGTTGGCTGATGCCATTTCTGTTCCTGAGTTGGGGGTCCAGTTAGTGCCTTGTTTCTTCACTCCAGTCCTGGTGACCCGTTTCTGGTCTCCAGTCCAAGTGCCCTGTCTCTAGTCCTGGTTGAGCCGTCTGTGGTCTCCAGTCCTGGTGCTTTGTCTTTCGTCTCCAGTCCTGGTTTCCCTGTTTGTGGTGTCCAGTCCTGGTCCCCACGTTTGTGGTGTCCAGTCCTGGTGCCTTGTTTCTGGTCTCCAGTCCAGGTGACCCCTCTGTGGTCTCCAGTCCTAGTGCTTTGTCTCTGGTTTCCAGTCCTGGTGCCTTGTTTCTGGTCTCCAGTCCTGGTGACCCATCTGTGGTCTCCAGTCCTAGTGCTTTGGTCTCTGGTTTTTCTGCTTTCCAGTCTTGCTGCCCTGTCTCTGGTCTCCCCTAGTCTCTGGTGCTGCACTCTAAACACCAGCCTCTGGGCCTGGTTTCCAGTCAAGTTGCTGGCCAGGAGAGAGGTTTTTCTTCTGTCGCCGGCCTGCAGAACAAATCCATCCCAGTCTCCCCCAAAGCATGATGGGAACTGTAATTCTGATCAGTTTCTATCATGGATTCATATTCTTGAGGTGACTCAGACTCAGAATGTCCAAGAGACAAACACCTGAGGACGTGACAGGTATGAGGAAAGACGCAGAGAGCTGCAGTGTCTGTGACCCTGTGTGTGTTTGTGTTTCACACCTGTTGATCCAGTTTTTATCAGCAGGAAACACACCTGTGGTTAGAAACTATTCAGTCCAGGTTTCACCTGAAAATCACCAAGCTCTCACTTCCTGTTTCCACCTGTGAGGCTGCAGTCAAACTGTCTCCTGTCTCACCTGTCTCCTGTGACACACATGTCTCACCTGTCTCACTGTGTCTCACTGTTTCTCATCTGTCTCGTGGATGTTTGTGGATGTTGGTGCGTTTGAATCCACATAAAGAGACACACCTGGTGTCACCTCCACCCCAGACAGTACGATGCTGTCCTTCAAAATAAAAGCCCTATAGACTAACTGTATCTTTACACTGAGCTCTGCTGGACAATGATGATACTACAGCTGTTCACTCAGGTTTGCCTCAGACCGGCTCCTCAGGATGCTCCTATAGGCTTAGACTGGGGGGGACTTCCCATGATGCAGTGCGCTCCTCCTCCTCTCTCTGTGCACATTAATGAAGGACGTAAATGAAAAGCAGTTGGAGACAGTAACCAGACCGACGTGTTGTTTTATACTTTCGTCTTTATTGTGTTTTATATAGAAAACATCATTAATGGAATTATAACTAGGAAGGCGGGGTCGAACCCGCCGTGACCTCTGACCTCTCAACCCCAGCTGTAGGGGGGGAGAGGTCATCAGCTGTCAGTCAGTTGTCATGGCGACAGACAGGAAGTCAGGACGGAGCTTTAGTGGATCTTTGGGTGACGGTAGTCTTTGCCGGCGAACTTGGCCTTGCCTCCCAGCTCCTCCTCGATCCTGCAGGTCAGAGGGCACAGAGGTCAGAGGTCACAGGTCACAGAGGTCACAGTGCACAGAGGTCACAGGTCACAGAGGTCACAGTGCACAGAGGTCACAGAGGTCACAGGTCACAGGTCAGTTCATCTTCTGTCTGCTTTGTGCATCTGTTCCGACTCAACAAAACTACTTTTACTTTGTACACTAAACAACCATGCTTTTACTTTGTAAAGTGATGTGTACAGGAAGTTCTCACCTCATCAGCTGGTTGTATTTGGCCAGACGCTCTGACCTGCAGGGGGCACCGGTCTTAATCTGAGAGAGAGAGACAGGTTGTTAGTCCAGTTGTTTTCATCCATGCTCTGACCTGTCTGCCTGCCTGCTTGTATGACTGTTTATATTACTGTGGACCTGTCTACATGTCTGTCCTTCTACCTGTCTGTCTGTCTGTCTGTCTGTATGTCTGTGTGTGTCTACCTGTCCAGTGCACAGTCCGACCACCAGGTCAGAGATGAAGGTGTCTTCAGTCTCTCCAGAGCGATGGCTGACCATCACACCCCAACCACTGCTCTGAGCCAGCTTACACCTGAGAGACAGACAGGTGGGGAGGGAGGAGAGTGAGACAGGGGAGAGAGTGAGACAGGGGAGAGAGGGGGAGAGAGAGAGAGAGAGAGAGAGAGAGAGAGAGAGAGAGAGAGAGAGAGAGACAAAATAAGTTGAAATCTAGTTTAAACACAGTTAACCAGATCATCATCAATCAGACAGTCAGACAGGCAGACAGTCAGACAGTCAGACAGGCAGACAGGCAGACAGGCAGTCAGACAGTCAGACAGACAGGCAGTCAGACAGGTGCACAGACAGACAGACAGACAGACAGACAGGCAGACAGGCAGACAGGTGCACAGACAGACAGACAGACAGACAGGCAGACAGGTGCACAGACAGACAGACGTCTTACGCCTTGATGGACTCGGTCACTGAGCCGATCTGGTTCACTTTGAGCAGCAGACAGTTGCAGGCCTTCTTGTCGACCGCCTGCTGGATCCTCTTGGGATTGGTCACTGTCAGGTCATCTCCTACGATCTGATTGGTTCAAAGAAATCACACACACACACACACACACACACACACACAGATGAGTCTTTAATGTGACTGCAGGGGGCGCTCTCGTGCAACAACAAGGTTTCCAGCTGTGAAACACGTCAGAGGAAAGAATAAAGAGTAGTTTATTGTAACAGATTACTTCTACACTGTGGGATTACTTCTCCCACCACTGCCTGTCTGTGTCTCACCTGGATGTCTGTGGAGGCGGTGAACTTGGCCCAGTTCTCCCAGTCGTCCTGGTCGAATGGATCCTCGATGGACTGGACTGGAGACAGACAGGCAGAGGAAGTGTTGGACGGTCAACAAAGAGTCCAGTAAGAGTTGATACAGTCTCTGGGTTTGTCCTCAACATGTTCTGTTCTGGTATCATGTTCTGGTATCTCTTAGATATTAGTGTGTGTTCATGTGGTTACCGGGGTAGTTCTTGATGAAGCTGCGGTACAGGTCTCCCAGCTTCTCTCCGCTGATGTGTCTGGCCGGGTCGTCGGGGGACTTGAAGTCCAGGTCGTACTTTCCGCTGCGGAAGAACTCGGAGGCGGCCACGTCCATCCCGACGATGATCTTGTCGGGGTAACCGGCCTTCTCGATGGCTGACTTCAGCAGCTCCAGAGCTGCACGAGGAGCAGACACAAGATGTTTTTATAATACATGAAGGACTGCAGCTGTCAGAGGAGCCTTTTAATCATGAAGATAAATACATATTAAAATATATAATAAATACATAATATGATGTATTTACACAATCATGACTCAAATACATGACACACCCTGAATGTAGCATCATTCTCATGGCTATAGACAGACAGACAGACATCTCACCCTCGTTGTTCTCCAGGATGTTGGGGGCGAAGCCTCCCTCATCTCCCACGTTGGTGGCGTCCTTTCCATACTTGGCCTTGATCACGTTCTTCAGGTTGTGGTAGACCTGAACACGTGGTGACACAGTCAGATGGTGTTACACAAATAAAGAATATCCAACACAACAGAACCACTGAAGGTGTCTCAGTACCTCAGCTCCGATCCTCATGGCCTCGTGGAAGTTGGCGGCTCCGACAGGAAGAATCATGAACTCCTGCATGGCCAACTTGTTTCCAGCATGGCTGCCACCGTTGATGACGTTAAAGGCCTGCAGAGAGGAGACGACACCGGTGATGAAGGTAACAAGTACATTTACTCAAGTACTATCTGAAGTGGGGGCACCAGGGTGTAAATAACATCTTCTCAGATCAGTTTGGGATCTGAGGGCTTCTGGAGACTTGGATTACAGCAGACAAGCTGTACAATTAGGGGATCACTTCCTTTTGTTCCCTCATGTCTTCTGAAGCTATCAGAGCGTATGCCCCTCCAACCCAGTAGGAAGCCCCTCCCACTCACAGGAACAGGAAGTATGACGTCTTTGTGTCCGGCGAGGTCAGCGATGTGGCGGTAGAGAGGAACTCCCTTCTCCGCTGCTCCAGCCTTACAGACGGCCAGCGACACGCCCAGGATGGCGTTAGCACCGAACTTAGCTGTAGAGAGAGAGACAGGTCAAAGAGAGAGACAGACAGGTCAGAGAGAGAGAGGGGTCACAGAGAGAGAGAGAGACAGGTCAAAGAGAGAGACAGGTAACGGAGGGAGAGAGAGACAGGTCACAGAGAGAGACAGACAGGTCAGAGAGCAACACACAGGTCCTTACATTTGTTCTCAGTGCCGTCCAACTCCAACATGAAGTTGTCGATCTTCTCCTGCTCGACAACACTGAATTTCTGGAGAGACAGACAGGCAGAGAGACAGACAGTGTTTTTTAAAACAGCCTCAAGATAAGAAGGGCTGATCAATAAGTTTCTGTTTGGACAGCAGTAGTCAAGGCTGATCAGTAATTGTTTGTATGGACAGCAGTAGTCAGGGCTGATCAATAAGAGTTTGTTTGGACAGCAGTAGTCAGGGCTGATCAATAAGTTTCTGTATGGACAGCAGTAGTCAGGGCTGATCAGTAAGAGTTTGTTTGGACAGCAGTAGTCAGGGCTGATCAGTAAGAGTTTGTTTGGACAGCAGTAGTCAGGGCTGATCAGTTATCATTTGTTTGGACAGCAGTAGTCAGGACTGATCAATAAGAGTTTGTTTGGACAGCAGTAGTCAGGGCTGATCAATAAGAGTTTGTATGGACAGCAGTAGTCAGGGCTGATCAATAAGAGTTTGTTTGGAAAGCAGTAGTCAGGGCTGATCAGTAATCATTTGTATGGACAGCAGTAGTCAGGGCTGATCAGTTATCATTTGTATGGACAGCAGTAGTCAGGGCTGATCAATAAGAGTTTGTTTGGACAGCAGTAGTCAGGGCTGATCAGTTATCATTTGTATGGACAGCAGTAATCAGGACTGATCAATAAGAGTTTGTTTGGACAGCAGTAGTCAGGGCTGATCAGTAATCGTTTGTATGGACAGCAGTAGTCAGGACTGATCAATAAGAGTTTGTTTGGACAGCAGTAGTCAGGGCTGATCAATAAGAGTTTGTATGGACAGCAGTAGTCAGGACTGATCAATAAGAGTTTGTATGGACAGCAGTAGTCAGGGATGATCAGTCATTGTATGGACAGCAGCAACATATTGATTATTGTCTGATACCTTCTCGATCAGTTTGGGGGCGATGTCCTTGTTGACATGGTCCACAGCCTTTATGGTGCCTGCAGACAGAAACACAAACATGTGCTCAGCCTGTGGGGATTTGAACCCTCGACCTGTTGCTGCCTTGCTCATTCCTACCTTTGCCCAGGTAGCGGCTCTTGTCTCCATCGCGGAGCTCCAGAGCTTCATGGACTCCGGTTGATGCACCGCTGGGAACTGCTGCCCTGAAATGACCTGAGAGACAGACAGACAGTTATAGTCGTTTCTCTCTTTTGATGAAGCTAAGCTAACAGTTTCCCTCTGCTCCCAGTCTTTCTGCTAACACTGGCCATCTACAATCAGTTTCTGTTAGCACGTAAAAAGGTAATTCCCATTAAATGTTAGCATCGAGCTAATGTACTAAGAGCTAGTTAAAACATAATTCAGGAATCGTAAGAAAACAATTACGATACCCCACCTCTACTTTTGTTAGCCAATCATGCTAACGTACTGCTAACTGTATAAATACATAAAGCTGCTCGGGGCTCACCCTTGGCTGTCCACAGGTCCACCTCCACTGTGGGGTTTCCTCTGGAGTCCAGAATCTCCCTGGCGTGAATCTTAGTGATAGACATCCTGACTGAGACAGAGAGACAGGTGGGGAGACAAGTGGGGGGACAGGTGGGGGGACAGGTGGGGAGACAGGTGGGGGGACAGGTTGGGGGACAGGTGGGGGGACAGGTGGGGAGACAGGTGGGGAGACATGTGGGGGGACAGGTGGGGGGACAGGTGGGGAGACATGTGGTGAGACAGGTGGGGGAACAGGTGGGGAGACAGGCGGGGAGACATGTTGGGAGACAGGTGGGGGAACAGGTGGGGAGACAGGTGGGGAGACATGTTGGGAGACAGGTGGGGAGACAGGTGGGGAGAAAGGTGGGGAGACAGGTGAGTTTTCTGTATATGCAGATGACACCCTGATATGTGTTGGGATGATACAGCTGGGTGATGGAGGACTGAAACTAACAAAGATAAATAAATAAATGCACCAAACAATGAATGAAGTCATTAATCAATTAAAGAACCTGACAAACTGATATGTCTATATTCATGGGCCTTGTTGTTGATCCCCTTATTTATTTACTTTAGGATTATTCTCACCATTTTAGTAATTAATGTATTGATTTTTCTGTGTTTAATGTATTTATTTATGTATTTTCTTACAGAATGCAAAAGGAAAATACAGAAATAAATAAAAACAGTTAAAAACGAATAAATAAAATAGTAAATGAAGTGAGAAAGTAAATAAAAGACGGATTAATACAAATAAATTAAAGACGCAATTTGAGATAAAAATACCAATTCATCACATTTGACAAATCAATGAATGCCCAGTTATTTACAATAATTTCATAGTATGTATTTATTTAAATAATCAATAAAAATTGGTGTATTAAATGGCATATTTATTTAATTCTTGAGTCATTTCTTTATTTAGTTTTGATTTTGGCAGTTTCAGTCCCCTGTATTCAGACGGTACTAAATATTCATTCATTTTTTAAAATGTATTTATTTAGAGATTTATTTTTTAAAGTTATTGCTGTATTATTTTGACTTATACAAAATAAATAATAAATAAATACATTATAAAAACCATAATGAAGATAAATTGGACAGTAAATAAACAGAATAATTGATGCAAAAGTACATCGATACAGCAAATTCAAACAATATGTCTTTAATTTCTTTGTGTGTGTGTGTGTGTGTGTGTGTGTGTGGTCACAGAACAGTGTGTGTGTGTGTGTGTGTGTGTGTTTTTAACCCTGAGGTTAAAAACACAAAGATGTTCAAGGAGAAGAAGAGCTGAACTCCTGAACCAAACATTCATCACACAAAACACCGAACACACGGATATGACCTGACCTCTCCCATCGTCACCCTGACCTTTACAACAAACAGCTGTGAACCAGAGGTCACACACTGAACTCACTGTGTGTGTGTGTGTGTGTGTGTGTGTGTCTGACCTGCTGCAGAGATCCTGTGTAACGCCATGATGCCTCCATGACTACAGGCAGGCGGCAGGCCCTGTCCCCTGTTAGACTCCACCCACCCCCTCCCACACAGCCAATCACAGAGCTGCACTCATGACAGGCTGTTACCAGCACCAATAGGAAAGAGGGAGAGACCATTCTGGTGCCAGAGGAGGGGGGTTAAGGAGAGAGAGCTCTGTTCTCCTCTGAGGGGAGTTATAAATACAGTAAGTCTGGGGTGTGACCTTTTCCCTGACCTTTGTACAGGTCAGGACCTCCTCCTCACTGTTATAGAGTTACAGTACACACACACACACACACTCCTCACTGTTATAGAGTTACAGTACACACACACACACACTCCTCACTGTTATAGAGTTACAGTACACACACACACACACTCCTCACTGTTATAGAGTTACAGTACACACACACACAGACACACACGTACTCCTGCTCTTGACATTTGAGGAGGTATTTGTGCAGTGGAAATGATCTCAGCCTGTCTGATAACTGCTCCTTCAACACCAGCCAGAGCTGCAGCTGACCGTGTTTCCATGACTGATTATTTTATAGATCAATCACTCGATCGATCATTTTGTCTATTAAATGTCAGAAAACAGCGCAGTATGTTCCAGGAGACGTCTTTAAATGTCTCGCTGTCTCACTTTAATGTGTTACAGATCAGAGAGACACTCCGCTGGTCACTGCTGCTAACACTGCTGCTGCTAACACTGCTGCTAACACTGCTAACACCACTGCTGCTAACACTGCTGCTAACACTGCTAACACTGCTAACACCACTGCTGCTAACACTGCTGCTAACACTGCTAACACCACTGCTGCTAACACTGCTGCTGCTAACACTGCTGCTAACACTGCTAACACCACTGCTGCTGCTAACACTGCTGCTAACACTGCTAACACCACTGCTGCTGCTAACACTGCTGCTAACACTGCTAACACCACTGCTGCTGCTAACACTGCTGCTAACTGCCGCCCTGTCTGAACAGATGTCTCCAGGACGCCCTTGATGTCTGACTGAGTGTGTCATGTAGGATCTCTGATCTCTAGACATGCCAGCAGAACAACAGCTGAGTGGTTACAGTACACTGCTGGCCTTTAGAGGGACTTTACTGTACACACACACACACACACACACACACACACACACACCAAAGACTCCTACTGCTAAGAAATACTGCAACTAATACAACTAGGATTCTTCTAAATACTGCTGCTACTCTGAATACAAAAGTAATAAAATATGTAATTCACAGAACAACTACATGAAGGTTAATGCTAATGCTAATGCTAATGGGTACACATTTAAACACAATGCAGTAATAATACAAAAAGGAACTGTGTTGATGTTAGCCTCTGATCTTGTGTGCTAGTTTTTAGTTGTTAGCTTTTGTCTTCCAGCTTCTGTCAGTTAGCTTGTATAATTTAGCTTTTATCTCAGACTGTTCGTTTTTGTTTATGAGTTTGAGTCTGTTAGCTTTAGTCTGTTAGTATCTGTAGGGTACATTAGCTTCTGTCAGTGGATTTTTAACTAGGTAATGTTTTATTCACATATTTAAACATAAAATATCAGAAAACATAATTGTGTTAATGTTGTGTAACATCAGATGTAGTGTCTCTGTGTACTGAAAGTACTTCAACATTGGGGTAGTTGTACTTTCATCAAGTAAAAGAACTGACTACTTCTTCCATCACCCTGTCTGTCCGCCTGCCTGTCTGTCCGCCTTGCCTGTCTATCTGCCTGCCTGCCTGTCTGCCTGCCTGCCTGCCTGTCTGTCCGCCTGCCTGTCTATCTGCCTGCCTGCCTGTCTGCCTGCCTGCCTGTCTATCTGCCTGCCTGCCTGCCTGCCTGCCTGCCTGTCTGTCTATGTGCCTGTATGTCTGCCTGTCTGCCTGTCTATCTGTCTATCTGCCTGCCTGCCTGTCTGCCTGCCTGCCTGCCTGTCTGTCTATGTGCCTGTATGTCTGCCTGTCTATCTGCCTGTCTGCCTGCCCATCTGTCTGGACTTTGTGCTCCTGAACACTGTTTACCAGACTTCATGAGTTCAGCTGTTTGACCTTCAGGCAGCTCAGAGTCGGTTCTGGAGGATTCTGTCTCTGGTTCAGATAGAGTCAGAAACACGATGACGTGGTGACACTGAGCAGCACACATCTGATTTAACAGCCAGCGTGGCCCAACTCCCTCTGCACTCTGCAAACTCAACTAAACCTTCAGAATGAAGTTAAAGAAACGGTGACAAACAAACAGGAAGTAGCTTCTCAGTAAAACAAAACATAAGAGAAGAAGTGACCAACCAGAGCCGAGGACTCACTCTGCTTCAGCCTACCTGAGTCCTGCTGTCAGAGAAGAGAGGAGGTGTCGTCTTCGGCCGTCTGTCCGTCCGTCTGACTGTCCTACTGATGTGGAAAGTGTCTGTCCGGTGGGCTGCTGGCTTTTTATAGACGCTCCCTTACAGGGGGAGGAGGCCGGGTGGAGAGGCAGGGAGCGTCTGCCAGGGACAGGACGGCAGGAAAACGTAAAGACACCTGCGGCACAAACAGCTGACGCAGCACTGTCCGAGACATTAAATACAGTCAGGACGGCACAGTACCAGAACCTGTGACCAGTTACAGTACTGGTACCACATGTAGACATGAGCCACGTATCTCTGCACCTGTGTTTCCTAGAGTACTTTTATTTCTACTACACAGGTGTCACATGTACACAGGTGTCACATGGATTTGTGATTCACATATTTGTTAATAATTATTTTAACCATTTTACTCGTACTCTGATTATCTTTGTCAGTATTTTCTTATAATCTATACTGCAGCATCTCTGTCTCAGCGGGAGAGGCTGTGGTGTCCACAACCTCCTGCAGGGGTCAGTGTTGTCACTGCTACTAACAGTACTGCTAACACTGCTGCTAACGCTGTCATCACTGCTAACAGTACGGCTAACACTGCTGCCAACAGTACTGCTAACACTTTCATCACTGCTAACACTGCTGCTAACAGTACTGCTAACACTGCTGCTAACACTGTCATCACTGCTAACAGTACTGCTAACACTGCTGCTAACAGTACGGCTAACACTGCTGCTAACAGTACTGCTAACACTGCTGCTAACACTGTCATCACTGCTAACAGTACTGCTAACACTGCTGCTAACAGTACGGCTAACACTGCTGCTATCACTGCTGCTAACACTGCCACTAACACTGCTGCTATCACTGCTGCTAACACTGCTGCTAACAGTACGGCTAACACTGCTGCTATCACTGCCACTAACACTGCTGCTATCACTGCTGCTAACACTGCTGCTAACAGTACGGCTAACACTGCTGCTATCACTGCTGCTAACACTGCTGCTAACAGTACGGCTAACACTGCTGCTATCACTGCTGCTAACACTGCTGCTAACAGTACGGCTAACACTGCTGCTAACATACTGCTAACATAGGGTGACCATATTTTGATTACCAAAAACCAGGACACTCGGCCCAGCAACGAGATATGATACTCAAAATTCAGTGCTATGGAGTGCTATGGCTGTCTGCTCGCTCGTTGTGAGCGTCAATTTAATGGCCCAATGAAAAACAGGACATTTCACCACTTTATAAAAAACTCGGGACAGCCAGGACAGGACGTGAAAACAGGACATGTCCTGGGAAAACAGGACGTTTGCTGCTAACACATGCAGAGCAGCTGCAGCAGTTATCTGAAGGAGCAGCAGTATTAAAGCGTCAGCAGCTGGACAGGTTTATTGAAGACTGCGTCTGCAGGATGAACTTCTTCTGTAAAATAAAATGTGGCTGCTGTTTCAGGAGAAGAATCAACTCAGAGTTACTGTAATCTGATTACTGCCGTTACAGTGTCAGTGTATCACCGCGTTAGCTGCATCCTCTCATGGCTCTGCGGTGTGAACTAGTGTGACGGTCCCTAACTCAGAGGGAGAAGGTCAAAGTTCATCTAAAGGGGAAATGTGAGACAGTCTTAGCATTCACTGCAAAGGGCACTAACCCCAACACACACACACACACACACACACACACACACACAGACACACACACACACACACACACACACACCTTACCCTTTACACTCACCTCTGACTGTACTCCACAGTGTCCACACTGCAGCCGCCCAGTGTCCCTGTAGCCTTTACTGCTGCTAAATATAAGTGCACATGACTGCAGCTGTGAGGAGGTTACTCTGTTACTCTGTTACTCTGCTGCTCTGTTACTCTGTTACTCCATTACTCTCTGTTACTCGCTGCAGTCTGATTGTCCTCCTGACTTCACTGTCAACAAGCGGCTGTATCAATAAAGCTCCGGTCACAGTTCAGTTACCACGTTACAATAAGTCACACATAAGAGTACTTGAGTAAAAGTCTTAAAGTATCTGATATTAAACGTAGAGAAGTATCAAAAGTAACTGATCCATATATGAACATGTACAGTGTGTATGAATATAAACAGTTTGCTGATCGCGATCAATTCATCTATAAATGTTCTGCTGTGGCTCTGAAGCAGCATGTAATCTGTAAAGTAACTAGTAACTAAAGCTGTCAGATAAATGTGGTGGAGTGGAAGAATAAACAAACAGAAAATGGAAATACTCAAGAACAAGTACAGGTAACTCAAAGTTATGCTTCAGTACAGTACTTGAGTAAATGTATTTAGTTACATTCCATCATTGAGAGGTAGAAAATGTACTCAGATGTTTTATTTAAGTTAAAAGTACCAACACCACAATGTAAAAGTAATCCATTACAAGTGAAAGTAAAGTAAAAGTCCTGCATTCAAACTCCTACTTCAGTCAAAGTACAGAAGTAATTTGAGAAGTACTTAAAGTATCAGTAATAGAGTACTGGTTGTGCAGTAAAATGTTCCTGTCTGTGACTGATATTTGAGTAATCTGTTATACTTCTACTCCATTACATTTGAGTACTGTACTCAACTTTTTATTAAACTACATGTATTTGATTACTTTAGTTACTAGTTACATTTCAGAGTAAGCCTTCACGTTACTCTGATAAAACACAGTTTAAACCTGTTGTCTTGTGATTTATATAAAAAGTACTTAAACGTAGTAAATGTACTTAGTTACACTCCATCACTGGACATCAGTCTCTGAAAACATTTAACTGCACATCCAGTACTTTTACTAGGGATACTCCAAGAGTACTTTAAAGTAATAACTCATCTGTACTGTTACTTAAGTAATCTGTAGTAACTGTTACAAGTAAGTTACAAGTACAAGTAACAAGTTCTAGTAACTGAAGTTATCAAATAAATGTAGTGGAGGAGTGAAGTAACAGACAATGAAAATATTTGAATAAAGTACAAGTAACTCAAAGTTGTGCTTTAGTTCAGTACTCGAGTAAATGTACTTGGTTACATTCCATCACTGCATTTGAAGAGTATTTTGTTGTATTAGTACGAGTCAGGCTGTAACGTAACCAGGTATTTGTACTAGTACTTGTAGTGAGGTAGTATTAGTAGAAGTAATAGTACTGCAGCTGTAGTAATAGTAATCAGAGTAGTAGGAGTAAAGTAATAGACACAAGTAACAGCAGTATGAGTGTAAAAGTAGTTGATGCAGTAATAGTAACTAGAGTATAGTGTTAATAATGAGCAGCAGGGGGCGCCGACACTCTGTGAGGCCCAGCAGGGCTCAGTGACTGAAACAGGTTCAGTGTTTCATCAAGTGTAGTTCACATTTAATGTTTCATTAAATATATTTAATGTTTCATTAATGTTTCATTAATGTTTCATTAAATATATTTAATGTTTCATTAATGTTTCATTAAATATATTTAATGTTTCATTAATGTTTCATTAATGTTTCATTAAATATATTTAATGTTTCATTAATGTTTCATTAAATATATTTAATGTTTCATTAATGTTTCATTAAATATATTTAATGTTTCATTAATGTTTCATTAAATATATTTAATGTTTCATTAAATATGGAAACGTTTGTGGTAAATGTGTGAACCGGTCTGTAAACTGCTCGTATCAGTCTGAAGGCCCAGATCCAAACCCACCCATGATGGTGCGGGTCTGACAGGTGCATGATGGGTCTGGCTAACATGCTAAATGCTAACATGCTCGTGGTGCGTTCACTGACCCTGACTGTCCTGACTGCAGTGGTTCAGGTGGTCACAGACGCAGACAGAAACACTCGGAGGACAATGAACACGTCCGTCTCTTTATTTTTGTTTCCACCGTACAAAAACGTAACACTGACCCAGAGATCGAACCCGACCCGTCAGCGCTCAGAACATCAGAACACACTGCTAATACTTTAATCATGGCTGGTGGCAGAAACACAGCTGACGGTCCAAACAAGACAAACATGGACTGAGATCAGTCCGTTGAGATGATGGTGCACAGGAGGAAGCAGGGGGCGGCCATCTTGTCCTAGAAACCCGCTTTCCGGAGGTAATCGACGGTTCTGAACGTCAGGTCACCCAGACGTCCTCCGTTGGCGTCCTTTGTGCCCTTTACTATGACAAAAGCTGTGGACACAGACAGACAGACACGTGGGTGAGACAGGTCCAACTACAGCAACAAGAAAAAGCATACTGTGTGTCTGTCTCCCTCTGTCTCTGTCTCTAGCTGTCTCTCCCTGTCTCTGTCTCCCTCTCTCTCTGTCTCTCTCTGTCTGTCTCTCTCTGTCTCTAGCTGTCTCTCCCTGTCTCTGTCTCCCTCTCTCTCTTTCTCTCTCCCTCTGTCTCTGTCTCTAGCTGTCTCCCTCTGTCTCCCTCTCTCTCTTTCTCTCTCCCTGTCTCTGTCTCTCTCTCTCTCTGTCTCTCTCTGTCTCTCTCTCCCTGTCTCTGTCTCTGTCTCTCTCTGTCTGTCTCCCTCTGTCTCCCTCTGTCTCCCTCTCTCTCTTTCTCTCTGCCTCTGTCTCTGTCTCTAGCTGTCTCTCTCTGTCTGTCTCCCTCTGTCTCTCTCTGTCTCTAGCTGTCTGTCTCTGTCTGTCTCCCTCTGTCTCTCTCTGTCTCTGTCTCTGTCTGTCTCCCTCTGTCTCTGTCTCTAGCTGTCTCTCCCTGTCTCTGTCTCTGTCTCTGTCTCTCTCTGTCTGTCTCCCTCTGTCTCTCTCTCTCTCTGTCTCTCTCTGTCTGTCTCCCTCTCTCTCTGTCTCTCTCCCTCTGTCTCTAGCTGTCTCCCTCTCTACCTGTCTGTCTTACCCTTGTTGGTCTTGCCGACACATATTGAGTAGCGGTTGCCGTCAGAGTCTGCTGCTGTCTTCAGGTTCAGGGCGAAGACACCCTCTGTGTCCATTTGGTCGGTCAGCAACATGCACTTCTTCCCCCCGATGTGCGGGCCACACTGCCTGAAAGCCGACCTGTCACCAGCCAGCTTTTTAATTTCCTCCGCCTGAGAGGGACAGACAGAGACAGGCAGAGAGACAGACAGGTTAATATCACATCTGGCCTGAGGTATAAACCAAGGAGAGGCCCACCAGGGGAATATTACACACTCCCACGGCCCCTGAACTACCCACAAGGACCTACTCATTTATGGCATCGGTGACCTCTGACACTGAGGAGAGCTTAAATCATGAAGATTCTCAGGGGAGTTCTGAATGGTCTTTTTTGTCTGAATTCTAAGTGGATTCATGGACATTTATCCTGGAAGGACATGAGAGATAATGACGTCCTGGAGGAGACGAAGTCGCCCTGAACCAAAATCATGTGCTTCATGTCTGTGACTGCAGATTTGACTCAGTTATGACTCCTGGAGAGGAAGTGAGATGTTTGATGCTGAATTGCAGCGAGAGTTTTAGTCTGATAATATTTGTTTCCATTTATTAACATAGTCTCCATTGATGTTAGCCGAATTAGCTGTTAGCAGCTCCTGTTTGTATTATACCCATATACGTACAGACAACTGTCACTGGATCACTTTGATACTGAAGAAAACTTAAAAACATGAAGATTCTCAGGGGAGTTCTGAATGGTCTAATTTGTCTGATTTCCTACTGAATGATATCAATTATATATCACTTCTCAACCTTTTTAAATGATGGTTTCAGGTTTAATTCTCTGATCAGAGCTCATCTGACATCTGAATATAGTCTGAGAGTTAAACTTTTGTCTTTGGCCTCGTCCTTTCAACAAAACACTTTATTTCATCAGGATTTATCTCGACTTGGGAAGAAGAAATGACAGTCTGATTCAAACGAACTTTGTTTTCACTCTATAGTTTAAAAGTCTGTCATGATAGATGATAGATCTTTATTGTCATTGTACGATGTACAACGAAATTGAGAAGCAACTCCTTATTAGTGCAAAACATAAATAAAAAACATAAATACCAAGCACACACCTCACACACCATTCGTCCTCATTACTGCAGTCGGACACACATTCTTTTTATGCTTTCACGTTTGTATGTTTCACGACTTAAAGTGCAGCCGATGCTTCAGCAGCTCCTCGTCTAAACTCATCGAGTCATTCAGTCGGAGAATAAAGTCGTAATTTCATGATGAAAAAGTCAAAACTATTCTGAGAATAGATTTTATCACTCTATACGTACAGACATGTAAATATCTGGATCCTCTCCTCATTATAATAATAACATTTCATACCAGACACTCTGTTGGAACAGGTGCCGGGTCAGAACCACTGATTTGTTTTTTAAAAGCAGAACTTTTACTTGAATAAAGCAGTCAGAGGTTCACAGTCTGTCCTCCAGTAGAGAGAGTTCAGATACTTGTGTAAAAGTACTGATTCAACTTCTGTACTCTACTAAAGTAATAGAGTACAGGCTCTGAAACGTCCTCACATTGAGTGCAAAAGTCAGAGGATTGTTTCTTCACTTCACGTTTTGTTTCTCAGCCGCCTGCCTCACTTTCATCAGGTCGTCATCACCAGCACGCTTTGTCTCGTCTCGCTGCGTCTGCCGTGCGTGATGCGCTCTGATAGGTCGACATCAGTGACATCAGTCTCGTGATGTTGGGAAGGCGGCGTGCGATGACGCCAAATAACAATAATCCATAATTCACCTCCTCATCATCAGATGTAGAGAGGGAGAGTCACAGATGCTCAGGTACAGTACAGACGCCTGGCACATGTACTGGAGGACAGTAAGTAACTAAGTGTTTGTACTCTGTTACTTCCCTCCTCTGCATCGTTGTATTGGGACACTGAGGACTCGTCAATACGACCGATCAATCCATGAAATGATCAGTGACACAGGAACTCTGAGCTGAGCTGCAGGAGAAAGTCCAGGAAGAGAAGACGAGGAGGACGAGTCAGGACACCACACCACACACACACACACACACACACACACACACACACACACACACACACACACACACACACACACACACACACTGCTGCTTGCAAAACCACATCCTGAAACCAGCGAGCCAATCAGAGTGAAGACCTTTAGGTAGTGTGTGTGTGTGTGTGTGTGTGTGTGTGTGTGTGCGTGTGTGTGTGTGTGTGTGTGTGTGTGTGTGTGAAACAAGAAGTGATTGTCTCCACTTCCTGTATTTGCCGCTCTTTTCAGCACCGTGTCCTTATAAGGCAGTTACAGCAATGCTTAGCCTGCAGGCTCTGAAACCACAGAAACACCCGGAAACAACCTTTATTCTGCCACTCAAACAGGACCGCCCGGACTCAAACAGGACCGCCTGGACTCAAACAGGACCGCCCGGACTCAAACAGGACTGCCTGAAGTAGATCACTGTTGTTTAAAAACTATCAAAGACCATCAGAACCATCCTTGAAGTAAAAGACTTTGAGCAGCCAATGAGGCGAGAGCTCTCAGCCCGTCAGCGGGTCGGGTTCCCTTCTCGTCAGGACTTCTCTAGAACAGAGTCAGTGCGTTGAAATAAAGCGGTTTGTTGCAGAGATGCTTCAGACCTGCAGCGCCTGAATGCAGCAGCAGCTCCGCCAGCCTGTGCCACACACACACACACACACACACACACTCACACACACACACACACACACACACACACAAAAACCTTACAAGAAGCATTTTAGAAGCTAATTAACAGCTTTGAAACACGAGTGATAGCCAATGGGGTGCCAGCTCTCAGTGTGATGTCACCTGTTGCTGACAGATTAAAGGGTGATGATGGTTCTTCAGAGCACCATCTCTTACAGTGTAACACCTGCTGATGACCCAAACACACAGACTCACGTTTTACAGCGTGTGTGTGTGTGTGTGTGTGTGTGTGTGTGTGTACCGTAATGCAGTCCAGGCCGGCCCCCCCGGCCCATTTGGACTCTGCTCCCTTGTCAAATCCCCAGATTGCTGCTTCCTCGACCTGCGCGTCGGCCTTCAGATTGGTGATGTATTGTTCCCACGACATCCTGATCAATCACCAACACACACACACACACACACACACACACACATTGGTCAGTCAAAAGTGTCTGAATCACAATCAGAACTATCAAGAACATGAACTCAAACAACTGGATCAATCAGAAACCCAGTACTAGTGAGACAGAGACAGAGACAGAGACAGAGACAGAGACAGACAGGGAGGTCAGCCTACCTGTGCAGGTGCAGTCTCAGATCTGATGAGCAGAGTGACGGCAGGAAGCAAATGCAGAAAGCAGGAAGACCAGTGACCTTATATACCTCCGACAGCTCCCACCCCTCACTGTCACAATGTCTCTCCACCCCCTCTGCATGTCTCTGTCTCTGTCTCTGTCTCTCTCTGTCTCTCCATGTCTCTCTCTCAATGTCTCTCTCTCTCTCTCTCTCTCTGGACTGTTACAAGAACTTTGTTGCCAAAGCATCAAGAGTCAGTGAAAACAAAACAAATACAACTCACAGAATCAAATATGTACAAATATAATACAATAAAAAATAAAAATAAAAATAAATATATATATTTATACTGTATACCTTGTGTGTGTGTGTGTGTGTGTGTGTGTGTGTGTGTGTGTGTGTGTGTGCTGATGAAGTGCTGTCTCTCTCTTATACACAGACTGGGTGTCATTAGACAGTTGCAAGTTCTTATATATAATTAAATATATATATATATATACAGTTCATATTAAATGATAATAATAATAATAATAATATATAAAATAAAGAAATGAAAAACAACAACAACAACAATATTATACCACAGCAGTAATGGTTGTGCTCAGCAGTGTGTGTGTCTCTAGTGTTACATATTGTGCAGCTGACTTTACAAATGGTGGATCTTCTCCAGACAGACTTTTAACAGCTCCTCACATGTTTCCCTGATCCGATGGATCTGCTGCAGTGATCTGCTGGAGGAGAACCTCTCTCTCAGTCTGGTACAGGGGGCAGGAGAGGAGGAGATGGGCCTCAGGTTCTGGTTCTCCTGAAGAGCAGTGTCTACAGACTCTTCATCCTCTGGGCTTCACTCTTTCTTCTGTCACCTGTTTCAGCCTGTAGCTGATGGTCTGAGTCTGGACAGTGTTAGTGTGTCTGTGTTTGGGGTTTTGTATCTGACCAGAGATCTGCTGGAGAAGACTCTCTGTCCAGTGAGCGACAGCATCCAGTTTATTGATGGATTTCATTTCATTCTTCCAAATGTCAAAAGTCTCTTTCTTCTCTGTCTGTAGACAGCAGGTGAGTTCTGGAGACAGTCTGGAGGTCTTGGGTTTTGAGGTGGCAGGTTTCTCTGGTGTTTCTCAGAGGGTCTGTCTCTGGACAGAGGCTGTTACTGAGGAAGGCTCTGTGGTGGATTTGATTAAATCATACATTTTACCCCCAATTCCATATTGGAGAAGTTGTAAAAATAACCCGTTGTGCCAAATTGTGTCAAAAGCCTTTTTTAGATCTACAAAACATGCAGATATGTTTCCTCTGTGTGGTCTGTGGACATGCTGCTGGATGAGTGTATGCAGAGTGTACGTGTGTCAGATGTTTGATGTTCGGTAAAAAGCCAACGTGGCTTCTAGACAGAATATTATGTTCAGTGAGATAAGAGATTAATCTGGAGTTGAGGATGCTGCAGAAGAGTTTACTCAGGTTGCTGTTAACACAGATGCCCCTGTCACTGCTGGGGTTATACCTGCCTCCATTTTAAATACAGGAGAAATGAGACCTTTATTCCAAACACTGGGGTGATATCCAGAGGCCAACACCAGGTTCAAGGGTTTTTGCACGGCGAGTTGGAGTTTTAAGTTGCTGTGTGTCAGCATCTCTGAGTTAACGCTGTCTATACCGCAAGCTTTTCCATTTTTAAGGGTTTTGATTGTGTGCTGTGTTTGTTTAATGGTGACGGGGCGGTCGAGGGCACATCGGTTGTCCTTCACTGTCCTTTCTAGTTCTTTCAGTTGGTCTGTTGTTAACATTTGGTTCTGATTCAGACCGTGACACTCTGGATTTTTATAGAGGTCATCAAAGTAATCTTTCCAGATTTTGCCATTTTGAATTGGGTTGGTCTATGTACGTGGGTTTCTGTTGATGTTTTTCCATAATTTCCAAAAGGTGTTGTCATTTATGGCTTTTTCAACTTTGTTGAGTTCTCCCTCCATATGATGCATTTTTTTCACAGGAAGGAGTTTTTTGTCTTCTTTCAGGGCTTGGACATGTTCAAGCCGTCCTACAGGTCATTTGGGTTCCTGTGTTTCCTGTTTGACAGTTTTCTCAGGTTTTGTCTGGATGCAGCACTTTCTTTATCGAACCAGTGCTCTTTTTGTTTCATGCTGGATTTTTTAGTTTGTGAGATTTTTAATTTAGATTCTTTTGCCAAATGAGTAAATATCGTATTTAAGTGATGTGTGGCCAGATCTACGTTGTCTCTTTCAGGCTGATGTTGGGTGTTGAGACAAATATCCAGCATGTTGTGAAGCAGAGTCTGGCGCGGCAGTGGAGGCAGCAGTGCTCTCCTCTGGCCACTTGTATCTCCTCAGTAGAGGAAACAGCCTTGGCTCAGGATTTGGATTTATGGTGGTTGACAATGACTTTTTCAGAAATACGGTGATCTGGCTATGGTCTGAAAAGGGCTGTAGTGGTGATACAGTGAATGCATTTATATATTGTGGTTCAATGTCAGTAATGGCATAATCTACAACACTGCTACCTAACACAGAGCATTGTGTGAGTCTGCCCAGAGAGTCTCCTCTGACTCTGCCATTAACAACGTACAGACCCAAACCTTTACACAGTTGTAGTACCTGTTTGCCAGTTTTGTTAACCGTGTTATCATAGCTTTGTCTTTGTGTGTTTATGCAGGTCTGGTACAAAGGGGGACATTTGAAAATATGTTTGTTTCCTTCATAGTTAATGAAGTCTGGCTCTCTACCAGTTCTGGCATTAAGATCGCCACATATTAACACTGATCCTAAACTTCGGTAGAAGGAAATTTCCTTCGGAGTTCCTCAAAAACCTCCTCTACATAATAGGGGGAGTTTGAGGGTGGAATATATATATATATATATATATATATATATATATATATATATATATATATATATATATACATATATATTGCACATAGATAGACATCTCTGTTGTTTTCTAGAATATTTGAGTGAATTTTAATCCAAATGTGATTTGTACCTTTTTTAACTGGTGAGATGTGATCTTTATATTCTCCTTTGTACCAGATGAGTAAACCACCTGAATCTCTGCCATTCTTAATATGCTTGTGTTTTACAGAGGGTATAATGAGTTCTCTATGATCGTTTGGACAGTTAGATTGATTTTGGTTTTGATTCCAAGTTTCATTCAATATTATTATATCTACATTTCTAATATTTTTCAGAAAGTCAGGGTTTGTTGATTTCAAACCACAAACTGAAGAGCATATGCCCTGAATGTTCCAGCTACTTATTGAAAAAGATGCTATTTTCTTTACCTTAACAGAATCGTGTACCCATTAATATCCGATTTACAAGCAAAAACAAACGTAATGTGATCAAAATTTTAAAAAAAATAAAAATTAAAAAAAAGTTAAGTATATGTTAAATGTTAAGTGATTATGAATTATTCAGTGTTGTTCTACTTTCTATTAGCTCAGTAATTTAGCATAGAGTAGCGTTGCAATGTCTCTTATCTGTTTTAGACTCAGGTCAGTGGGTGAGGTGTTGAGTCTGGCGGCTGCAGCATCGTAACTGTCTCTCTGAGCTGGAGACTGGATCTGAGTCTGGGCTGGCTGCCGCTGCTGCTGCTGCTGCTGCTGCCAACTGGCGTGGTGTGGTGTAGTTGGGTTGTGGTTCTGAGGGGGTGGAGCTGAGGTGTACAGCAGTGGTGTGGCGCTGGGTCCATGAAGTGGTGGGGTTGGGGCGTAGTACCTCGAGGCAGGTTTGAATCTCCGTGAAGAGCTCTGGCCACTGTTGGTGGTGTCTCTAGTGTGCTGTGACCTTCTGTGGAGGTTCTGGTAGTTGGGTGTGCTCTTGTTGGTGATGTGAGGTGTTGATCTGGTGCGGTTGAGAGCTGTGTCTTTAATGTCTTTGATGAACAGCCGCACACCACTCTGGTTTAGATGCAGGCTATCATACAGGTGTTGGTAGAGGATCTCTGCATGATGTGCCATATGGACGTTTGGTATTCCTGCGCAGGCTTTGGATATTTCAGCATTAATTTTGTTGATCTCATGCTGAGGAACATCTCTTCTGGGTAACAGGGTGGATATGGTTACCCTGGCTGTGGGGGCCGCTGAGGTTGCTTTCTCTGCCACCTGTCGCAGTGAGTGAGGTATGTCCTTGTTGTGTGTGAGGTCATTAGTCCCAGTGTGAATCAGGATGTGTTTCACACCCTGGAGGTCTGTAGTGGCCAGCTTCTTTATAGCCTCTGAGGTGGTGGGACTCCAAATCATCTTGGATCTTCTGCCTGGGAAGAGACGTTTCATACTGATGTACTTTCCATTGGAATCACACAGAAACATTATTTCTGTGTTGTTTTGTGAAGCAGGTTCTGGTCTCCTTCTCTGGTACCCCTGGTCTGCAGTGTCCAGAGGGAAGAGGGAAGGAGACATTTGGGGGCAAGAGGCTGAGGATGTTGAAGATGTCTGGGTGGCAAATCCAGTCTCCTGTTGCAGGGGCTGCTGGGTCTCCTGATCCAGGGGCTGCTGGGTCTCCTGATCCAGGGGCTGCTGGGTCTCCTGATCCAGGGGCTGCTGGGTCTCCTGATCCAGGGGCTGCTGGATCTCCTGGTGCAGGGGCTGCTGGATCTCCTGATCCAGGGGCTGCTGGGTCTCCTGATCCAGGGGCTGCTGTGTCTCCTGATCCAGGGGCTGCTGGATCTCCTGTTGGAGGGGCTGCTGGGTCTCCTGATCCAGGGGCTGCTGGATCTCCTGGTGCAGGGGCTGCTGGATCTCCTGATCCAGGGGCTGTTGGATCTCCTGATCTAGGGGCTGCTGTGTCTCCTGATCCAGGGGCTGCTGGATCTCCTGGTGCAGGGGCTGCTGGGTCTCCTGATCCAGGGGCTGCTGGGTCTCCTGTTCCAGCCGTGTTGGCCTGGACTGGTGGGTCAATGCTAGCTCCTCTATCACTCTTTTGAGTGTTTCTCTCAGTGAACGGTTGTCTTCTTCCAGTTCTCGAACAGCTTGCTGGAGTTCGTCTATCTGGTGTCTCTGTTGTTGAACTGTGGAGTACATCTCCTTCACTCCTAAATGGCTGTTGTCAGAGCTCTGAAGACTGCTCAGTGTCTTCTCTCTGAACTCTATCAACTCTCTCTCGAGTATTGAGATACCTTCCTTCAGGACTCTGAGATTGCTGGAGAGTTTGGGTGATTCAGAGTATGGTGTAGGTGGATGTCTGCTGGAGATGGGCGACCTGGTCTGGATCTCTTGTGGAGGAGGAGGAGGAGAAGGAGGAGAGAGTTTTGATGCCGCCACGGTTTTCAGTGTTTCGAAGCTGTTCTCAAAGTTGTCTAAACTGTTCTCAGATCCCTGGATCATAACTGTTCCATTGTGGTAGATGTGTGTGAGTGTGTGTTAGTGTGTGTTGGAGTGTGTTAGTGTGTGTTGTGTGTGTTGGAGTGTGTTAGTGTGTTGGAGTGTGTTAGTGTGTGTTGTGTGTGTTGGAGTGTGTTAGTGTGTGTTGTGTGTGTTGGAGTGTGTTAGTGTGTTGGAGTGTGTGAGTGTGTGTTAGTGTGTGTTGGAGTGTGTTAGTGTGTGTTGTGTGTGTTAGTGTGTGTTGTGTGTGTTAGTGTGTGTTGTGTGTGTTAGTGTGTGTTGTGTGTGTTAGTGTGTGTTGGAGTGTGTTAGTGTGTGTTGTGTGTGTTGGAGTGTGTTAGTGTGTTGGAGTGTGTTAGTGTGTGTTGGAGTGTGTTAGTGTGTGTTGTGTGTGTTGGAGTGTGTTGGAGTGTGTTAGTGTGTGTTGGACTGTGTTAGTGTGTCGGTGTGTGTTGGTGTGTGTTGGTGTGTTTTGTAAGTGTTGGTGTGTGTTGGTGTGTGTTAGTGTGTGTTGGAGTGTGTTAGTGTGTGTTGTGTGTGTTGGAGTGTGTTAGTGTGTTGGAGTGTGTTAGTGTGTGTTGGAGTGTGTTAGTGTGTGTTGTGTGTGTTGGAGTGTGTTGGAGTGTGTTAGTGTGTGTTGGACTGTGTTAGTGTGTCGGTGTGTGTTGGTGTGTGTTGGTGTGTTTTGTAAGTGTTGGTGTGTGTTGGTGTGTGTTAGTGTGTGTTAGTGTGTGTTGTGTGTGTTGGAGTGTGTTAGTGTGTGTTGGTGTGTGTTAGTGTGTGTTGTGTGTGTTGGAGTGTGTTAGTGTGTGTTGGTGTGTGTTGTAAGTGTTGGTGTGTGTTGGAGTGTGTTGGTGTGTGTTGGTGTGTGTTGTAAGTGTTGGAGTGTGTTGTGTGTGTTAGTGTGTGTTGGAGTGTGTTGGAGTGTGTTAGTGTGTGTTGTGTGTGTTGGAGTGTGTTGTGTGTGTTAGTGTGTGTTGGAGTGTGTTGGAGTGTGTTAGTGTGTGTTTGTGTTGTTTCCAATCACACACTTCCTGCTGACGTGTTTCAGCTCATCAACACCTGCTACACAATAGTGACACACAACAGGTCACAGTGATTGACAGAGCAGCAACACACCCCGGCTGACACAGTGTCATTGTAGTCCTACAGTGTCTCTGTTGTAGTCTCAAAGTGTCTCTGTTGTAGTCTCAAAGTGTCTCTGTTGTAGTCCTACAGTGTCTCCGTTGTAGTCTCACAGTGTCTCTGTTGTAGTCCTACAGTGTCTCTGTTGTAGTCTCAAAGTGTCTCTGTTGTAGTCCTACAGTGTCTCTGTTGTAGTCTCAAAGTGTCTCTGTTGTAGTCCTACAGTGTCTCCGTTGTAGTCTCACAGTGTCTCCGTTGTAGTCCTACAGTGTCTCCGTTGTAGTCCTACAGTGTCTCCGTTGTAGTCTCACAGTGTCTCTGTTGTAGTCTCAAAGTGTCTCTGTGGTAGTCTCAAATCTCTGTTGTAGTCCTACAGTGTCTCTGTTGTAGTCTCAAAGTGTCTCTGTTGTAGTCCTACAGTGTC